>NW_006442491.1:3044398-3075834 GCF_000325575.1 Pteropus alecto | reverse complement strand
CCCCCCCCCCCGAAGGTCCCTTTTCCAGATACCATCACATTGGGGGTTAGGACTTCCTTATATGAATTTGGAAGGGAGGTGGTGATACAAATTTTCAGTCTATAGCAGAAAGAGACTTTTTGTTCATATACTTTTGTGTTGTTTTCATTTTTACAAATAATATTACTTAATGACCAAAAATATATTTTAATTTTGAACACGAAAACATTTGGCTAGCTATAAGTGGCCAGAAATGATGACACTGTTGACATGAGAAATGGCCAAAGAGAGAATTTTTATGAGTTTATTTGAGCCAAACTGATGACAGTTACCAGAAGCAGAATCTCAATTGACTGAGAAAATGCTCTGGAGAATGGCAGTTTTGCAGCTTATTTTACACATTAGAATCAAAGGAGGAGATGTAAGAGGGGTGGTTACATGAAATCCATTGGTGGTAGATTAAGGGGGCAGGAGAAAGCAAAGGAGGGAAATCTCAGGGATTGGATAAAAAGGCAAAGCAGAAACATACTTCTTTGCATTTTTGGGTATAGGATAGTTATAATTAACATTTATGGCACATAGAGCTGATATGTGGGCAACAAGATAACAATGAGGGGTTCTGTTGTTCTGGTGCTGGTGGCTGTGCCTTGAGGGGTCTGGAAAAGAATATTATTCTGACATTTTAAAGGTGTGTTATCTTAGATGAAAAAAGAGAATAGACAGGTTCATGCAAGGTAAAGATTGGCCTTTGTCAGTGTTATCGGACCAAAAAAGGGGTCTGTCGCCTGTGCCCATCTAAGCCAAAGAAGAGGTATGTGCAGGTTTTGCAGCAAAGAAAGTAACATTTATTAGGGAGTTGCAAGTCTGGAGGTACAGGCAAGCTATGCTCAAAGGCCTGGCTCCTGGGTGTCTGGGGAGTACAGATTACATAGAGAAAAATCAGTAGTCATGGAAACTAAGAGAGTTAGGGGTCAGGTGCTACTGATTGGACGTTAGAGGAGGATAAGGTAATTGATCATTGTATTCAGTTCTGGAATCAGCCATGGCACCATCCTGTCTGGTCACTTGACCTGGTTCCTTGACTGGTAGGGTTGTTGTTCTGCCCCAATGGGCCTGGGGCTGAAACATATCTAAAGCCGAGCTGTTAGCCTTGATCTAAAGTCCAGCTGAAACCTATTGCCCTCATAATTATAGACCTGAGGCTCAGGTAATCTCATATTCTAAGGCTTAATGATTAACGGAGCAGGCATACAGAGAAAGAGGAGCGGGCATTGGAAAAAGCAAGTGAATCACAATGCCATTATCTGGGCAAAACCAACTTGAATCAGAGAAAAAACTATTAAAGAAATGAAGTTTGTGTGTGGTTACTTCAAGAAAGCTACAGGCCTAGGATGTGACTATCTGCTATGACCCGCTTTTAGTTAAAAAATTTTTATGTTCAGACCTACATGGTTACTTTCGGTCTCTGAGTTTGTAAGTCCGGCCATGCAGGCCTCCCTTGAGCTTTTGTCAGGTTTAGTAAGTAGCCCCTTTTTCATCCACAACACCTCGTTCCCACTTTTCATTTTTATAGGCAATGAAAGAGTTTTCATGGTTTCTCCAAGGTCACATAAATGAAAATACAAATTCAGTTGCAAACTTAAAATTTCTTGTTTGGCGTCCTTTCTAATATAACAAAACAATGACATTATATGAATCTCATTAAATTCAAAAAGCTAACACAGCTTAAAACGTGCCCTCAGAACTCCAGGCAATTTGTTGCAATTTCACATCAACACTGGTTTTCACTGCTAATTTCATTGGTTTTAGCCTTGTATCCTGACAGGGCCGTAAAGACTAGTAAGATCAGCTGGCCAATGTTATGATTATTTGTAAGGTGCAATCAAAAAACAAAGCCTGATTCCACGTAAGATCTTTTTAATGGTAAATAAGCAAGTGCCTGTTTCAGCTGACTTTGTCCCAGCCTTTCTTAGTAAGATTTTAAAGTTTTAACTTGGCCCTATAGGAGAGAGGAAAATTGCCTTTCTTTTCTCTCTTAGTTCTTTTGGCTGGTTTAATAATCAAATTGACATGAGACAGATTAACAGGAGAAAATAACCAAATTTAATTATGCACGTATATATGGGAGTTTGCAAGAACTTGGGGACCCAGAGGATGAATTGTAGTCTATATGCTGTCTTCTTGACTTAAAGAGAGGGAGGTTGTGCTTTGGGACTTCAAAGGGAAGGTAGGCAAATCACATGGAGATGGAAAAGCAAATGTTTGGTAAATAAACCTTTGCTGGGCCATCTTTAACAATGGGTCACAGAGAGGACTTTGATCAAAAGGACCTAACTAGGTTCCTCCCTGTCACATTGTTCATATTAAACTATAGGTATCTGTGAAGATATCTCCCTTCCTGTATTTAAATTCTTTTAGGCAGTTCGAGGGAAAGTCAAAGGTTCTTCCTGAGTCTTTTCCTTAAAAATAACCAGCTTAAAACAATTAATATCCACAAAAGGCATATTTTGGGGTGGCAAACTCTGCTCCCCCTCAGCACTAAAAAGCAAAGTAATGCACTGAAGATTCTGAAATGATCACTTTCTTCCCCAAATCCCTTTGAAACACAGACATATAAATACTTTTAGAAGATTTTGGAAGAGTGGGTGAGGGGACTGGGCATGTTAGTCCTATCACAGATTTAGAGAGATGTTGACCACTTATCAACAGTTTGTTTCTGGGTCCTGTGGTCTGGAATTCCACTCCCATCCCCCACACACCCCAAGTGCAGTCCATGGGTTTCTCTCAGCCAGCCTAGCCTCAGACTCATTTTTATTGAGTCCCAGGCCAGGCTGGGCTTTCTAGGCCCATGTGGACCCTGTGTTTAGAGTGCACATTCTGAAACTTTTCTGGGCATCTTAATCTTCTGCAGAGCTTGTGGAAACTTCCCCAAGTTCTGACTTAATAGATCTAGAGTAGCCTGAGAATTTGCATTTATAACAAGTTCTCAAGTTTGGGAGTAGGGTGTAGAGAAAGCAGGCCTCATTCATTTATAGAAAGTTTGCTGATTTCCATGCCATTTAAATATTTTCACCAAGCCACCAAGGATTTAACAACCAGCTTTCAAAATGCGCAAATATTTAACAATTGGCTCTTGTGAGCTGGCCCCCAGCCGTTGCTGCAGGTGACACTGAGGCTGCTCATTTAGAGGAGTTCACTGGCTTTTCACCATTTATTTCATTCTTTTCATTCATTGGCAATCCTGCCTACTCTAACCTTGTATCTCCCCCACTGCCTGCGTGCCTGAGCGCCAGACACATATATCCAACTTGCTCTTGGTCATCTCTACTTCGATGACCCACACATTCCTCAAACTCACCTGGTCTGAAGTTCAGCTATTTTGTTTCTCCCACTATACATGCTCTCTTTCTAGATGTCATATTTTGGTGAATTGTACCATCTTCCAAGTTTCCTGAGGATGAAACCTTTTCCTCCTCCTACCTCCTACATGCATCAAATCCTGTACCTGCTAAATAAATCTCACATACATGTTCCATCCTTTAGATTCATTTCACACATGTACTATAACCTCCTCCGCAAACCTTGTTGGTCATTCATGATGTCACTTTCCTACTCAGAAGTGTTCAGTGATGCCTGTCATCATCTGTAGGGTCAAATCTAAACTTGTTTGCATGTTCTACAGATGATCTGATCTCTCCTGTCCAGCCTCAATTTCCTTTCTACAGAATGGTTGGGGCTTTATCAATAGTGAGCTTTATTGGACTTATGGCTTCTCCAAAGCACTTACTCCTCACTTTTTCTGGCATTTCTCATGCTCTTATTTGTCTGTAATCCCCTGCCGCCTACTCATCCTTCCAAGCTCGACTCCCTCAGAAGAAGTTACACTTTTTATTTTCTGTTCCTATTGCATTGGTCACAAATTTTAATTTTAGCAGTGATCTTGTAAGTTTCTGGGTGCAGAGAGAGACATTTTAATATGTCTATTATCTCGTATTGCCTGCTATATAGTAGATGCTCAGTCATGTTTGTTAAATAGAAGAATGTTTGCATGAATTGTGTGCCAAGTATCATTCATCCTCAGTGCACTGGTTGGCAAAGGGAGGACTGGAAAAGTGAGAGCCAGGATTAAAGCTGGCTCATTCCTCTCCAAGTTTTTGAAAGATGTTTTCAGACAACCCAGGAATATGGTCTCCAGAACCTTCAGGCCTATAAAGTCCATTCTGTGTTCCTTGAGATTGACACAAGTGTATTTAATTTCTAGGTGGCTCAGATGTTTGAGCTTTCCGAGAGTCTTTCAGAGTGGAAATGGTGCAGGACAGGTATTATACTAATTTAAAGCACTGATAATGGCTCTGCTAATGATATTCATCCTTCCAGTCACAATTAGTGCTCACTGATTTGCACTAATTGTGTGTGTGTGTGTGTGTGTGTGTGTATGAGAGAGAGCGAGAGTGAGAGCGAGAGCGAGAGCGAGAGAGAGAATGAGAGATGCTGTGAGTTCACTGCAAAACTGTCTATTCAAACACATCAGCTTGTTGTAATTCTTCTCTTTCTTACCTGTTTACCTACCAATGTTTGTGGTGTCAGACCTCATTTTCAAGAACTTCCAATACTACTTGAGGAGGAAGACATATTTTATAGACTCCAACTCACTTTAAATTTGTTGAAATCTCTGCTCATAAACCACAAAATTCTCAGCCAGACCAGGTTTCTTATTTTCATTGGTCACGAAAATAAAGATGACGTGAGCATTTTCTCTCACATTGCTCACCACATCCACTTCTCCCATCACTTCCTTCTTGTTAACTGGAAGTCCACCAAGAATAGGTACTCCTCCCATTGCTTTCTCAATCTTCTGAGGGCTGTATCTGTCAGCAAGTTAGATCAAGGGTGTGTCAAATACAGTTTTTATCACAATGGTACTGTGAGAATGTGTGTGGACAGTTGACTCCCCCATTAATTCTGTCTTTTATCTTTCTTCCTGATTTGTGTATCAGAATGAATCACTCATTTCTGACATTTGACAGTGGCTGTGGTCATCCTGTTATGATAGGAGCACTCATCTCCATTATTTGCCATCATATATAGATACATAATTTGTTCTTGACTTACAGACAGCTTACTGCCTCTCAAAAAACCAACAAAAAACTCTATTCATTTTTTTAATGGAACTTGAAATGTGTCCTCCCTTTGTCATATTGTAATCACAAGTCCCATTCCTTGAGGTCTCACTGACTTCTATGAATTTCCTATTGAGCTGATCATTTCTTCCACTATCCGTGGATCTGTTTTTGCTTTTCCTCACTCTGTTCTGTATTGCAATTGGACTGACACAACTAGATCTATTTCCTTAGGCTTCTTTTGCTAACTGGATTCTTGCCAGGTTTGGCCATTGCGAAGCCCTGATGGATATTATGGATTGAAGGAAGGGAGAAGTGAGGACAATTCACCAACCTTGATTTATTCATGATTCAGACTTGTGCCTCAGCAAAATTATAGATTACCTGGTGTCATCACTAGAAAATAGTTACATCTGAAAATGATAGGCTCATGAATGCTAAGGGCTACTGAAAATATCAGTCATGAGTCGTGAAGAGGCATTGGTGAGAGGTTTGTAGAGGTTATACTCAATCTGGGTCTTGAAGAGAACGTGGGCATTTTCCTGGCAGATAGAGTCATGACAGACATCCTAGGGAGAGGGAAAAGTAGAGATATGGTTATGGAGTCCCAAAGTCATAGGGTGTGCATACAAACGGAAATTAATTAGGTAGGCATTAGAACAGGAGGCATGGTAGGAGGTGAAGCAGAACAAAGTAGGTCAGGTCCAATGTATGAAGAACCCTCTGTAATAACCTTGCTGAGGAGGTTGTACTTTCTCCTACAGGTGAGTTCATTGGAACCCTAGAGTTCTAGAACGAGGAAGACAAGAAGATCAAAATATATAAGTACATCTCCATTTATAATCTACTTTATATGTTGGATTTCTGCAGAATATTGTGTTTTATGAGAGTGTGCTATGGCTTAAAAAGTCTAAAAGCCACTGTTGTGGGTGATAGGAAGTGCACTGGGCAGGGCTTTTAGATGCATACAATTGAATTGACTCTAGCCGATTTATGCGGAAGAGATGTTAAGGAACAGAGTTTTCAGAATCTTGGGATGGATCAAGAAGTAGGCTTCTGTAACAAAATACCACAGTTATTATAAACAAGAGAAAGTAACTTCTCAATGTTCTGGAGGTTGGACAAGTCCAAGATCAGGGAGCCAGCATGGCCAGGTGAGGCCTCTTCCTAGTCACAGAATTATGTTGTTTCCCCACATGATGGAAAGGACTGGGGCAGTCTCTGAAGCCTCTTTTATAAGGACACTAATCCCATTTATGAGGGTTCCACCCTCATGATCTAATCACATCTAAGGCCCCATCTCCTAATATCACCTCAGGCATTAAATTTCAACATAGGAATTTGGGGTGACACAAGCATTCAGACCACAGATTAAATTTTCACTTTAAAAATACCGTTTTGATGAGATCAAGTTGATTTTCAGCCAGGGCCAATCCTGATGACTATAAGATTTGTGAGCACTGATTTCTTTAGCTAGTGCCACATCTTATTTTAATAAGATCTCTGAATCCAAGTTAGCGGTTCATGAACTTTTATGCCAGGTCTCAAATCATTTTTTACTTGTTTGGCATGCCCCTGGAATCCTTTCTTTGCTCCTCTCTCATGTGTCATTCTTTCCTAGTTTGGCGAGGACCACCTACGCCTTGAGGTTAGAGCCCTCCTGTCACACGAGAAATACCCGACTAATGTAGCAATGAGCCGTAAATCCCAGCCCTTTGCAATGTCATTTCCTACCGGCTATAACATACAAGCAAGTATGTATCACAGCCACCTCTAGACCACTAATTCAGTCTCTAGAACCCTAAACATGGTTTGGCTGAGATTTCCTATTGATGTGGAATTAAGCGTGCGCTGTTGACACATGATGTGTCTCTAAAATGAGTGAAGTGTCATCAGTGTGGTGGACATTGTGATGGGCCATCAGACTTCCTTCAAGGAGAGACTTATTCCCTTATTCCCCATGTGCTGGGTGTGCCAACCACAGGCAGCTTTCAATGTCAGCTCCTTTAGGGGTGCTTCAGCTACAGAGAACTGCCTAGTCCAAGATCATGATCATTCCCAGGGGGACCCACAACCAGTGACTGATGGCTGTGATGGTACAAAAGCCCAGCCATCTCTGTCCAACTCAGGACAACTCCGAACACCATTTTAGCTCCCCGTGGGGTTGGCCGCACCTGAACCCCAACTCCACTTTTTTTCTCTGCCACTACTGCGTCATTGCCCTCAATCCCGTAGTCATTGGTCCCATGGATACTCTTAATAAACCTGCACACTAACTTCTGTCTCAGAGTCTGCTTCCTAGAGTCCCCAACCTTCAATAATTAGCATCTGCAAAAAGCGTCTGAACAGATGCCCCAGCAAATGCTGCACCCATCGAGGACATTAAACTCCCCTTAGAGATGTGCAGCTGCCAACTATTTGCAACCAGGCAACATCCTGGTGCTTGGAAGTGGTTGCATTCATTTGAAAACTCACTATAAATTTTACATTAAAAAAAAAAAAATGGAAAAAAGTTGAACCCAAATTAATGATATAGATAGTGAAGTATTTAGGGAAAGTACAGATGTCTGCAGTTTTCTTTGAAATGCATCGAAAATGTAGATGCATGGAGAGTTGATAGATGGATAATTATATAATTAAACAAGTATTATAAAATGTTAATGATAGAATCTAGGTGGTGAGTATATGGATATTCATTGAAAAAAAATCTATTTTACTCTGTTTGAAATGTTTGTTATAAAATATTGGAAAAATAATTAGGTATAATCTTCCCAGAAAGGGCAAACTGGAAACCTTTTATGAATTCATTTTCAGGATAAATTTAAGTCTGTCTAGTACTGAAGATCATATGCATATAATTTCCCTGATATGCTGAATTCATCATTTAGTTAACAAACATTTATTGAGCATGTACTATGAGCATGTATATACAGTGGATGTTTCAGGGAGGATAAAGAAATGTAAGTGCTTTATTCTACAAGTTTGTTATAGTAGAGAAAACAAATCCAGAAAGTTAAATAATAGTAGTTTGTATCGTATCATCCTTGACATCACTTTTAAAATGTGTTTATTGGTTTTGCACAAATATTTTAGAAAAATTAATACTACTACTACTAATAATAATAATGACATACTTACACACTGCTTACCATGTGCCCGACCATGTTCCAAGGGTTTCATATGTTTTGATACATTTTATCTTTACACTTAATGCTGCCATGAGAATATGCCTCAAAGACTTCCAGCTAAAGGGGGCAAGATTGACTGAGGGTCTAGCTGTTGGGCTGTGGAATCCATCACCAAATTTCCCAGCCAGCGACTGAGCCTGGCAGGGGTATTAAGGCAGGTCCATTTCTAAGAGACACAGCAATGACATTGCTGCCTCCATGACTCCTGGTGTCTTCTCAATTTCCTCAGACGACACCATGCTCTTCCTTCTGTTCCTCTCTCCTTCACAGGGGCAGGACCTGCATCTCAGCCTAAAGGCTCTCCCAGCCTCTGCAGGCTCCCTTCCCTTCTCTCATCACAAGCCCTTCCCTAATACAATCTTTGATCCTGTCTTGGTGTCTACATCTCAGAGGACCTGGACTAACACACTACTGTCCTATGAGCAGTAATATGATCTCCATTTTGCAGGTTAGGAAACTGAGGCAGATTTTGACTGATATGAGTTGGATAGGCAGGACCTAGGGGTCATAATTAATAATAATGACAACTCATATTAATAGCCTTGGCACACCTCATCTCATTTAATCCACTTAACAACATTATCAGTAGGTATTATTATCTACATCCACATCACACATCTGCTGAAGGCAGAGCTGGATGCTCCCTGCCCCCTTGAGTCTGCTTCAGGGTCTTGCTCTTGACATTTCTACCAAGGGAGCTGGTATTTAAAAGACCTGCCCCTTTAAAAAACAAATGGACAAAGAAAAGCAACGCTGGAGGTTATATTCAGCTTTCACATGGCAGTGTGGTTCATTTGGGGCCTGAACTTAATGAAAGATACAAGTACAGCGTGTCAGGTTTTGAGGGGAAGGCCAGGCTTTCATGGGGAGTCTTGCTTAAAAGATGCAGAAATCTGATGCAGAGTTAGGACTTATGATCAGTGAGACACCATCTGAAAGTAAGCTGCCTAACCCACTTGGATGCCCTTGGTGGTTAGACTTGGTCATGTAACAAGTTTCTTCAGGTTTTGGGCCAGCGTGTTAACCATGTCTTATATTTTCTGTTGCTTTGACATCTGGAGCCTTACTGACCTTGGAAGGGCTGCCCTAGACATGGCAATATCCTAGAGATAGTAAACAGCCTAGTGAGAGTGAATACAGACCACTGAATCCAGAGCCCACACCCCCACCACCTCCTCTATGGGCTCTCACACTCTAGGCCACTATCCACCTGCCCTGATCACACCAGGGCCAGACATCAGACTGCTAGGGACCGGCCCTAGGCCCCAGAGGCCATCTGTTTTTGCCAAGCTAGCCAATCCTAAGCTAGCCAATCCTAAGCTTGCTTACCTTGCCTTACCTGCTACTTCCCCAAGGAAACCACAATAAAAGCTCTTGTCCACAGTTTTACTTTTCCCTTTGCCTTCTGACTGGCCCTGGTGCTTTTCTGTGTGCCCCCCCATGGTGACAGAAGCTTCCTGCGTGGCCCCCCGTGGTGACAGAAGCTATGATTGGGCCCTGCAGATCACTGTTATATGCTTGGGCACTGTGCTAGGAACCAGCCAGGCTGCATTCATTACTTTGACGCATGGTCAGGCTGGTTGGCTCTTTAGGGCGACAGACAAGTCCCCTCATCCTGCACACCCATAGGAAGATCTAAGCTCTGCCAAGCATGTTCAGGAATGACTGTTCCTGTGATTTCATCATCCTGTTACGTCATCCCATGATGTCATAGTCCTTTACAGTCCATCTTGAGGTCTGCTGGGCAAAGTAGGTTAAGGAATGAATGCATTTAATGCCTCACAATGATGACACTGAGCCTAATAGATCCCTCTCCACCCCCACCTGTAATTTCTTCCAGGTAAGTTCCTATTTCAGTTAATTAAAATTATAGTGAATTCATAGACATTTATTTCCTCATTATAGCATCACACCAAAACTAAAAGAATTTATCTTTAACTCCAAAATCAGCAATTTAAAAAATAGAGTATGAAGAGATTTATGATTATTGTTATATGTTACCAGGTTGATCTTTGGAAAAACTCAACTAATTCAATTTAACTTTATTTCTCACAGATATGTGGGTATTTTAATTGGCATTACATTAAATCTCTATATTAAATTAAGAAGTACTTTCATCTGTAGTGTTTCTAGCCTGCAACAAGGAGACCATGATGTGTCTCTCCATTTATTTAAATCTTTCTTCATTTTTTTCCATTAGGGTTACATAATTTTGAATGGTTCTTATATTTATTGGATTATATAATTCTATGTATTTAATTTTTATAGCTATTATAATGGGGAAGTACAGCGAGTTTCTATGATGTCAGTAAGATAAAATAATGAAATTGATTTTTGTGTCATAGGTAACATCTTGTAATTTTGCTGAACCTAACAATTTCCTCAAAGAAATTTTATTTTTGTGCAACTTTAAGATATATAAACCATATCATTAAAAAAACAATAATATATTCGTCTTACAACTCTGCAAACAATAGATATTCATTTTTGAGGAATTGGAAGACATTGAGTGTCATTCTGGCCACCCACTATTGTTATTGCTACCACATGTTATAACATGTCATATATAGACACTTCCCTTAAAACTTTATTTGTTCCCATTTTACAATGTAGAAATTGAGCCTCAGAGAGGTTAAGAAACACTGAACTTAAACTACATGTGCCTGCATACACAAACATACACACAAAGCACACATACACATGTGCATAGAGGGTAAATTAAAGAGCTTGCGGTTTGAACTCAGCTCTGAGTCCAAAGCCTTTATATATAAGATCAGCAAAAGAAATACTTGAGAATTAATTTAACTTAATAAACATGAGGCATTAAGTTCAAAGATAATTGAACTACCTTAGAGAAAAATGGAAAATAAAATGATTTAATATGTGCTAGGAATTTGACAAAAGATGATATACTGAACTTATAATTAATTCAAATAAATCAACAAAAAATTCTGAAATCCCATGTGGTGTGTGTTGATGTACAGATACTTTGAGTTTTTAATATAATTAAATTTATCAATCTTTTCCTATTTTCTTTTTTTTTTGGAAAAGGTGTGTACTGAGAATGATCTTTCTTATCCAGAGATGAGATTATATATATATATAAATTATATATATATAATTTATTTTTCTAACCTATTTGATGGTTGAGTACATTAAGCTTTTTCTTCTTTTAAAACTGGAGGGGAAAAGAAAGAGAAAGACTTTATTCAGCAGGCCGAAACAGTCACTTTACAAAAATCAGGTTGTTTTTTTTTTTAATCAAAAAATCTTCAGAGATTTTAGCTTAAAAATGAAATCACTTCTTCTCTCATTGAGACACTATTTTATTCTTTTAATACAAAGTAATTTTTGTTAGTTACCTTTTAACTTCAAACAAATTCTACATTGTCAATTTAAGATTAGTTTTACCACACTCTGTAGGATTAAGATAGCATGAGTTGAGTGTGCATTTGCTCTGTATCTTAAAGAATAGAGCTGTTCCCTGGAGAAATAGATGCTATGGTTACTAATAATTTACTCAATCGAGTTTAACTAATGTTCCTAATCAAGCTTAATAGTGACTTTAATAAGACCATTGCTTTTTTTTTTTTTACTTTTTAAAAATTATATGATCTACATGCCATAAAATTTGTTCTTTCAAAGCATAAAATTCAGGAGTTTTCAGTTTATATACAAAGTTTTGCAACCATCACCGCTACCTAATTATGGAACATTTCCATCACCCCAAAAAGAAACCCCATAATCATTAGCAGTCACTCCCCATTCCTCCTTTCTGCCAGCTGCTAGCAACCATTAATGTACTACCTTTCTCTATGGATTTACTGTTTTTGTATAAATGGAATCGTACAATATATGACCTTTTGTGTCTGCTTTTGCTTAGCATAATATTTTCAGGGTTCATTCATGTTGTAGCATACATCAGTACTTCATTTTTTTAATAGCCAAATAATATTTCATTGTGGCTATACCACATTATTTTTGTCCACTCATCAATTGATGGCCATTTGAGTTAGTTCCACTTTTGCTTATTGTGAATAATGCTAGTATAAACATTCATGTACAGGGTTTCATTTCTCTTGAGTATATTCCTAGGAGTGGATTTGATAGATCATCGGGTAACTAACTCAGTGTTTAACTCTGAGGAATTGCCAGACTGGTTAGCAGTTGCACCATTTTACAATCCCACCAGCAGTGTATGAGGGTTCCAATTTCTTCATAGTCATCTACACTTAACCTGTTATCATTCTTCTTTTTGATTATAGCATCCTAGTATGTGTGAAATGATATCTCATTGTGGAATTGATTTGCATTTTTCTAATGACTAATGATAGTGAATATCTTTTTATGCACTAAATAACCATTTGTGTCTTCTTTGGAGAAATGATTATTCAGATAGTCTTTCCATTTTTAAATTGGGTTATTTGTCTTTTTATTGTTGTAAGAGTTATGCAAGTTCTTTACAAATCTGAATACAAGTCTATCTAATTTTTCTACCCATTATTCAAAGTGGTATCCACAGTGGGCAGGGCCGGGGGAGAGAGGAAAGGGGAGGTCCTCGAACCAACCCCCGCAGATACTGAGGGATAGCTGAAATTTTCGATTTCAACTGCATAGAGGTTCTGCTCCCCTAATTATATACGTTGTTCAAGAGTCAACTATATTGCTTTTTGCACTTGTCTTTTAAATCAGATAGGAGGGGAAAAAAGTGTTTCGAACAAAAAATATATTTATACTGTTCTTTATATTTTTCTATGTTGTTACCTTTACTCTTTGTTTCTTCACGTGGATTCATGTTACTGTCTAGTGTTTTTTTCATTTCAGCTTGAAGACCCCCTTAATATTTATTGTAGGACATCTCTGTTAACAATGGATTTTCTCAGCTTTAGTTTATCTGGAAATTCTTTCTCCTTCATTCTTTAAGGATAGTTTTGCTGGATATAGAAATTTTGGTTGACAGTATTTTTCTTTCAGCACTTTGAATGTGTTATCCCATTCATTGCCTTCTGGCCTGCATAGTTTCTGATGAGATCATATATCTGTAGCCAACAGGCATATTTTGAAATTCAGTGGGGAGCAGAGCTTGCTATTTGTTTATTTCAGTTTCCATGTCCTTACGTTCCACAGAGAAGAGGCGCATGCTCCATATTAGCACCAGGAATCTGGGGCTGCTCTCAAACTTTACCTGTCTAGAGGAGCCCTGAGTTCTGGAAGAGCTTGCAGGTAGACTGGGGAGAAAACTAAAAGGAAAAAACTTGAGAGAGGGAGAGAGAAAAAAAAGAATTATATGTTAAGGATCCTGCAAAGCAGGGTGGACTAATATAAAATGTAATGTCTGCTTCTTTAAATAAGTTTATGTAAAAAAGAAAAAAGAAGAAAGGAGAAAGAGTGAGTGTACATAGGAAGGCAGGCAGGCAAGCAGGCAGACAGGCAGGCAAGGAAGAGAGGGAGGGAGGAAGGGAGGGAGGAGAAATAAAGCAGGAGATGAGAACGGAAGGAAAAGGAAAGTTGGCACCAAAGAGTACATGCCATATGGCTCCATTTACATGAAGTTCAAACAGGCAAAACTAAACTATAAGGGTAGATGTCGGGATAATGGTTCTCTTCGGTAGGGTTGTCTGGGATTGGGCAAGCTAGAGGCTTCTGAAAGAAGGAAATTTTAAAATCTTGGTCTAGATGTAGACATGTGTAAAAATTCATAGAGCTATCCACTTAAGACCTGTGTGTATATTTCACATTGACCCCCAAATTAAGGGAAAAGATTATTCTGGAAAGATATATTTAAAACTTTCAATAGTGAAGGGATAGGAGAAGTAGAATTATAGGGGAGAACAGTATGGAGAATGTCACTATGTCTATCCTGTTTGTAAAAAAAAAACTTTTTTGTGATGATTAGCAGATGAAAAGGATTTCTGTTTTGGAAAAATATTAAATAAATAAATAAGCACTGAGGGAGGGAATGCATCTAATGGGCAATTTAGCATTGGAAGAAGATGACGGTGGTGTGGATGGCTGTGAAGGGCAGAGGAATTTCACAGCACTTTGGGAGGACTGAGGTTATAGCCACTCCGTTCCCTGTTGGGCATCATCCTGGGGCCTAGAGCTGGCTCTTTCCATTCAGGTATCTTTCCCCAATGTCTAGGAACAAATCACACTCCTAAACATGATAAAATCTAAAGTGATGGCTTGGATACATCCATTGCAGACAGGTTTAGTACTGCTTGTGACTTGGAGATTGGGTAACCCAGCTGCTCTTGGCACACTCACACTCCAGTGTTTATTTCTTCAGTGTGGGATGCACCTCTGAGCTGATGCTAGGGTGGCACCCCAACCCCATACACTGGCTCCCTAGAGACCTCACCCAAACCTCCTCCTCTAGTTTCTGTAACCCCTATCCAGTGACCAGACAACACAAGCTGATCAGCTTGGTGGGCCTGTTAGGCCTCTGTGATCACTTCTATTCTGTACATGAGTGGACTGACCTGTTTATTAAGAGTAGGATTCCCGCAGGAACTGTTGAATGAGATGGTTTTCTCAGTAGGAAGGGCCCAAGTCCAATTCTGTGCACTTACCTATGCTCACCGCCTCGTTGATGCACCCTGGTCTGCTTTAATTTATACCTAATCACTACATGGTTTCTCAGAGAAGGAACAAAATAACTGGTGAGAAAAGCTCCATAGAGTTCCTTTTGTTGGTATACAATTGCCTAAGTACTTGGGAAGGAAATAAAATAAAGGCAAAGGTGGGGAGGGACCTCCTTTCTTGTGGTGGTGAGAATAACATGTACACGCTTTGGAGCTTGCCTTCAGCTTTCATGAGCTAGACTCGTTGTACCGTCCCAGACACACTTTGAAGTAGGAACTATTGTCTGCATTTTACAGATGAGGAAATGGAAACTCAAGAGATTCAGTCCCCCACCCAAAGTCACAAAACCAGTTCTGTGATGGAGCCAGACATGTCTCCTGGCTCCTGGCCTAATGCTTTTCCTCTACCAATAGCCACTCGAACTGCTGGGCGTCTGCTGTATCCTAAAAGAATTGTTTAACTGGAGAAAGGCCTGTTCTCTCTTCTCTTTCTAGCTTCCTGAAGGATCTAGTTCAGCCTTTACCTCTGGCTTCTCTCCTAGGCCTTTTCTTGTGCCTCTGCATTCCCATTCTCCTGCCACTCCCTACTTCTGCTATAATATGGTCAGCAGGTCCCTTCCATTCCCATTCATCCTCTGGATGAATCATGTATTATTACAATGAACATGTATTATTTCTATAATCAAGAGAATAATATGCAAATATTTCAATACCAACAATTTCAACCTCAAATTTTCTAAACAAAGCAATTCAAACTTAGAGAGAACATGCCTGGTCCAAGGTCACATGATATGTTACCAGTGGAACCGGCTGAGTCCAGGTTTCATGGCTCCTGTTCCCATGGCTCTCCCCCTGGTGCCAAGCCCTGGTAAGAGAGTGGTCAGGCTTATCAGTGCTTGCTTAGAAAAGAGTCTAGGGTTTGTTGTTTGTCCTTCACATGGTGCCTGAGTTTCTCCAGTGTGACAATAAGTAGGCAAAGTCTAGGGAGACCCAAATTGAAACAAAGAATCACTTTCTGTTTTGTTTTCAATATGGAAATACACATCACCATTTTCTTTCCATAGAGAGACATTCCCCACAGTTTACAGGAATGTTTTATAACTCTTAACAGCCCAATCATAGGTTCTTTCCAGTGCTAAGTTACCATGCCCTTGTACTTCTATAATTAAGAAGATGCCTTTACATGTCCAGTCACACCCTGAATTGCTGGGAGAGCATCTTCATCCAGGATGAATCAGTACAGTTCTATTCCCTGGGGCCCAACAGAGCCTTTTCTGTGCAGGTTTCATAAGCTCCTCTCATGGGCACCTCATTGTCCTGGGCTTGTCCAAAGCAGTTGATCAACAGAATGTCTTTTCTTTCTAGGAGCTCACAGATGTAAAATCTTAAACCCTTAATGTTATGTATGTTAAAGTATTTTTTATTGAGTGTTGACACATAAGTCAAATTCAAGAGAGCTCCTGTCATCTCTAACATGAGACTTTTGTACCACTTTCTTATTTCTTTGGCTCCTCTCATTCCCTAATAATGTCCGTTATTTAGGGAGCATTTGAACATATGGGCCATATTCATTCCTTCAAGAGGACTCTGTTATGAATTTTTGGCATTGCTACCTTGAACGTGAATTGGGTTTTTTTTTGTTTGGTTGGTTGGTTGGTTGGTTGGTTGGTTCTACTGAAGTCAATTGAACCTATAACTTTACCTGCAGTTGGGAGTAACAAATGTAGCCTCAAAGGCTTTGTCAACTTAGGGAATAAAAAGGCCACTGTTGAAATGATGATTTGAACCATAAAGGCAGAGTCTCATCTTTCTCTCTAGTAAGTGTTCATATTTATTTTGGAAGATGATCTAGTTGACCTCATTGTGAAGGGGACTATCATGTGATGAAGGTGACCTTTCAAAGATCAGAAGCTTTGAGAGCCCTTCACAGGCAAAAATCAGGGAAAGGCTCTGGGCTCATTGTGGAAAGCAGGGGGCCAATAACAGAAGTACATGGAGTCTGGCTGATGTTTAGTCAAGACCTCCTCTCTCCCTCCTCCATGTAGGGGTCCTGCAAGGGATGTTTGTTGATTCTGTAATAAGGTTCCTGCAATGTAAGTGCTTCGTAGTTGAGGAGGGAATTGGGGAGAAGCAAGATGAAAGGAACACAAAGTGTTTGAGAAAGCTTTTGGGGAAAGGAGGATGCTTGAGAAAGCTCTTGCCTGGAGAGGTTCAGAAAAGCAGAAAGGAGTGGGGAGGGGGCAGTGGAACAAACGATGATCCAGGGCTACTGAGTTTCCTGACAGGTATATGAAGAATTTTGTGAGGACAGTGAGAAGAGTATAGTTCTGAGAGGTCTACCATGCTGCCCTGGGCAATTTCAATGTTTAGTTCAGAAACAGCAACTTGGGAAAGTAATGAGTGCATTGCTCAGCCAGTTGTCTTAAAACCAGTCAGGGCTGCCTGGGAGTACTGAGGGGTGTCCCAGTTAAGGACCTTACACTCACCGCCTTCAGCCAAGGCAGCTCTGCACTTTTCTTGAGAGCTTGTTTTGAGGTCCTAGCAGGGGAGCGCAGCTACTCGTATACCCTCGACTGGAGAACAGTCCTCTCCTCTATTGGGGAAGGTCGTCCTCTTCGATCAAGCGAGCAGCTTTGGGAGGGACGCACATGGAGCTGTGAGGGAGGAAGGGGGCACCCGCCTAGCCAGCCAGATCAGCCGAATTAACCTTTACAATCAATGGGGTGACAGATGTCGCAGCCAGATCACCCTCACATCTAGCTCTGCACTTTTCTGATGAACTTCCAACTAGAATTTCACTTAACAAAAGGGATTCTGCTACAAATAAAAAATGTTGGAATCCACCAATCCAGTCTTCTTCACCCCATGTTAAATATAGGGAAACTGAGGCTCAGAGAATTAAGTCAACTCTTTTTTATCATCTTTTTTAGACTAGACATCCAGTCAAAGACAGAGCTTCTGGATTGTACGGCTATAGTCAAAGATAGTCCTTCTTATGTCCGATCCAATAATTGTTATACTCACACCCACTAGCATGTTCAGAAATAAAATATCAGGCAACATGAAGGACGGAGTCACATTCTTTAAGTTTCTTTTGAAAAGAACTAATCCTGTTAGAAGTAGAACATTATTCTGACAAAATAGTTTTCAGTCCTCAAAATGTTTTCAAATAAAAGATGTTGCCTTTGTAAAGAATACATTTTATAGTCCTGTAAAGCATGTACCATGGTCCATGAGCTATTTATAACTTTTAATACAACATGATTTAGGTATATTAATAAGATTCAGGGTACAGATTGCTTAAGTAGGGATGCCAAAAGAATAAACTGTTAGTTTCCCAATTGTCAGTCATTTAAATCCTCACGCGTGTCAGGCTCCGATGCCACATAAATTTAAGAGAGGATAACTCTAGAAACCATGTCAGTGGAGTATTTTTCCAGTTTGGCTGGTGAGATTGGAAATAGTTTGTAATAGTAATCCTGTGCTGTTGGGAGCTGCCCATTAAACACTTCATTGTCTCAGATATTTAAAGGATAAAAAACATCACTTGCCTTTGAATCTGGGACCAATTACTCTACCAAGATACAAGCTAAAGGATCAAAGCCCTTAAGATTGAACTGAAACCACTAGAATATAAAAATGATAAATAGTAGTTTTACTTCTGAAATTTTTCCTATTGCCAATAGCATGTAACGGTATTACTTTCAACATTAGACTCTCACGATTCCAAAAAGTTATCTATCTTGGTGTCTCAGAGTTACATCTAACTGCAAGAGGCTCAAACTCAAAATCCAAGTAGTCATGTAAATAAGTGTATGACTAGTATGTGATGACTGGGAATGGTGGGGACCGTGGCCAACTAGAGACCATGGTCTCCTGTAGGGGAGGGGACCTCTGCTGTTCCATCCAGCCAACTGTTGCCACATGGGAATTCAGGACCTGTGTTCCCAGCCCTTAATAGTTTTTCAAAAGGTGCCAGAAATTCAGATTTCTAAATGGCAAGTCTTAATTTTTAAACATTGGCAACTCTTCAGTTTGTCTTTTGTTTGTTTTTTCTGTTTTTCTAACATTAGGAAGACTAAACATTTATTGCCAAAAAGAATAATGACGTGGCTGAATTGTCGAAGGTATTCTTAAGGGGTACTCATCAATTCCTCTTTTACTTTCATCTTTCTTCTAAAGCATTTAGCGTTTGCTTACAGTTTGTTTTAGCTTGTTTTAGCTAGTTTGTTTTAGCTTGTTTGTTTGCATCATTTCCCCCCTAACAAAAGTCCGAAGGTTTCTGTGCTCCTCACCAACCCTGCCCTTTCTTATAAAGATGTGTTTAGGTGATCCTTTCACTCTCTTTGTTCTAGGAATGTTACAATGAAGAGTTGTAGGGTTTTGGAATGTGATTTTTCAATTCACATTTTAAAGAATCAGGGAAGCTGGTACAGAAATGGCCCTGCAGTTAGTTGAAGGGGAAGAGCCTAGGCAGGCAGTGGGGATGGAGGTGCTGGAGCTCCAGAGAGTCAGAGGGTGTTCTAAAACCGTCCTGTCCAACACAGTAGCCCTTGGCCTCAGGTATTCTTGTACTTGGAATGTGCTAGCATGAATTGAGATGTGCTGTAAGGGTAAAATACACATCAGGTTTGGAAATAGAATGGAAAAAAGAAAGTATCTCATTTTTTATCTTGATTACATTTTGAAATGATATTTTAGATATAATGGGTAAATGAAATTGAATTTATTTTACCTGTTTATTTTTATTTTTTAACCTGGCTATTAGAAAATTTTAAATTACACTGTGACTCTCATTATGTTCTTCTGGACAGTGCTGCCCTAGAACAGGGGTCTGCAAACTTTCTGTACAGGTCCAGATAGTACATATTTTAGGCTCCTTGGGCCATATGATTTTTGTTGCAACCACTTTGGCATTCTAGTGCAAAAGCAGCCATAGACAGTAAGCAAATAAAGCTTTACTGTACATATTCCAATAAAGTTTTATTTACAGCAACAGGTAGGGGCTAGATTTGTTGACTCCTGCTTGATGAGAAGATAAAAGCCAGTGGGAAGGAGGGGATGAGGATGCTACTAAGGGGCTGTTGGCTTTTTGTTTCTTGGTCTGTGTGCTGGTTAATATACTAACTTTATGAAAATTCATCATGTTCTTTATATATAATGTGTGTTTTTACATATGTACATTATACTTCTATAAAAAGCTGACTTAAAAAGAGCCAGAGATATGTATCTGCTCTTGTCAATCATTGATAATTGTCTTCCCACTTAAGAGTGTTAAAAACAAGAAAACAGGCCCAAAATGGAGTCACTTATGCCAAGTTCCATGTCATTAAACCGAGACTTAATTATAGTTTCAGCTCTCCTGGAAATGGAATTTTAAACCAGTCAATCAGGAATCACCTGATCAGCACTAGTTAGGTAATATGCCTAATAGACCCCTGCCATCCCCTAAAGGAAAGTAAGTAGTACCCCTAACCCCTTATCCATGCTTTCAATTACCCATGGTGAACTGTGGCCCAAAAATATTAAATGGAAAATTCTAGAAATAAACAGTTTAAAAGTTCTAAATTTTGTGTTATTCTGAGTAGCATGATGAAACCTTGCGCTATCCTACTCTGTCCTGCCTGGGACAGGAATCATCCCTTTGTCCAGTGTGTCCAATTGCAGATGCTACTCTCCCATTAGTCACAATCTGCGGTTTCAAGCACCCGCTGTGGAGTTTGGAATGTATTTGGCTTTTCCTCAAGAATCTGCCACCTCTGTCTTACTGTCCATTTATTTTGTACAGTGGTCACTACCTTTGGGAGAATCGTACAGGGGCAAAGGTCAAGCTCCTGACCATTTTAGTGAGTTCTAAGGGGAAAGACTTCCTTGGATGTCAAAAGCTGCATATGCTTAAGCCACAAGATTTTGCCAATTTAAAAAAAAAAAAAAATTGGTTCCCTCTGAGGTCATCCTGTCTGCAGAATGAATAAACAGGTTTTGATATTTTGTCATTTAAATATAGACTGTCAGAAAATATGACTTTTCCTTTGGAACTCGATGCTGACCAACTGTCAAGGCAGTTGTGCACGGATGCCTGCTTAGATCTAAGGAGAGAGCCTGGAGAATAGGCACAGAAACTCAATACTCAGCCAGGTCCTGGGAACTGAGAGAGTGTCTTTCTACCCCCACCCCCGCCACCGCCAGCCCTTTGCTCCTGCTCTGCATCGAAGTTGGAGAGAGAGGGCTTCCAGAAGTGGAAACATTTTTAAATAAGTCTTTTAACTTTTCGTATGTGGATACAGCTGCGTTGACACAAAGCCACGTTTGAGGCATGGTGTCTCGGAAGCCTGGCACCATGGAGTGTTTTTCTACTGGGATCCATAATGGCTGGCTTTTAAGAGTGGTCCTGTGTTCAGTTTTATCAATGTGGTGCTTGAACTGGACTTTCAGCTGACCTCTAAAAGGAAATAGTTTTAAAAGGAAGAATTTTAAGTTTGCCAAGAGTCAGATAATGGCACAGGACAGAAAAAGCAAGGGTTTTGTGGGTTTATATTAAAATACAAGTCTCTTAATGCCTCAAAACAGCAGCCTCCAGAAAATGTGAAGTTTAATGTATGAGGCTAGAAAAAGCAGTTTTAAAGATCGAAAATTACCCCTTTGTTCCTTGTGATTTATTAGAAAGGAACAAGTTCCTTTTCCTTGAACCTCCTCCTACCTCTATTTTTGGTTTTATACAAGTGACTGTTCTCATTAAAGTAAATTTCAAAGTTCTCTAAAAGCGTTCATACTATGTTCACAGCCTTGCACCTGAGGAGCTTTTAGCCTGGACCTCTGCAAAAAAATGTACCTGAGGTTAAAGGCCATTAACATTTGGTTAGTCCAGAATCATCTTTACTTTCCCCATAAATTACCACAAAGAGGATGTCCCCACCCACCAACACCATTTTTTTTTTCTGAGTGTGGTCTTGCAGCTTTTCGTCTCATCTGCAGTCCCTCCTTTTGCCAAACATGTAATCAAGTGAAGAGCCTATAGAACGTAAGGATGGTTTTCTCACTGTCCCCACACAGTTGATCTCTGGCTTAGGAGACTGTCGTTTCTCCTAAGAGTGATCACTTGCAGGGGGAAATGCTAAGTATCACCTCATCACTGAGCTCTCACTGGATTTTAGACAAGGGACAGAAGCACACATGTGAATCAGTTCATGGCAAATGTAATCTACAGTTCTCACAAACCGGTTGGCCACTATTGTCACCTTTCCTTCTGTTTGTAGCAGTCACATTGATAGATGGGGCTGTAAAGAACAGCACAGGCTACTACTGGAATATCTTAGCCTCCATCTTCCCTCCTTTTAAACAGTTTTATTTTTATCGAGTACAGTTTTTATACAGTAAAAGTAAAATCTTAGATGTACAGCTCAGTGAACTATACGTATGTGTACACCCTTATAACCACCACTCAGATCAAGGGACATCTCTATCACTCCAGATAGTTTCTTTGTCAATACCACCTCCAAATGAGTGTGGCCACCATTCTGATATCTGTCACCATAGATTAGCTTTGCCTCATCTATGGCATAAAATATATACATTTTTGTGATTGGCTCTTTTTGCTCAGCATAATGTTTTTGAGATTCATCCATGTCGTAATATATATCAATAATTTGTTCCTTTTAATTGTTCGGTACTTATCCATTGTATGAATATATCACACTTTATTTATTTTCCTGTTAATGGTTATTTAAGTTGTTTCTAGTTTCAGCTATTATGAATTAAGTTTCTATGAGGATTCTTGTACATATGTCTTTTTGTAGACACATGCTTTCATTTATCTTAGAAGTATACCTGGATTCCTTGTTCCCAGGTAGGCATAGAGAGATATTAGTAGATATTCCAGTTTTCAAAAGTGATTGGACCAAATTTTACTTCCACCAGCAGTGTCTGAGAGTTCCAGTTGCTCCACATCCTTGTCAACACTTGATGTGGTCAGTCTTTTAAATTTTATCCATTCATCTGGTTATATGCATAAATCTCTTTGTTTTAATTCAGATTTTCCTGATGAGTACTGTAATAATGTTGAACATTTTTTCACATGCTTTACATTTGGATGTTCTCTTTAGTGAAAGCCCCATTCAAGTCATTTGTTCATTTTTAAAAGTTGTTTTGCCTTTTTCTTATTGGTTTTAAGTTTGCTTATTTTTAAATGTATTCCTGTCATAAGTTCTTTGTCAGATGTATGTATTTAGAATATCTTCTCATTTTTTGGCTTGTTCATTCACTTTTTAATGATTTGTTTTGTTAAACATCGTTTTTAATTTTACTAAAGTCCAATTTATCTCTTTTTTAGGTTTATCCTTTTAGAATGTTTTTATTGAGATGGTTCATGCTCGTATGTCCTGTTTAAGAAATCTTAAACTACCCCTCATTTCCTTGATCTAATAACCCCTGTTTCTCTTGCCAATTCCACTGTATGCCAAAGTCAGTGTATTTTCTTCAGAAGGGAGAATAAAAATTGGGTGAGGCAGGAAATGTGCTAGAAGTTAAGTTAGGAAGGTGAAGTCTGCAGGTCTGTAGAACAGATTGAAGCAAGAGGCCTAACACTATTAGATTTTGGTCCAAGGACCTGAAAGGAAAGATGTATTCTAGGGGCTTGTGGTTAGACGACCGGACAATGACTTGTATTGCTGTCCACCTTACACTGTATCTCAGAGTATTTTGAGAGTCTTGTCAAACTCCTTTACTGTGTAGAAACATTAAAAAGTCAACAATGTTCATGTTTTAGAGACATCATGCTAATGTTTAGAGGCCATCATTTTTCTTCCAAGTGGTCAAAAATTGCCATCTTAATAATCTTTTCTTGACCATATTTGAGAAATAAAATCTTCACTTGGAATAACATTACCCATTTGCTGACTCCTCTCCCATTCTCCACAAGTTTTCTTTAAAAAGATCAATGTCAATCATTCCATGATCTCATCTGTTTTCCTACAGTCTAGGGTAAATGCTTGGGTATGCTTTTCATAATGAGACCCTTGGCAGGGCCTGGATGAAAGTGCCTAGACAGTGAGGACAGAGCCAAGTGGGAGTTGGCAGGAGGCACAGGACATGCAAAGAGAAGGCAAGACCACTATAAACTCTGTGGAGGATAGAGGCGTATGTCCTAAACTGAATTTAGATCAAGCCGGAGCAGCTCAGTGGAGACCCAGGGCTTGGGAAATGGGCTCCGAAGGTCGTGGAACTTTGAGGCTTTCCTAGGAAGGCAGAACAACTGGACAGTGAGAACATATCTCCATCCCAGGCCATTTCCAAGAGTTTGTTGGGACAACAGGAATGGAGTTGAGTCTCTTAAGAGTTAGAAATTGGCAGGAACAAGGTGGGAGTAGCCACTCAACTTCCAAGAAAGGTGAACTGGTGAGGCTGCAGAGATGCCCTTGGGCTTCCACCCTCAGGAATGGGATAGATGAGCATGGTGTAGTAGAAAGAAAGGGCTCTTGGGAGTCAAACATACCTAGTTCTAGTCCTGCCTCTACCACTTATTAATTGTAGGATGCTAGGCAAGACGATACCTCCATCCTAATATTGACAAGAGGATCAAATAGGATAGTATATATAAAATGCTAATCTTCCCATTTTCTTCCCATTTTTTTGGCTTTTCCTTCCTGTTGCCACACCCAACAGATAGCATTCAGTCTTTCTCTTTCTCTCCTACTTTGCAGCACTGGCTGCCATTTACAGTCACAATGTGTCTTGAAATAAAACCTTCCCTTGGCTCTCATGTAGACCCCTCTACTCCATGACAACAACTATCAAGTCATATTTATCTGCTAGGGATGTCATAACAAAATACTACAGACCAAGTGGCTTAAACAACATAAATTTATTTCTCACAGTTCTGGAAGCTAGAAGTTCAAGATCACAGTACTGGCAAGGTTGGATTCCTCTGAGCCCTCACTCCGTGGTTTGCAGATGAACACCCTCTTGCTATCTCTTCACATGGTCTTTCCTTTGCATGTACACATCCCTCATGTCTCTCCCTATATGTCTTAATCTCCTCTTTTTATAAGAACACTGCTCAGACTGGATTAGGGCCACCCTAAAAGCCTCATTTTAATTCAGTTACCTCTTTAAAGAATGTGACTATCTCCAAATATAGTCACATTCTGAAATACTGAAATACTGGGGGTTAAAGCCTTAAGCAAATGAATTTTGGGGGATAAAATTCAGTCCGGAACACATGTACATGCTGACAGCTTCCAAATTGTATCTCCAGCACATTTTACTCCCTCAAGAGCCAGCTGCATTGATGTACCTACCTCCTGAACTACATTGATGTCCTGCTGGTGATTCAAACTGAACAATTCCATAATTCAACTCATATCTTTTCCCTAAAGCCTTCCCCTCCTTGCGAAGTCATGAATTTATTTAAGATAAGCACTATCTTATGAGTTTTATCAATTTGCCGAATCAATTTTTAGTAGAAAAAAATCAAGAAGAGCAGCATATATGTGCCAGGAATGGGGCAGTATAAATTTATAGCATGATGTTAATAAGCACATGGCCTCTGGAGTCATCACTTATCTCTGCCACTTACTTCCTGTTGACTTTAGGAACATTATTAAACATCTTTACACCTCATTTCCATATCTATAAAATTCAGGCTGATTAGGATACCAGCCTTTCATAAATGTTGTGAGAATTATATGAGACTGTATGTGACCCAGCCTTGTACCCTTGGGCCCTATAATTTCAGTTCATACCAGTCTGACTTCTGGCTCCTAGCATTTGCATCTCTGTTGAAAGAGAAAAAGAACAGGCCTTAACCAACAACTGATGAGAGTTGGTGTAAAAATACCCCAGCTTCATCACCCTTCAACTAGGATCACTCTGAAGTTCATGTTTGACACTGTTTGCCAGAATTTATTTGTGATGTAATTCCAGTTGTCCATAGTGGTTATTGGCTTGAAAACCATCTTCCCCTTTCCTCCCTTATTCCATATCCACCTACCAGTATTTCCTGGGATCATCTCCTTTAGAAATTACTTGCCCTGGAATCCTTGTCCTGAGGTTTGCTTCTAGGGGAACCTAAACTATGACAGTATGTTATGGTCTGAATGTTTGTGGCCCCCCAGAAATCACATGTTGAAATCCTAATGCCCAAGGTGATGGTATTAGGAGGTGGCCCTTTGGGAAGTGCTTATGTCATGAGGGTGGAGACCTCATAAATGGAATTAGTGCCTTATAAAAGAGACCTCACAGAGCTCCCCAGCCCCCCATGTGAGGACACAGTAAGCAAGAGGTCTGCAGCCAGGAACAGGGCCCTCACCCGACCATGCTGACACCCTGATCTTGGACTTCGAGCCTCCAGAACTGTGAGCAATAAATTCCTGTTGTTTGTAATAGCTGTGGTACCTTGTTACGGTAGGTAGCTCCATTGGACTAGGACACAGTATATAAAAGCTTGGCTCAGTGTCTGGCATCTAGCAAGTACTCAGAACTGTTGTTGTTTCTGCTATTATTAAGTTGTTCGGTAGTAGAAAGCAAAGATGCCCATAGGTGGGAGTGCATTCTTCTTCATTCTGTGTTCTTTCCCAGGCAGCAATGAGAAGTCCTGTGTGGACATCAGGAGGCTATGAGGTCAGTAACATGCATCTTTAATGGAGACTGCATTGGCCCCAAGAAGTAAAAAATTGCTTCTGCGGGGGAACGAAAACTCCTACTCTTTTTACAGATAAATTACAGAGGTGCATATGATATATAAACAAACAGAACATATCTGTGGTATTAAAACTTAATGGGAGGTCATGAGAATAAAATGTCTAAAAGGCTCCTGGAAGGGGTGCAATAACAACAATAACAAAAACTCCACTGGTTCATAATAGGCAGGAAATGTTACCATTGACGTTATCCTGGCTTAGGATGACCCTGGGTGGCACTGTTTAGTTTGCAGGGTTCGTGTCCTCTTTTCTAGAGTGGGGCGTTAACAGTTGAACGTTCATAAAATTGTTTGGTTAAGTTTGCCCAGCAAGGCACCAGGCTTTTTGGCAAAACATTCATCTGTTTGTGATTAAGATTTTCCTGGTTCTTATTACAACCAGACTTGGTTACATTTTGAGAACCATGAGGTTTGGCTCCGTTGAACAAGACGATCAGTTCATCCAACACGGTGTCCTTTGAATCTTTTCTTCTTGACTTCTCCAAAGCTGCTCCTCCTCCTGGCTGACAGCACAGAATTTGACAAAAAGAAAAAAGGACCAAATTCTTTACTTCTAACCCACATTTCCTTTGGCAAATTATGATCATTAAAAAGTCTTTAAAATATATCTCTCCTACAGACATATAATGAGCATGGCTTAAAGACTTACTTCACCTGTTAAGAAGGCATCAGCAGGATGGCCAAGCTCCTTCAAAGTAGGATACAGGAGACTGATGCATATTTAATTAGTTCAAAGCAAGGCTGCTGAAATATGCTCACTAACTGAGATACAAAACTAACTGGTTATTCTCCTACAGGGCAACCAAATCATAATCTTTGTGCAGTTGTTTTCTACTGGACAAATGTAGTTTGTAAATTATATTTGGATGATTACTTCTGGATATTTTGGACAGTTTTCTTAAATTATCATGTAGATTCTCCTTAACATTCTCTATATCAGTCTATCTGGGCTATGACATCTTAACAAGCTTTAGTTCTTCATTTTCCTTTTTGAGTATGTGAAAGGCTACCTGAAAAACTTTGTGTCTTTTACATCAAAGGCACCTAGGAATCAGGTACATGCAATGGTTTGTTGTAAATGTTCAGAACACCTCATATGTAGCATTCGCCTATTTCCATGGTATAAATACTCCAGCCATGGCAAATTTCAAATTACCAATGTGATGTCATTGAAGGCAGAGCTGGGGAGAGTATACCATCAGTATTGTACACCAGTATTTTCTGGTTCCAGCACATCATTGGGTGTGTGCTGTGACATATATTTTGTGGAGTGTAGTCATGGTATTCAAATTATCTCTAAGGATGTAGAATTGTGGTCACTAGGTAAATATCTCTGAAAAGCCTGAAAAATCAGCTCTTCCAAATGGTTCTAAAGCTATAATCCTGGGAACCCTAATATACCTTGAGGGTCTCTCAGGGGTTAGGCAAACTTAATTCAAAGTTATATTTTTAAAAAAATACATGAAAGTATACACACACACACTTATGTGGCAAACATATTAAGAAATATATGAGACTGATGAATACCAAGTTTAGAATTCTTGTAACTTGAGAGGGAAACAAGGATATTTATCATTGCATAATAAATTAACAAAGTACACACCCACAAATGCATTTTATTTTAAATTTCAAACCTTTAAAAAAATACTAACATATCAAGTTATGCTACCAGACTTATTTTGTACATGTGATGGAATAAAGCACATGTTTAATGAAAAAATTTTCAATGTTGCATGGTAAGCTGTTTAAAAATTAAACTGTCACTAAGAATCTTATTTTATTTACATGATGAGGCATTCGAATGTACTTTTAAATTTTAAAACAATTTCAAAATTAATAAATATTGCAAATATAGTACAAAGAATACTAGTATGCCATTTATTTATTCAAATTAATAAATTTTAACACATCGCCACATTCATTTATCATTCTCCTACACACACATACAAGCACACACACTTTTTTCTAAATGATTTGAGAGTAAATTGATGCATCATCTCTCTGTATCACTTAACACTTCACTGTTTACTTCTTTTTTAAAAAAATTTTTCCTTGCCTTATTGAAATATAATAGACAATTAGTTGCTCATATTTACATTGTACAATTCAATGAGCTTTTTTCAATTATAGTTGGCATACAATAATATACCAGTTTCAGTTGCACAACCTAGTAATCAGAGATCCACATAACTTGCAAAGCAGTCACCACACTAAATCTGGTACCCCTCTTCTCCGTTACATATTTATTACATTATCAACCTTCTTCCCCATGCTACACTCTACATCTCCATGTCTATTCTGCAACTATCCATTTGTATCTCTTAATCTCTTTGCCTTTTTTTGTCCCTCCAATCACCCTCCCATCTAGTAGCCCTCAAAGTAGTCTCTGTATCTATGAGTTTATTACTGCTTTTGTTGTTATGGTTGTTTAGTTTGTTCTTTAGATTCCACATGTACGTGAAATCATGCAATATTTGTTTTTCTCTATCCAACCCATTTCATTCAGCGCAATACCCTCTAGGTCTACCAAGGCAATATCTTTTACCGTCTCCTTTTTAGTCTCTTTGTGTCTTTTAATCTGAAGTGAGTCTCTTGTAGGCAGCATGTGTAGGGGTATGGTTTTCTCATGCATTCAGCCACTCTGTGTGGTTGGAGCACTTAATTCTTTTCCATTTGAGGTACTTGTTGATAGGAATGTAGTTATTACCACTCTTTATTCCTGTTTTTGATATATGTTTTTTCTTCTTAAAGAAGTCCCTCCAACATTTCCTATAATACTGGTTTGGTGGTGATGAACTCTTTTAGCTTATTTTTGTCTAAGAAGCTCTTTATCTGTCCTTTGACTCTAATTGATAGCTTTGCCAGATAAAGTATTCTTGGTTATAGATCCCGGGCTTTCATCACATCGAATATTTTGTGTCAGGCCCTTCTGTCCTGCATAGTTTCTTTTGAGAAATCAGCTGCCAGTCTTATGAGTGCTCCCTTGTAGGTAACTAATTGCTTTTCTCTTGTTGCTTTTAAGATTCTCTCTTTGTATTTAGACTTTGGCATTTTAATGATGATGTGTCTTGGTGTGGGCCTCTTTGTGTACCTGGTTTTTGGGACTCTCTGAACATCCTGGGGTTTTATATCTATTTCCTTCACCAGGCTAGAGAAGTTTTCCATCATTATTTCTTCAAATAGCTCTTCAATGTCTTGTTTTCCTTCTGGTACCCCTATGACACTAATATTTTTACATTTAATATTGTCCCATAGGGTCCTTAAATTATTATTATAGTCTTGGCTTCTTTTTTCTTGCCATTCTGATTGAGTGTCCTTGGCTTCCCCATCTTCTATATCAGTGGTTCGATCCTCTTCTTTATCCACTATGTTTTTTCCATCTAATACACTCTTCATCTCAGATAATGTGTTCTTCATTTCTGACTGGTTCCCTTTTATAATTTCCATTTCCATTTTTATAATTTTTATCTCTTTGTTAAAGTTCTCACTGAGTTCATCTACTCTGCTCCTAAGTTTATTGAGCATCTTTATAACCAGTGTTTTGAACTCTGCATCTATTAGATTACTTGACTCTATTATTCCTGGATCTCTGTTCTGTTCTCTCATATGGTTTCTGCTTCTTTGTCTTACCATTTCGGCCTTTCTATGTCTGTTTCTATGTACTAAGCAAAGCTCCTAAGTCTCCCGGTCTTATTAGTGTGGTTCTGTGTGGTAGGTGTCCAGTGGCACAGTTCTAAAAGGGTTTCAGCTGCAGGCCAAATTTAGTCCAAGCCTCTACCCCTCCGGGGCGACCTGTTAAGATTCATCAAGCAATCCACAGATGTTGTGCTTAGAGTTGCCTCAAGAAACCACACCAGAAACTGAGGCCAGCTGTCACCAGTGTGAGTCTTGGCACCGCTCAGCAAGGAGCACATGACTCACTTAGGACACACCTGGATGTGGCTTGGGTGGGGCTGCAAGTTGGGGGAGGCGGAGTTTCAGGGAATCCTCTGGGCGGAGCGACCTTTGTTATCCAGTTTGATGGCGTCTCAGCTATGGCAGCGCTGAGTCTGCACTGTGTCCGCACTCTGAGATGGGGTGGGCTCAACAGAGGAACAATGGATACCGCTGGCATTTCTGTCCAGGGGAGACCCTAGCCTTTGGCCCTCAGTCCGACAACTCAGTGTCCCCCTGTAAGCCCCTGTTGCCTTCCACACAGCCAAACCAGTGCTGGTGCTCAGAGCGAGCAGGTCTGTCACCAGAAAAGTCCACTTGCAGAGACGGCCCCTTTAATAGGCGTCTGCAGCTGCAGTTCCCGCTGCCGCTGCCACAGCCTCTGTCCCACTCTGCTACTTGGGACTAGGCAGCCTCGCGTCCTCACCCCGTCCTACCTTCTGCTGTTGCAGGGTGATTTCTTAGTTCTCTCCCTGGTTGTATGGCTTGTTCATCTAGATCCCAGGCAGTTTTCCTTGTTATTTGCTCCTCATTTCCTTCACAACTTTGATATGTTTGCAAGAGGGATGAACAGAGCCTCTCTCATCTACGCCATTTTTTTTTTCCTCTCAGTGTTTACTTCTTAAGAACATGGACATTCTTATCTTGCCACAATACAGTTGTCAACTTCAGGAAATTTAACATTGATGCAATGATTTTATCTAATTTATCTACTGCTAATTCTTTGTTTCTTAGATTCAGGATCCAGTCTAGGATCATGCGTTGCATTTACTTGTCGTTTCTCTGTAGACTCCTTCAATCTGAAATGGATCCTCAGCCCTTCTTTAACTTTCAAGATTTTGACATTTTTGAAGAGTTCAGGCCAGTTGTTTTGGTAGAGTGACCCTCAGTTTTGTATGTCAAACACTCCTCACAAGTGGATTCAGGATGTGCTCTC
>NW_006442491.1:3034185-3044380 GCF_000325575.1 Pteropus alecto | reverse complement strand
GTGATGCTGTGTCTTTCACCATGCCTGATATCAGGAGGCACGTGTGGCGGGTAACTGATAGCTGGTTAAGGTGGTATCCTTCAGATTTCTCTGCAGTGGGAGATACTTAAGAGCCATGATTTGATGAAAAATTAGGGATAAATCAAAGGGAGGTTATTTAGACCTTTCTGGATGATGGCTCCGAAGTTGCTCTGAAAATGTCATCTTTCTGGGTGAGTCAGCCTGCTGTCTGAGCTTCGAGGCATTTTTGTGGCCCAGAAAGGGCAGCATCAGCAGCCTGCTCTGTGGTGGGGGCTGCAAAAGTCATCAGTGTCCACAAGTCTGACGTGGGGCACCCTGGTGCGCAAAGAGCTGAACTAAATTCTGTGACAGGAGCTGACACCTCTGGGCTGGTTGCTGAGTGTGCCTGTCCCCTGCTTTGGTGATGTGACATTTGTGCAATGTGGGTTTTTTGAGCTTACTCCACTTTCCCATATAAAATGAAGACAATCTTTTTCCTGAGTCAGGGCTGCTGAAATGCCGGGCCACAAATCGTGCATTGCCTGACCCAGAGAAAAACAGGAAATTAGAACATATGCACTTTCCACATATTGGCTAAATTATGAGTTTCTCAATGGTTCCATGTGGCTTGAATAACAGGGTAATTTTCCTTCAGAGAATAAAATATCCAAACTAATTGAGATGTATTTTATTGAATAACATTTTATTTTAGTGAATTATTTCGTATCCAGCACTGTTTTAAGTACTATCACAGATTTACTCATGAATTCATTCCTCACATTTTTGCTGGGTTAGGAAGCATGTGGTGTCAGCAGGCAGATGTTATGCATTTGTCCATCTTTTATAGATATGTTGGGCATATTCTAAACATTAAACAATACCCAGGGCCCTCCCCTACAGAAGCACATGGCCTGTGAGCAATAAACAGAAACATGGAATTATAATGTCATGGAAGGCTGTTAGAAGGGGGCCATGGGCACCACAAAAAGGAAGACCTAATGGCAGGGAACAGTGAGGGTCACACAGAGGTGGTGATACTTAAGCTGAATCTTGAAGGACAGAAAGTATTAACAAAGTGAGGGGGGCACTTTAAACAGAGAGACTTGCAGAGATACAAAGGCGTGGCAACTACGGATGGGCTCGGGGGAGGAGTCGGAAATGGAAATAAAGGTTTGAGTCAGATTGGGGAAGACTGTGTAGCACAGGGGTCCACAGCCCCTGGGCTGTGGACCGGTACCTGGCCGTGGCCTGCTAGGAGCTGGGCCACACAGCAGGAGATGACTGGCAGTGGAGCTTCATCTGTATTTGGCAGCCGCTCCCCAGCGCCCCCATTCCCTCCGCCTCAGCTCCATCTCAGATCATCAGGCATTAGATTGTCATAGAAGCACCAGTCCTCAGTGTCAAAAACATTGGGGACTGCTGGACTGTAGTGTATGCTACATCAAAGAGTTTGGACTTCGTGTTCTGAGTATCAGGGATGTCTTGATTAGAATTATTTTAGAGCAGGATTTCTCAAACTTAAGGGAAGGTTTTCTGGGAAGGAAGGCCCTCACTCACCTGAGGAAGCTGACTAATATTTACTTATGTAGGTATGGGGGCGTGAAGCCTGGAGCCACCACAACCATGTCACCGCTGGCCACACTGAGGATGGAATACACTGACCCCAGGAAAACAGAACCAGGGGACAGAAAAAGGTGTGGGAAATAAGGCTTCACTGAAGTCATGGAGCCGCTAGGTTGGCCCATGCCTCATAGAGCCCACCTCTGGACTCAACTATGTCCTTTAGTCATTTTTACTGCTTAGTGATTTTTAAGTTTTTATCTTGAAATAATTTCAGACTTCCAGAAAAGTTACAAGAGTTCAGAGAACTTCCATTTATCATTTATGCAGATTGAACCGGTTTGAACCTTTTTGCCTTATTTGCTGCATGCTTTTCTGACCCAGTTGAGAGCAGGTTATGGACATGAGATCTCCTTATTACTTCTGTATGTGGTTCTTAAGAACAGAGATGTTCTTGTACATTCTTACAGTCCTATTGTGCAAGAGCAGAACTTAATCACTGATAACAATATTTTTATCTAAATCACAGATACCGATTTTTATCAACTTTCCCAATAATGTCCTCTATAGCGTGTTTCTTTCTCCAGTCCAGGACCATGTTGTTTTGGAGGGATTCAGTTCTCTTCAATCGCTTTGACTCTGCAATGATTCTTCAGCCTTTCTCTGACTTTCATGACATTGATATTTTTGCATAATCCAGGCCAGTTCTTTTATAGCATGTCCTTCAAATGGGGTGTATATGATGTTTCTTTATGATTAGATTCAGGTTTTATACCTTCTGTTAGAATACGCTGTAATTGTTGTATTCTTGAGACATCATGTCTGGAAGAACACAGCATCTGTCTACCATCACTAGAGGTATTAATTTTGATCACCCGATCCAGGTGTTCACTTTCTCTGCTGAATGGTTACTATTATTCTCTTGCAATTAATAAGCAATCTGTAAGGAGACATTACTGTTTATTTTTAAGCCATTTTGAATTAGATTTTCTGTTATAACATAAAAGCTCCTCAATGATTCAAGAGCCCATTTATATTGTGGGATTAATTGCTAATTCCATGGAGAAATAAGCAAGGGATTATGACAAGAAAAATAGAAGTTTCTTAAAAGCTTTAATTGTCGTCAGATGGGAGCAGAGCTGAACCAAAATGCAGGGGTATCCTGAGAGTACTTATCATTTCCGATATTTCTTATTCTTTAAATTTATCTTGTAAAGGCTAGGAAAAAAAAGATTCTTTATTAATTAAAATTACATCCTCTGTTCAAAATAGAGTTGTCATTAGTTGTACTGAATGCAACATAACATTTTAACTTATTTGCAACAATCTGCAAATAAGTCTTTTCAATTTTTTTTATTACTGTTAACTGGATGGAGTTAGTTACACTCATGAAGGATGGTGGTTACTTACAGGGACATACAAATTTCATTAAAAATCTGTTTTTTCCCCCCCTGGATTTTACATTGGCAAAAATATTTCCATTAATTATAAATTCAGTACCAGTTGAGTAGGATTCCTAAGAGAAGTAGTGAACCAGATTCTGAGGTATGGATGCGAGAACAGGTCATTTATTGGGGGGTGATCTCAGGGGACACCAGAAGGAAAGTGGGGATGGGAGACAGGAAAGGGGAAGCAGCTATTAAAGTGCATTATCGTGTGTGTGTGTGTGTGTATGTGTGTGTGTGTGTGTGTGTGTGTGTGTGTGTGAGAGAGAGAGAGAGAGAGAGAGAGAGATTATTTCTGATTGCCTGGGTTTGGGTATCCCCAGAAACACTCTAAGGTAAGAATTCAAATACAAATAAGTTGGGGGGAGTAACGGAACTACTGGTAGAAGATGTGGTAGTGAGGAAGAAAGGCAGCCAAAAAGGATGTGTTATCAAGCCAGCCCTCACTGGGGAGACTTAAGCCTAATCTCACTGGGGACTCCTAGGAGAGCACACACCTTAAAGCTGCCCCACCTGAGAGATGAAGGAGCTGAGTCAAAGTGAAGCAGAGAACTGTTACTCCTAAGTTACAGTGTGCAGTGCATGATGTGGCTTCAGAATCTTACTTGCCTGGTACTGCCAGCATAGGCCACTTTCCACTTGCTGGTCTAGGTTTGGCAGTGTCACCAGGAGTGACAGCATGCAAATGTCACATGTGAAAGTACCCAACAAGGACAGATAGGTGCTAGTCAGGAATGTTCTTTATCTCCCTATTTGTGGGATCTCTATTTCTGGAGGGGGCAAAGCCAATCTACACACATACATCACTGCTGAGATCGGAATATTGGGTTAGAAACAGATCATAAAGGGGCCCTGAATACCCAACCAGAGAATATAGGTATTAAATTCTTAGAAATGGGTTGTGAGCAGGGCAGCAGAATGCTGGGAAAAAACCATTATTTGGTGTGGCCTACAGGATAGAATGGAACCGACACAGGCCATGGGGACACACGGACATTAGGGAACTGCTGAAACCATTAGGGCTGCAGCGTTCCAAGGCTTGAGTGGATGTGGAGAATGGGAAGAAAGATGAGAGATATTTGGACCAGAAGACTGCAGAACTTGGAGTGATTGATGTGCAGAGGGCCGAAGCCCCTCCCTGTGAGGTTTCAAGTCTGGTGTTGTCATTAACAGAGGGGAATAAGGACTTCAGAGGAACGGAATGTTAAGTGGAAAGTCAGCACTTAGAGAAAGAAACCAAAAATGAGTCCTTTTTTTTGTACTTTTTTGTAGACAGATATTTCTGAGTTCAGAAAAGGAGGTAGGAAAGGAGCAAGAGGATGCCACGAACACTGGATTTTGTTGTTGTTGTTAATTGGAACCAGGCAAGATAAATAATTGCAATCCAAAAACAATGCACAAGCCTGCCAACTGAATGATTTGACTTCTGTCTACTTTCTTTATATACCTCAATGAAATAATAAAAGGATAGAAAATAATCAGAAACAAGGAGGAGCAGGAAGGAAAATGAAATACTCAAGGCCTAATTGAGAACAGGGTCTATGGAGAAAACCTTGGTAAAAATAGATGCTTCGGGCTGTAGGGGAACCTCACGTTTGTAAACAGAGGTGCCAGATAGCCTGTGATGCCATAACAGGCAGGTAAAATGAGGCTATATAAATAAAAGCCTTTTCTAAGTCAAAACACCATATGCCAACTAGGTCATTGTCCCTAGAGTAGTAGAGCATTAGCTCTCTTATATCCAGAACCCCCCTCACCGCCAAATTTGGGTTAGGCCAATGGGGACTGTGAGAAGGTTGGTTTGGACCAGTACCGAAGCAGACATAACTGTCTTTGTTAGCTTAACAAGAGCACTTTCAGTCTTCTGGAGAACTAGAGGGTAATGTCTTCAGGAAGATAAAAGCATTAACCTCTAATCTTCTTCTTTGCTAGAGATCCATTTTAGCCACCCAGAGAGTAAGACTGTGTTTTACTAAGATAATCAGCTTGAGGAGATTTACAGGCACGTTATCTGTTTTTCTGTTTCTGCAGTACCTTGCAGTCAATAGCAGCTGATTGTAGAGGGTCGTAAAATATTCCCAGATCCAAAGCAAGTGTGCATATGGTGCTTGATTTCAGACACAGGGCTATGGTATTTTTCAGTGCTTACTAGGTGTGTTTTGACTTCCAACATGAGGATGCTGGGAGAGGAGAGGCAGCTGGTTTAGGATTAAGACAAGATTGGGGAAGGAGGTCTAAGATGGTGGATCCATAGTGAAGGGGCTGTAGTGTTTTAGAGTAGCCAAGGAGAGGAGGCAGAGGAAGGAGCATAGTAGCTGGGGTGCTTTTAAAAGGAGAGCATGACCTCTTAAATTGGAACTAAGAGCTAGAGAGAAATTAGGATGCTTTTGGGCTCTTGAATCCAAACCCATCTGTTTTCTCTAAGTACTGCAAGAGTGTAACCAGGGCCTCTGGTGACGACTGAACCTTACATTTCTACAAACCAAGATTGGGTGAGGGTGGGAAAGGAACAAAAGCAGTAGTGGAAGCTGTATCCATTCTCTCATGGGCCCTAAGATGATCCAACCTGCCCACCAAGTAGTGCCCTAAGACCTGCGCAAGATGGCCCGCTGGCCTGGCTATGCACTTGGTCTCACTTCAGCCTCACCCCTTCCCATGGAAGGAGAAGTCAAGGGTTGTACCAACCTGGAGTGCACGTTCCCTGCCCCCTCTTAGTTCTATGCACACACCTTAGGATCCTTCCCCATATGTCCAAGCCTGTTTGCATTGCCTACACAGGCTGGAAGGTTTGGGAGGGAATGCAAGATGGACAGTACCTGGACAGGAAGGCTGGGGTGGCCACAGAGTTGTTGGAGAGACAAGAAGAGTGACAAGCTGTGGGGCAGGTTCGCGATCATCGCATGTCCCCATGTTCAGCACAGAACAATGAAGAATCTGTTTTCAGATTCTTCATTTTAAAATTTAAAATTTTTAAATTGAAATTGGGCCTTCCAAGTTGATATAAGGGTACATTTGTCATGGTAGGAGAATAGAACATACTTTAGTTAACAGTTTACAGTCTTGACTTAAAACATTAAAAAATTCAGACATAAAGTATATGAGCCTCCGTTTGTCCTCTTGCCCCAGTCTTTGAAAATATTAGTAGTGTCCACCCAGCATCCCCTTGGGATGCAGGAGAGCCCAGACAAGGTCAGTGGCCCCTGTATCCACTGTTCACTCACACCATCCATCCAGAGGCCCATTGATCCTGTGTCCTTTGCTCTTCTTTTTCCAGAAGTCTGATCTCAAGGCTATATCATTATGACCTGAAACAGTTTCCCTCAGAAGTGAGTTTGTACTCACCTTCTTGCAGTAGAAGAGGGGTGAAGCTACTGCCTCTTCTCCCACTTCACCTCTATACTAACCATGCCTTCCCCATCTGGACTCCCTGCCATAAGTGTGGTCAGACACCTGCCCCAGAAAATAGGATGAGAGCAGACCATCGGGAGGAAAACCCTAAGCTTCAAAGAGAATATACAGAGCCTCGAAGAAACCGTTTGATAGATATAGCCTTGCAAAACTGAGTAATATGGAACTGGATTTGTGAAATACCCCAATCATATGTACTTATCTCCCCCAACAAAAGACATGAATGCCATTTGTCAGTCAAGAGAGACTTTTAAACGTATCTGAACTTCTGAGGCACAATTTCAGACAAAAAAACAACTTTTAGATGATGGCAACAGATATCACTGAAAGCTTCCCTGAGTTACGTGGGTTTCTATGACTCCTGTAGACACATAAAGTATTAAATTATTTTGGAGAACAACTGCTTCTTTCTTTATGCATCTACCTTGATAATTTCTGGATTCTGGCTGCAAGATGGTATAATACATGTTATTAGGGCATTTACCATGCATAGAAGCTAACATGGTGTTTTGTTATTTTGATGGTGTGCTCCCGCTGACTCTCCCACATGGAATCTGCAGGCTTAGAAGGAGGACATTCTTCAGAGGAGGCCTAGCTATTCTCCAATGCACCTCTTAAGGGCAGGGATGGGAATTTTAAGGCTAGATTCTCATAACACAGATGCAAGTATATGCCCAAACACAGAGAAGTCCATTTGCTTGGCCAATTATATTTCATTGGGAGTTTTGCATCTCTTCTGATAAATTTTTTGTTTTGTGGTCTTTAATGAAAATGTGTTGGCTTGGACACACACTTGGAAACCTCTAGAATTCTGATTTGTGCAAAAATGAAAAAGCTGAGAAACATGACTGGCTGAGGACTTGCAGAGAACAAAGTGGGTCTATATATTACATAGAGAGGAAAGGCCTTCAGACCACAGGTTCTGTAGGAAAAGTCCTACAGACAAAATAATGTGGACTCCCTTACCTAATATCTTTGTGTTTCAAAGTGGTGTAGAAAATGTTTTTTCCTGGCATATTATATGGATCAACGGCATGGTATATATGTTCCTGCCATTTGATCTTACCTTGTCATTCTTGAATCTCTGGTTCTTCCAGTCATCTTACGTTTTGAGGAAGCCATTCCTTGAAAACTGTTCCTTTCAACCTAGACATCTTCTCTGTGAAATCTCATTTATCCAATAAACACTTATTTATCCAATAAACATTTACTGAGCACGTGTGTGCCAGGCATTATGTAAGGTATTGGAAATACCGCTCTGAATAAGGCTGATTGGGTCCCCAATGTCTGCTTGGCTAATGGAAGATCTCTTCAGTTTCTAAAGAAATGGAACCTACTAAGTCTAATTTACAGGCTGAACATACAGCTTTCTTCAAGTTTTCCTAATGGCACCATCTAACTTGGGTAAGATGATAGCCAGAGTATTTCATGTCTTTCTAGGGATAAATAATGTGGTTTCATGGATAAAGCATTGGTTTCAGTCTAGAGATCCAGTTTCTTCTGCTATCTTTTATTACTTCAATGTATGAAGAATCAAATAAAACAACCTCTTCAGAGACCTTGTGCTTTAGAATGGATGAATGAAATGCAATGGTGAACTGAAGTTCTTCCTGCTCACTAGAGCCGGTTGTTAAATTTTCGTGAATTTTGCAAGCCTCTTGATGTCAACTTGGTAGCTTGGAATTGGCCATGATTGGAGTATTTACACCACAAAATAGACAAATAGTAAAACTTGGGTACTTTTATTTCCCAGAAAGCCAGTCGTTAAACATTTTTCAGCATATGACTGTTTAAAGGGGAACGTAAACATCCTAATGGTGAAGTGGAAAGTTTGAAAAGACAACAACATATCCAGGAGGAAAATGAAGGAAAAAGTAACAAATTACTATATGAAATTCCAGGCAACATATGCCCTAGGGGGCTAGTTTATTATATAGGGAATAATGTCCCTCTTTTTTTCTTCATGGAGGAGGTAGTTAGGACATTTTAACCTAGAACATTTTTATTTCATTTGTTGCGGTAAGAACACGTAACACAAGATCCACCCTCTTGAACAGGACATTTTTATGTAGCCATGTGGACTTTGTGACATAGGCTGTTAATTAACCAAACAAAAAAAATTAGAAGAATAAAAAGTATCGAGATTAGAATCATAATAGTCTATTACTGGGTAATAAAGTATCCCTACAGTCTCTAATTAAAATTCACTACATACATAGACCCTTTAACTTTCATGGCCAGAGTGCCTTGGAAAAGAAAGCTATGAACTCAAGTGCTCACGTGTTGACAAGTAACCCCGAGGAAGACCTGGAGTCTGTGGCTTTCTGTCCATGGTGTCCTTTGGGTTAAGAGCCAATGTGGCTTATGAAGCCTCTTCATTGTATGCATGAAGTCACTGCACACCTGTGCAGGGTGTTTGACCACTTACCACATGGAGGTTTCAAGTGAGGAGGTTTGAAAAGACACACACTTTTGAAGTGCCAAAGAAGAATTACTTTGGGGGGCAGCTGCCCCGCCTTCCCTTCTCAGTCCTGTTCCTGGTAGGCAGAGTGCACCAACCCTAAGGCCTACGCCACCCTCAGGAGAAGCTGTCTCTCAAGGGAGCAATAGGAAAGTGTGTAGGGATATGGAAGAGGGATCCACCTCTTTACCAAGGGTAAAATGATGGCATTAGGTGGGAGATAAGAGAGGCAGTTTCCCATCCAAGAACAGGAGGAATTTCTAGATAGCAGAGCTGCCCACCTGTTGCCCACGGCAGTACACATGGCCCTTGGCGGAAGTGTCTACACCTTAGTATGTGGTCACCGGCAGAGCTTCTGCAATGTGGAAAAGGCAAGAGCCTCTGAGAGATCAGTTTTCCAAGGAAGGCAGGATGGACCTCCACCAGAATTAGCCCCGTTTATAGGCCGGTTGTGTGAGTGGCAGAAATGCAGTTTCACTCTGGAGCATCTTGCTTTAAAAAAAAAATTTTACTATCCTTGGTTATGCTTGGGAAAATTGAGCTGTTGAGCATTGAGCATTGTCCCTAGTTCTATTTGAAAACACAGTTATTGAGTGAGGGGACTGGGAATATAATTCTTTGCTTCTGATTTCTTCTCACAAATTAGTTTCTCTTTTAAATGAATAGTTTTCATGATTATTTATTTTGTTTTGTTTTTTAAAGTATGACTATTGAGTGAGGGAATATCAACGCTGGATACTGACACAAGATGCTTAAAGGAGGAAAAAATTCAAAAATTCACGTAACTTGAATTGTCAAGCCAGAGTCTGGAATAGAGTTTTTCTGGCCAACTTGTAAAAGCTATGGTAATACAAAGATAATTATGGAAATATTCAGAAACCTACCCTGGATCCAGACACAGAGCCACTCCACTTGCCTCTACCTCTCTTCGTAAAGACAAAAAGCTTTTAGAAAGAGAGAAGACCTGCCATTTCTCAGGATTGGCCTTGACCTGACAGGTCCCCGGGGGTGAGTCATTTTCTCCTACCTTAGTCAATTTGGCTATAAAGTAATTATAATAACGAGATCTTGTTTACTAAGAACTGAAGTTCACTTTGCCTCACTAGAAGAAGAAAAAAGAAGGTAGTGATGAGAAATCTTTTGTGGCAACTCACAGCAGCTTGGAGATGAGAATCCATGACTTGAATAAGCTACATTTCTTTTAAATTGAACTTAAGAGTGGTAGATGCCAATGTGTTACTGCTGCTTCTCTTGTGGGTTTGCACTGGTGATTTCAGGTAAACAAACTAGGAAGGGTATAGTTTGACTACGTCGATCAAGG
>NW_006442491.1:3031313-3034006 GCF_000325575.1 Pteropus alecto | reverse complement strand
GAAAGAGAAGAGGGGAGGAGGGTGATACACTCCAGACCTTCTATCTTGCCAAGATCTGGCGTGTGGCCGGGTACAGCAAAAGCTGGAAGAGTGCCAGTGACTCGACCCAGCTCCATTGATCAGTGAACTGGAAATTGGGCACTCTGTGTGCCTGTCCTTAGTGGCTCTCTGTGTAATGGGCTGGAAAGCCAGCTTTGAACGATCTTGCTCAGCGGCAGTCACGGCAGCCTGGAGTCCGGCCGGATGACTCAGGGAGTCCCGTATGCTGAAATTTCAGGATAGACCTTTACCTCAGCAGTTGCTTTTTGAGCTACATGGAAAGCCACAGCTAGGTCTAAAGTGACAGACCCTGGTGTTTCTGGAGAGTGAGGAATAATCACTTCCTGCCTTTGTCCTTTAGCGACTAGAGCAACCAGCTTCGTTTACATTCCTTCAGTGGTGTTATTGAAGAGGCTTGGCAGCTTCAAAATGTTTGCAGTGTCCTTTAGTCCCATTAGGATTTTTTTTTTTTTTTTTTTTGCTAGCTTTTAGCTTGCATCTGGGAAGATCCACTGGATGTGCTGGGCTGATTTTTCAAGAATCTGTTTTACCCTTCAGGGAAACCAGGAAAGGAGCAAGCTTCCACTGTCTAGCTCTGGAGAAATTTTACAGCCTCTCAAACTACGGTATTTTTTTGTTTGTTTCTTAGTTCAGCCTGTTACCGGGGTGGTTTTGGGATGAAACTGCTGGTTTAACTCCTGTTTGGAGGGGTGGTAACCATGAATGCGAAGAAGTAATCATTTTAAATTCTATTAAATTTCTGCCTATATTGAGCCAAGGTGTTAGAGGTTATGGTTTGGGAAGGAAACTATTGCTATAGTAGGAAAGACCCTAATCCAAAACTTCTTTTGGGCTCTTGAGAACTTTATTTTTAAAAATTAGAATAATCTACATTGTGGTGTCCACTTGGATTTCTTTCTGTGGGAAGGACTTGCTGTGACACTTGGCAGCCTGTTCTCATCACCTGCCTGCATCCCCACCCTGGAGCAGCCTTCTGAAGAAGGAGTTGATGCGACCTGCGTCTTCTTGAAGAAATGTAATGGATCTGCCTGCCCTGCACAGAATCCAAACTGCTTGTTTTACTGAGGACTGTTCAAAGTGAAATGCATGCAGACATTTTTCAAAAAGGCACCTAATTGAACCAGTAAACTTCTGCAATCAAACTGCTTCGTTTCTATAGGCAAAAATCCCTGCCTGTCGTGGCTCATCAGAAAGGATTTGTATCCGGAAAATTTCTGAACAGAACAGAGAGATGGGGGTCTGGGTGAAGAATGAAGTCGGCTCTCTCTGTCATTCCTTAACTGCTGTGCGATGTCAAATCCTTTGCCGAGAAAACGTCTGAAAGAAAAAGTTACAGATATTAGGCTTGGTTTCAAGAAGTATACTTTTATACTTGTGTGCTTCTGGGTTGAAACAGTTAATCACTTGTTTCCCAAGGTTACAGAGTGGTTCGCATTCCGCTCTTGGTTCTGAACACAGCGCTGTGTTTTCTTCCTGGAGTTGCTCCAATCTGCGGACCTTGTTAATAAGTGATGAACTTCAAAGGCTTTGGAGCTGGGGCTCCATTAAGTTGCTGAGCCCGAGAACCTGAACCTCTGGAGTCAGCAGGATTGCAGTGGAAAGCTCACCAGTCTTCTGAGGAGATTTTTGCAATGTGGCCTTTATCCAGCAGGATTGCAAGTGGAAAGAAACACAGGGAAAACACCTCCGAACCTTTAAAGTGACTGAGCAATGGAGAAATTACTAAAATAGGTGAAAGTTCCAGAAGGAGTGTGTGTTCGCGGCATTATTATTTCTTCCTAGGTGGGATCCCACAGGTTATTGCCACCCACCATAAATGTGAAAAGAGAGGCAAATCTGGGGGCCGAAATGAGCCTCTCTGGAAAGAGCGTTGCTCAGTCATGCGTGTGCAGTTCTCAGCAAAGTAATTATGCTTTTCCATTTGTTGAACCATCCCTTTGGTGCTGCTAGCTCTTTGTCCCCAGCTAATAGTGGAGCATCCTCAGCAAACTAGCACTGGTTACTGTGGTTTCGGTGTCTCCCCACTCCACCCCCACAGCTGAACCCCTTGTAATATTCCTTAATGTTTCACAAGATGTTTTCACTGAATATTTTATTGTCCTCCCACTGTGTGTGTCAGAGTTAGAACTAGCCACATGTGCATGTTATAGTGAGCAGAAGGGATCATGAGAGGGAGGGAGGTTTTATAATTGCTGCTGGTTCAGCCTCGCTAGCTAAGGAGGGTTTGGGGATGCTTCCCAGATCTCTTCAATGCACACTGGCTGGATGAGGCCAGCTGCCTGGGTGTGTATATGTTTTACTTACAAGTGGATATTGAAGGCTCTGTAACCAAGAGGGAAGAATTTTGGGTTTTGATGCTCAAATGAGGGAAATTCCAAGCGCAAATAGCTAGGATTATGATTCAGAATCATGTCGTGCCTTTAAATTTCCCTCCAAGTTTCATAGTGCCCCCCACCCCCAACTCCCCCGCCGGTTATCATGGAACCGTTTACATCTGTTTCTTACAAAAACTGACCTCTGTAGACAGAGACACGGGATTTCATCCTAATGTTTGATTTCTAAGGAGGAAATAGAAGGATTTATTCCCAGTGCCCTTGTGTTGACCTTGCCTGGGGGAGAGAGCTAGAAGAGCT
>NW_006442491.1:3007336-3031255 GCF_000325575.1 Pteropus alecto | reverse complement strand
CTTCTGCTGCCCCTCTGTGATCAGTCACATTAACTCCATAAGCTTCGGAGCAGATTATGGCGACATCTAATATTGGCCCCTTTAGGACTTGAGCGTGAGGTCAAGCAAACACACAAAGCAGTCGTTATGCTCTCTACAATCCCAGAGACCTGGGGAAACTGGAGGTGGGGCAGTGAGGTGGGGCATAGTCTAGGAACTGAGCTGTCTGAGGCAGGAAATCAGCCTGAAAGGAGATGGAAGGGCTTTGGTGGGAAATAAATGGCACTGTGTTGTTGACGGAAAAAGATCTTGGCAGGACTGTTGTTGTGAGTGTTCTGTGGCTTAGAGAGGAATTTCCTACAGGCTGGACTAACCATTAAAAATGTCTCTACCTTCAGAAGTCCCAGGCATGCAGTAGAGCCTCGCTGGAGGAAATGTCAGCTTGGACCATGGGTACCCGCAGTCTGGACAAGCGAGGAAGTTTCTTTAAGGTAAAAAGAAACCTTGATGGGATCGCTAAGCAGCAGCTTGCTCCCTTCGCTGGGCTGCATGGGGAGCTGCAGGCGCTCCGGCAAGCTGCAGGGGAACCCTGCTCTCTGAGCCAGCTCTGGCTGGGGGAGCTCGCCTGAGCCCAGCTGCGAGCTGTTACTAGGTTTGAGAGTAGGTTGGGTTTTTTTTGAATTAGTGCTTCCAAACAGGCCCAGGACCCAGGAGAGAGAAGCCACCTGTATAAGACAGTTGAGGCAATCTTTGTCAGTTGTTCAGCTCTTCTTATTTCAGCTGGATGGTTTTACGATGGAAGTTGGACTTTACATTCCAGTGAAGCAATGATATTGGCCCTGTGTTTTGCACTTTGCTTCGTCGTATGAATCACTGAAGTGCTCGTAAAAAAAAAAAAAAGAACAACAACAAACATGTTTCTGGGCCTCACCCTAGACTGATTGAATGTTATTTGCTGGTATATTTTATCCAACCCCCAGAGGTCTCTTATGGTCAAGCAAGAGAGAACCAAGGCAGCATGGTTAAAATTGTATAACTTTTCTGTATACATATTGATGTCAATGGGATAAGGTTCTCTTACTAGTTTAAAGAGATAAGAGTCTAGATGGGTATTTTATATACTATATGTGTATTTGTTTTAAATTAAGACTTGGTGGTCATTTCTAATTAACATTTGGAAATTAATTTCCTTCTTATGGCTTTTGCTCTGTCCTTTCACCCACCCTCAAAATAATGCATACTCATTGTAGAAAATTTGGAAAATACAGAAGCATGTAAAAGAGCAGAAAAGGGAAGGTAAAATGTACATTTGAAATCTGTCATATGCAGGTGTGCAAACACCAAATTTTTCCTCAAAGGATTGGAATGATATAGAGGCCTCTTAACTTTATTACAGAGGAAAACTGACAATTTTACTAATTTCCTCACCCTGATGGGTTGTAAGTATGTATTAACTTGCAATTAAATAATTTCTGCTTCCAAGAGACCAAACCTGATTTTTTCTGTCAATTATGGACTCCAAAAAATCCATCAGAAGACACCGTTGCTAAAGGAAAGCTAAGTGCAGTAAGCTGACTGTGGTAAGAGAGGACAGTGTCAGGACATGGCCCTGTTGGCATCTAAGCAAGAAGAGGTCGGGAGGCGTATCTGTAAGGTGTAGAGGTTTAGGTCCAAGTTCCTTAAGCTGTGTTTTTCAAGGCAGAGAAATGATTGGGTTTCAACAAAGTTTGTGACGTAGTAGTTCAGGATTGGTAGATACAGCAAGACGAGGGTCTTGAGTCCTGGCGAGTAAACCATTATTGATAAGCTAGCTACTTTCCCAGATGAACAAACTGTTTGCCAGGACAGATTGTTTTGTAGGAATTTCCTGCAGCAAACAGCCAAGTTATTTATTAGTTTATAACCTAACTTTTGGGGCAAGAATATACTGGCAAAAATGGTTATGTTGACACAGATGGTCTCGATTCTCAGTACTAATAGTTAAGCTATGTGGACATAGCAGTCTCAATTCTCAATCGGTTTACTCAGTTTGAATCAAACCTGTCTAACTTCCACCTCGCAGATGAGGGGCTCCTCCAGTCTCCTGTAGACCAGGTGCTAGACCCACTAGGCTACTGACTCATCTCCAGCTCCTGGATTCTGTCTTAGGCTGAGATATTTATTTCATTCTGGCAAAAGGAATGAACCCAACCCCCTCCTTAACCCAAGGCACTGCCTCCATCAGCCTAAATACTGGCTAGTTCATAATTACCACCTTATGCTCAGGAAGTATAGTGGGATTGAATCTTACATAGCAGTTAGAAATTAAAGTCAAGGCAAAAGGAGAAAATTGAGTACAGTTAAAATTGCCTTTGGAATTTCTTTAGGAAGGGGCCTTGTTGGACTAAGTTTTTCCTTCAGTCCTGTGAAAAAAAATATTTATTTACTTTTTAATTTTCAGTTGAATAGTAGGTTAAATGTAGTTGCCTTGTATTTCTGGGCTATGTCTTATGAAAGAATCAATCAGGCAAGTGGTGAGAGCCCTTGCTAAGAGCAAGTTCTAGGTGTCCATCTTTCCTGGTTCAAATGCCCTTGAGGAAAATGTGGGCAAAGTGGCCTGCGCTATTTAACTCGGTGTTATCTGTTTTGTTTTTGTTTTGCAGACCTTAAATTTCAGTTATTCCATGTAAATGATAGAGTTACCTAATACAGTTGACCCTTGAATAACATGGATTTTTTTCAATAAATAAAATTGACTCTTTGTATCTGAGAGTTTTCCAACTGCAGTTTTCCAGCCATGGATCAAAAATACTGTTTTCCATCTGAGGTTGGTTTACTCTGTAGATGAAAAGGCCGACTGTAGAGTCAAAGCTTTATGAATAATTTTGATTGTCTGGAGGTCAGTGCAATTCAAGGGTCAACTGTACTTCTTTCCTCTTCTTTATAGATATTATTCTTTACTGTGGCAATCCATGATTAGTTATTATGGAATAATATTATTATTAATCATAATTTAAATAAATAAATATTATTGTTAATTATTCCATAATTTAGACATGTAGTTATCTGTAAGGATGAAGTAAACTGCCCATTGGACATTTAATACCGACTCTATAGAGGTTCGTTTTAAAAAAGGCTTGAGTTCAGTTGTTGAGATGGCTTGTCACTCAGTGCTTTCTGGGACCTGCTGTGGGCCTTCTTTTACTCCTCACGATTGCATTGTGATGCACCTATGCATTTAAATATTGAGCACCTGTGACCATCCAGGCTCTGTGCTAAGAAGAGAAAAATTAGAAGCCATCCCTGACCTCATGGAGTTTTCGGTCTGGTTGCAAAGAAAGATATTAATCAAATAATCACAACATTTAACCTACGCTAATAAATCATAAGAGAAAACATGTTTCCCGTGAGAAGTAAAAGGGGCTTTGAGAACATATGATGTAACGTGGGGTTCCAGAGAAATCTCTCCTGAGGAAGTGGTCTTTGATTTGCGAGCTAAGATTGACTCCATGTTACCTTGGGAGTTGGGTAGAGTTAGATTTCAAATGACTCTTCTGCTACTGCATTGCCATTTCTCCACATATACCAGCAGTGCCTTATAACCAGATTGGACAGTTTCATAAAGCATGAGAATTCTTGGTTATTCTTGGCTCACAGCTAAATTCCACATGCTTATTATTATACCTTTCTTGGTTATTAGGACTCATGTGATTTTGTGTAAAGTGTAGATAATTGAAAAGCAATTGTTGGACCTCTTTTTCATCATTATCTTCTCCTATCCAGTTTGTATATTTAAACCAGAGTTGCTAACCACTAGTAGCAAGCCTTGATTTGTGGCTTCCCATCTGACCTGGCTGATGGAAATGACTCAGATAAGTCACAGGACATGAGGATCGTGGATAATGCACAGATCGTCTGAGCATTGGGGTAATTGAGAATTCGCCATGGTTAGAGGAATCATATCCTGGAAAGCTGGCCACAGAAATCCTGTGCTGGGTAAACATTTTCCACAGTCATTTTTAGCACCATTGTTAATTTTCCTCAACCACCTGTGAGAAATAGTATCTTCCTGCTCTATAAATTCTCTGTGAAAACAAACGGGGAGGCTGGTGATAACCTGGACAAGTCAGCCAAAGTTATCTGCCCCTAAGTAACAGAAGTGGACACCTATTGCTATCAGATTTCAAGGGTGTGTTATATGAAAGAGATTGTGTAAGGAAAACATTGTCTAGGCAGGTTATGTTATAGATTGTCCTGCACTGGGGCACAGAAGCTCAAAGTCATCTCTGATGTCTTTTCTTGAATTCCAGAGCTTCCCCTAAATCACCCCACCCCCACCCCATCCAGGCGCCCAGTGCTGGCAAATCCCCCTCAAGTCTCCAAAATCTACACTCTACTTTCTTTTTTTTGGTCCACCTCCCTACTTAGCTTCTCATTCTTCATTTGTAGGCACAATGTATGATGCTTATAATTCATCTGTACCACTTCCGTATTGTTTATTTTCTCCCAGAACATTCCACCCACCTAATGTTACCTGCTTGCATGGTGGGCCCAGGACCAGGTCTGCACTCTTTCATTTGACATTCAAGAACTTTCGGGCTGTGTTTCCACCTTTCCCCGAACGTATCCTCTGTCAGCCCTGCCATTGTGCCATCATGGATCTGCACCTGTGGCCCAAACCTGCCGACGCCTGGACGCCAGACTTTGCCCATCCTTCCTCTTCTCCCTCACTTTTCACCTCGTCCATCAGGTTCCCAACTACCCTTTCATGTTAGCATACATCCACTTTATCTACTGACAAGGGAGCACCCATGGGCTAGCTGGTATCTACCTTTACTTTTATCTGAAGATGAAATTGTGGTAGAATTATTGTGTATGAAGGCCTAGCTGTGGCCCCAGCATAGTGCCAGGAAGTAAACTTTAACACATAACCTGGGCTCTGCCATGAGAGATTTGTTTTGTCCTTGTGACATCCCTGACCCTGAGAGGCATCCTCTTATAGCAGAGAACAATGTCAGAAAGGACTAGGGTGAATCATCCACTCAACAATTCTAATTTCTCTCAGGAATGCTGGGGTGAGCCTGCCTTTGCCAGCCTGCAAGTGGTATAGTTCCACTTTCTGAGTTCCTGCTTCCTGCCTCCTTTTGCTTCAAGGACCGGGGAACAAATATTTGGTTTTAACTAACCAGGAAGAAAATGTGTTTTGACTAGAGGGACCCTGCTGTCCTGTGGGGAGATGCCCTGAGCCTGGGCTCATAGACTAGCTGGGGTGTTCCAGCGCCCAGCTCTGCGGTGGAGGCTCAGTTTGAGAAATCCTCTTCTGGTCTTTTTGTGTGGTTTGAATAACATGTGCATCATGTCTCTCTTTAGAAACAGAAAGCCTGTGATCATGGTCCAGAGAAGACATAGGAGAGCTCTCTGGCACCATAAAGAATAGAGGTGTGACTCACTTTGAAGAAAACTTATCGCTAAAATCTGACTCTACAAAATAGATAAACCAGGTGATGATTCACTTCACCATACCTAACTTCTCTGAACTGTCAGTCTCTCCTTGGCATTTGGAAAGTTATTCCGCTTTCAGAAATTCTGTCTACAGGCAAATTTTCAATCATCCAGAACAGGCACCACTGCACATCTTGGGCCTCAGTGATTTGGGCATTTGAGTTTTCAGACTGTTCTTTGTGTGGAGAGTCATTTTTCTGCACACACAGCCAGGACAGCAATTCACTGCTGTGTAACAGTGGATAGAGGTGGCAGGGGTTTGAAAAATAATGTATAAAGCCCAAAATCACATTTTAGTTAATAATTTCTTTGAACAAATCTTTACATGGATCTCTGGTTGCTTAAAACTCATAGATATGAATGTTGCTTCCTCGATCTCCCAGCACGAACCCTGAATAGTGAAGAGACGTCATGTCCCATGCCAAGTGTCCAGAGCGGCACCATGTACCAGTCTATAACCAGGAAAGGATTAAGCACCCTTTGGAAACAAAATAGTGATTAGAGTTTCTGTTAGAGTGATTATAATCATTCATAATGATATTGCAAAGCATACTTGACATTTACACCTGGATAGGGCTTAGCAGTGCTGTCTCATAGAAATACAAAATAAGCCACAGATGTCATTTAAAATATTCTAATAAACAAATTTTTAAAAAGGGAGGAAATTGACTTTAATAATATTTTATTTAGCCTAGTATATCTAAAATATTATGTCAGCATGTAATGAATATAAAAATATTAATCATATATTTTACAGGGTTTTTTTTTTTTGTACCATGCCTTGAAATCCAGTGTGTATTTTACACTGAGCACATCTCAGTTCAGACTAGCCACATTTCCAGTGCTCAGTAGACACCAGCTGGTGGCTTCTATATTAGACAGGAAAGGCTTATATTTTATCTAGTCTAAACATCCTCCTTTTACAAATAGGGAAACTGAAGCCCAGGGAGGCTGAAGTGCCAGGGCTGGTTAGTGTACGGCAGGGATGGGAATCGGACCTGGCCTGACTTTCTCCTGTGGCACCCCCACCCTATTGTGGCTTCTGGAGTGTTCCGCTCTGATTCTTATTCCCCTTTTCCAGTGAGATCTCCCAGGAAACTCCATCTGGAGAGATCATCCGGACAGTGGCTCTCTGGAAGAGAGGTTCGCTTTTTTTGGATACACATGCATATCTCTCACCATCTGGTCCAAACGCCTCCAGGACACAGATCAGCCTCCAACCCCCTGCCCCACCCTGGGCATGACTTTCTAGGAATGCCATGAACTTATTGGACAGTAATTCCTGTTCATGCTTCCAAAAAGCAACGGATTTCATGGTTTTATAGGGGAATTCTTCCAGCACATTTTGGCCATCCATTTCTGATGTTACATGTTGCCTGTTGGGTCTCAACACATTCTCGCTTGCTTCGAGGAACTTTGTTTTTTAAAGTCAGGGGTGAAATAGGTTCCTCTGGCTCCCCTCAACTACATATTTCTCCGGGATTACTTGAAACTCTGAGTTTTCATAATTGGGAGGATGCCCAGGAGGGAGATGCAAGGTTTGAAGGACTATCGTGTCAAATGTGTAATTTTAAAGTTAAAACATGACTCTCATACAAATTAGAATGAATTTCTGTCAAAGCTCTATTCAACCAGGAAACTGATGGAAAGCTGGTTCAAAGTACATTTTCACAAATATATTTGTAGTCGACTTGGAAAGACATTCTGTATTAAGTTTGCTATGTTAAAAAAAAAAAAAACTGGTTAAAGTCCTGCAAGGCAATAAAATTGTAGCCTTTGGGGTAGTATTTTTTTCTGAGCATAAATCAGCAGGCTGACATGTAACCTCACAGGTCCTGAGCCCTTAATAGCACATAGCAAAGTCAAACACAGAGAATTAAGCATCTTTGGGTGGGTGGTGTTGGCATCGCCCAGAGCCTGTTAGCAAGGTAGCCTCCACCAGTGTTTCTCAAAGTGTGGTGTCAGCTTCCAGCATCGGCTTCACCTAGAAATTCTTAGACATGCAAATTCTCAGATTTCAACCCAGACCAAGTGAACCAGACACTCCAAAGGTGGGGCCCAGGAGTCTGTGTTTTAATAAGCCCACCAGGGGATTCACATTTGAGAATTACTGCTCTGCACTCTATATTTGAATGAACAAATGGGATGATACAAAAAGCATAGAAATGTCTGCATTCTAGACCTGGCTTCATGTCCCTGTCTGGAAAATGGAGTGATATTGCCTTCCCAGCTGGGTTGTGAACACCAGTTAGTTCAGACAGTACTTATATGATTTCAGTCACTCTCTCTAAGCCTTGGTGTTATTGCCACTGTCTGATAAGATGTCCTATTTTTTTTTCTGTCTGCTTTCCCATTACACCCCCACATTTTATTTGCTCACTCAAAAGTGGCTACACACAGACGCACCTATGGAGATGTTCAAAGGCAGGGTGACTCAGTTGTAACAGACCAAAGCAAAGTCACCCCTGGAGGTACAACTAGCTGGTATACTACAAGGCACAGGCAGCCCCTGAAACAAATTACCTGGCCCCAAATTCCACTGTGCTGAGGCTGAGAATTCCTGGTCTGCAATGGAAATTAGGAAATGACTCATTTCTGAGGTCTCTCTAACTATCTCTGGTGCAGCCCTTCCAGAAATAGAACTGAAAGCAAGAAAAATGCGTGTATGTACTTAGCACCTACTGTCCTGAATGTATATCACCTGAGACGAGCTTGAAACCTGGCCTTTGATAGTAGGTGTTCAATAAATGTGACGAATGAATGAAGAAATGTGTAATGCATGTGCCTGTATTATATATGTTGTTCATTTATTTTATTTGTAATGATTCAGCACCTATAATGGCAGGTCCTGTCCTTGGCACTGAGTGTACTGTGATGGGGGAGGCAGATAACAATTAGAGAAACCTGAGCTTGCAGGATGACAGGGCAGGGCTTCCTGAGTGGATGACTGGGGAGGGCGTCTGGAGCAGGTGGCATTTAAGCATAACTGCAGAAGAGAGACAAGGAGAAGAGCATTCCCAGAAAGGGAGAGACATGTGCAAAAGCTGGGGAGCAGTGCCTGAGACTCTGAGAGAACAAGGTGGAGAACATAATGGACGGTGAGGGTGGTGACTGGCATGAAGTAAAGGCTAGAGGGAAGCAGGGGCCAGTCATGTTGGCTGGGGAAGGAGTTGGGATTCCATTCTTAGTGCAGTTGGAAGCCAAGGAAGGTTTTGAGGAGAGGAGGGACATGAGCCAATATATGTGTAACCCTCAGAAAGCTCAGTGGGCATTAGCACTGTGGCTCTAATCAATCAGTCGAGAGAACTGAAGTGCAATTCAGATCTTCCCTGTTGTCCCTCAAAGGATGCCAGAGCCAGCCTCCTACCCAGTACACGTGCTTGCTGATCCCTCTCTATACTTCGTCCATGTGCCTAGCCACTCCCTCCAAAAATGCCCTTCTCCACTCTCTCAGAACTCCTCCCTGGTCTCACTGTCACCTCTGGTCTATTCTGCCTCACCCTCCACCATCTTGTCCTTATTGTGCCCATCATCTTGGCCTATTTGGAACCTTGCGTTTGATCATTTTCTTCTCTTCTCCTTAGAATCCACACAGCAAACAATGGGGCAGGGCTGACTCTCCACTTAGAAAAGGAGGAAGATTGCAAACTCTATTTATTTGTTATTGCCCATACTTTTTGAAATAACTTCCGTACCTGAAATATGTGGAGTGGACTGGAGGGAGCATCTGAGGGAAGGATTCAGTTCAGCAAACTGAGAGCCACAGGCCCAAGTCTGGCTGCGCACTTGTTTTTGTGATTGGCACCCAGGCACACCCATTCATTTTATTTATGATAGGCTACGGCTGCTTCCACCCAGCAACCACAGGGCCGAGTTGCTACAGAGACTGTGTCGCCCACAAAGCCTAAAACATAGGCTCTCTGGCCTTTTACAGAAGCCCACTGACTTGAGAGGTAATTGCATTTATTCACTAAATTTTCAAAGGCAATTTTGAGTGTGGGTAACAGTGTCTCCAATTTACAAATGAACACATGCCAGAGCCTGTAAGAGCTTGGTCTCTGGGGCAGGGCCCACTCTGAACCACACTATCTCCTCATATAGTTGGCCAGAAATAGCTAGAATGAATACGCCAGAGGTCTGAACCTCAGAGCCAGGTGGATACTGTAAACCAGGAAAGCCAACCCAGGTGACAGTTGATAATAGTAGCTGACATTGGGCTCGGAATTGGAGTACAATAGAGAATGGTGGAGAACTATAGCAAACTGAAGGGCAGATGTTTCGTCTAAAGAGGGCAACACGTTCCAGCTTTTTGAAAATTAGAAATGTTGGGTTGTCCTTGTGACATTTCTATTTTTCAAAAAGCTAGAACCTTTTTGAACTTTTCAACTTGAACTTGGGTTTTTATGTTAATCTCCTTAATTTTCATGAAATCATCTTTATTTTTAAATGTTGAAACTATTTTAACCATAAAAGACAGGATAAGCTCGTGTGAGGCAAGCTGGACAAAGCAAAAAAAAAGCTAACTGTGTCCAGAGGCCACCGGGAACCTCTGATATCCGACATACACATTGAAGTGACCTCTGATATATGACACACACATCGGAGTGACCTCTGATATCCGACATACACATTGGAGTGACCGTCAGAGCCTTCCTCAGGAAGGGTAGGTCTGCAACCGGGTAAGAAGCAGCTCTAGATAAGGCAGCTGGGAGTTGCCCTGGGCTCTCACCAGGAAAACTTCCAGACCAGCTGTTAGCCCTGGCTTCTGATCAAGCCTTCAGCTGGACACGGAGAGCAGCCTCATATTCTTATCAGCAGAGGGAAGGAAGTGCCCAGTAGCCAAAGCAGATATAGAGATGAAGGAAGATTGAGCTCAGAGAGGAGGCACATGGGTTCCAGTAGAGCCCCAGTGTCTGGTAAGTTTATCCTGGGGACAGGCAATAGGGCCTTTCCAGGAGTGCACACAATGACCTTTTCAAGCCCAGTATTACTTTTAGTGCTTCAAAGCTGTGCACCCTACCTGGGAAAATACTGATGGAAAGGTCATATGTTTGTAGGTCTGAGAACCCTGGCTGCCAATCCCCAATGCAACCATTACCAGCTGCTTAATGTGAGAAAAACACTCAGAGCCTCAGTTTCCTCATCTGTAAAATAAGATTACTAAAATCCCTTGTCCTGTCACACCAGGACAATGATGCTATGGATGGTATTTGCTGCAGAGAAGGCTGCTCGTTAAGTGGTAGCCATCATTGGCTGAGCTGGCTAACAAAATGTATTTATTTATCCTTCCTGTGACCTGTGACGTGGATTTCCTGACACTTTCCCAAAGTTAGGACAGCTTTCGTCTGTTCTCCACTCATCACATCAATAGTGCTATCACTTAAAGAACTGACAAGACTCATCCAGGAAGCATAATGTTATATTCTGTACATAGGAACTTTAGAAAGATTTTGGACATCAAAAGGTGGGGTAAAATAACCCTCTAGTGACTAGATTAATGCTGTGGAATGACTTACTCATTTCCAGCGTGCAAATGATGAGGATTGAGAACAATTCACATAACCCAAAGACATTTATTCATTCAGTACTAAGGCTTTAAGTTTAAAAGTTCAAAGTTTTTCAGAATCAAACTAGAGAGGCAGAAATTATGCCCAGGCAGAAGTTAGCACTCTACCTTCTCTTCTATTCCAAGTGATCAATAAATGTGGTCATTTGTTGAATATCTATTATTTGAAAGAGTGGGACTTTCTGTGTGAGTGACAGGGAAAAAAAATGCACACAGGGAACACCACGCCTGGTCTCAAGTTTTTGCTAATAATCTACTAAGAGACGTAAAACAAATACACTTGTTACCAGAGCAGCCTGTTTTATAATTTTCCTCCTTGAGCTCTCCTCATTATCTCTTTCACCCCTGCCACTAACTCCACAGTCCTTTCCCGCCCTACCCCCAAGACCACATTAAATGCCTTTCGAATTTCCAAATACTGAAAGATTTTGACCCACCACCATCATTGGTACGTAAGTAATGAATTTTAATTTTTCCCAAATGACATAAAAGTTAATTATGATGAAATTAAAACTTTTATTTTTGGAAACTTGATAGCCAAATGAGTCCATCAAAGATGAACATTTTTTTGCATGCTTGTGCCCCTGCGTGTTGGCACCCCAGGGAGTGCTCAGCAGCCCCACCCACTACTGGCATGTGCTGATTTTGGTTGGGCTCTTATGCCTATGGATGTGCCAAAAACCTTCCTTATGCTAGTTCCCTTCCACCCTCCCACCAAGTTATTATGGCCCCTTTTACAGGTGAGGAAATTGAGGCTCAGAGGGGCTATGGTCTTGCCCCACAGTCCCCACAGGTAGCGGGAGCTTAAGCTGGCTTTCTATTCAGGGCTGTGTGGTTCCAGGGCTCATCAGTAAGCTCAGCTGGCCTTCCTGGTGGCCACTGAGTGTTGGCTTTCCAGGGGTACTAAGCAGGAGCCCTGGTGAAGGGGCTCGGCTCTAAGTAGTTGGTATGAGCAGCGGCAGTAGCAGGGCCAGGCCTCAGAACCCTTGTGCAGGAAGAGGTGCGGCCCCCTGGGACATGCTTCCTCTGGCTTGTGTCCCAAGGACACATCAATGCATATTCTGAGGACAAGGAACTGAGCTGACCGAACTTTCCAAAGGAGAGATTTCCCAACAATAAGAATGTGCAGAGTGAGCTTTGGAGATATGCTGGGAGGAATTAGGGAAGTGGCTACTGGCAGCCTACTTTTTATTCTTGTATACATATTTTTAATTTTTTTCTTCCCTGGGGGTGGGGAAGGTGGTTTTTATTGATACAATTTAAAATTTACGGAAGAGTTACAAGAATAGCACAAGGTATTCCTTGTATTATATATTATATACTTTCATGTACGTGTGTACTATATCATTTCAAATTTTCATAGAAGTTGCAAGAATAATACAAAGGACTTCTATATACTCATTGTCCTAGGTCCAGATTCACCAACTGTTTACATTTGGTCCCTATTTGCCTTATCATTCTCTCTCTCTCTCTCTCACTCTTTCACACACATACACACACACACTCAAATTGTATAAATATGTAACTATCCTATAAATCGATCAATTTTGTCTCATATATAGTTACATATGTAATATGTTTTCTGAACCATTTCAGAATACTATGGAACATCATGCCATTTAAATCCTTCAATGTGTATTCCTAGGAGCAAGAACACTCTCTTACATAGTAACAACAGTACAGGATCAAGACCAAGAAATTAAACATTGATACAACATTGCCACAGTTATGTCCTTATACTGTTTCTTTTCCCATCATCCTGGAAACCAGGATGATTCATGCATTTAGGTGTCGTGATTATTTAGTTTCTGAATGGCATTGTTTTATTTATTTTATTGCATTTTTAACTTTTTGTTGACGTGTAATATACACACAGAAAGAATCCAGCTTCATGAATCCTAACAAAGTCAACATAGCTGTACAGGTTCTATGTGGTACCTAGATATGATGTCAAAAACATCAATCCCATGGTTAATCAGAATAGACTATTCTCAGGACAGGAACCCAGCACATGGCTGTACAGCCAGCCATGGCTTTGGGATCGGGCAATATGGGGTGACCATGGCTTTGACCGAAGGTCCTGCAGGGATCCTTTTTAACTTAGCTTTTACTTCCTCACCCTATGAATTCCTGTGGCCCCTTGCACCTATTTCAGAGTAAAAAACACTCAATGTGTTTTGATGATTGAATTAAGCTGAACATTCAAAGAAGATTCTGAAACTCTTCCTCAGGCTCCCATCAGCAGGATCATAGACAAATTTCTCATATGAACCAAAGTGCTCTAACCCAAAACAGGGTGGGAGCTTTCAGCCATTACTTAGAGACATAAACAAAAGACTAGGGTTCCACCCAGCTCTCCAGCTAAGGACCTGTCCTCAGGTCTCTGGTTTCTATTGTAAGGCTGGGTCTTTCCTGTTGGACATCTCACCCAGGCCACCTGATTCCAAAAGGCTCCTCCAGCATGAGAAAAATTCCCGGCATTCTTTGGTGGGATAGTCATTCCTAACCATATGTATGAACAGCAGGCCCTTCTTCTCCACCCTGAGTGATGTCATCCAGAAACAGAAGAAGCTGAAGTGTGGGAAAGACATGGCTGAGGGGTTTGCATTTTATCCCCAGCATCAAGGGGCACCATCTAAATCTGCCAGCCCAGAGTCGGCCCTCAGTTCATAAATATGGAATCAATGAAAGTGGTGGCACGAGGTTACTCCTCTTCACATTTTGGGCCCCTTGAGCTTTGCTTAAGATGACAGTTGCCTTCTTAGGGAAACCCAGGGTTTAAAGGCTAGAGCTGGGTTATTGTAGATTATTTCCTCCAGAGACGGTCTCTAGCATAAATCTATAAAACAACAACAACAAAAACCCAAAAAACTTAGACACCTTGTTTCCTGACTTTTATGGATTCTGGTTTGTTTTTCATTGTGGTAAAACATGCATAACATAAAGTTCACCATTTAACCCTTTTTAAGTGTACAATTCTGTGGCACTAAGGACATTCACATTGTTGTGCAGCCATCGCCACCATCCATCTTCAGAACTTTTCCATCTTCTCAAACTGAACCTTTACACCCATTAAACACTAACTTCCCCTTCCTTCCTCTCCTAGCCACTGGCAACCACTCTTCTACTTTCTGTCTCTATGAATTTGTCTGTTCTAGGAACCTCATATAAGTGGAATCATTAAGTATTTGTCCTTTTGTAACTAGCTTATTTCACTCAGTAACATCCTCAGGGTTCATCCGTGATGTAGCATGTGTCAGAATTTCTTTTCTCTTTAAGGCTGATTAATATTCCATTGTATGTATATACTGCATTTCCTTTGCCCATTCATCCATTGATGGACATTTGGGTTGCTTCCCCCTTTGAGCTGTTGTGAGTAATGCTGCTGTGAATGTAGGTTGGATTCTTTTTTTAAAGAACATGTTCTTAGTTCTCTTGCCCTAAATAAGAATATTAAAACTTCCCAGATTAGGGGTGCATCACCCACAAGGCAGTGTATATTGTGATGGGTGCATGCTAGAACTGAAATTAAACCCACGTCTCTTGCAAAATGCAGCTCCCTTTGTTTGCTGGCTAGGAGAGGAGAATGGCTTTAGGAAAAGTGCAACCTAGTCAGTGATCAGAGGGCTTTACTGGGATGTCACATGAGTTAGGTCAAGCAAATTAAAGTTGTCAGTGTTACCACTGTCTGTGACCACTCACCAGACACGTCTTTCTTGTTATTTTTCTCTGACTTATCTTCTCAGTCATATTGTAAGCCTTTTTCGGGACAAGGACAGTAATGTCTTAAACCTCATTTGGTGTCTAGTACCCTAAAAAGAGCAGGTCTCCAATAAGTGTGAGCCGAGTCACATTCCAGATCTGCCTGTCTGCCCCTGCTGTGCACTGACATCTTTGGTTTCCCAATATGTACTTTCCCACAATCAGAAGGATTTTTCTTTATGAGTTTGTACTAAACAATAGCTGTTGTCTTATTTGCAGTTGGGCAGCTGAATTAAATTAGTGAATTGAAGTATTAACCAATATATATTCAATACCCATGATGTAGCCACTTAGAAATGACACTGGATGAGCTTACATGCAAAAGAATTGGTCTTGTCCTCAGGGCTCTCACAAGCCACTAGAACCTTACCCCTACATGTGGGCTGTCAGTCAGCTGAGGAGTTTGTTAGGAATGCAGACTTTCAGGCCCTACTTCAGACCTAAGAATCAGGGCCTGCGTTTTAACAAGATCCCGAGGGGATGCACATGCACATTCCAGTTTGAGAAATACTAATCTAGTGGATATTATTCTGTTAGTTTTATTCTTAATGATAAAGAAGGTTGCAAACCTCTTTAAAAACTTGTTCTATTTGTGTAGAGGAGAGACCAGGCCAAGCCGGCACTAGAACACTGCCTAATTCTGGACACTTAACTTAAGCATGGTTTCAAGAAGAGTCCAAGGCACCCTATACACCCATTACCTAGGAACCCTAGACAGAGGTAAAGGTCCCGAGGAATGATGAAGGCTGCCTAAGGTGGAGGATGTAGCCTGAGAGGTCTTGCTCTGAATTTATAGCAAAAAAAAAAAAAAAAGTTGGGTCTCCCAGAAGCAGACTCAGAGACAGAATATAGAAGGTGATCTCTTTGGAAGGTGATAACAGGAACCCCAGGTATTGGTGTAGGAAAGTGAGACAGAGACGGGAAGGCCACTACTGGGGCTCAGTCCTGCTGGGGTCCTCTGGGAGACTCTGTAGCAACTATCAGTTATCCTTCCAAGGGCGAGGAAACTGGAGTATTTATGCACCAAGTCCCATCCTACTCTGAGCTCACCCAGCAACAGAGCATCCACAAGCATTGGGCAGAGTGCTTATAGTAAAACACCATCACAGCATAAGGGAGCAGTGACCTCCCAGGGTTACAGGCAAAACTCTGACAGTAACTGCTACATGTATCCTATTTGAAATTTTGAGACAGGGGTGACTGAGCAGACTTGCATCAAAGCTCCGATTCCTGATGAGGAACAAACCTTTTTCATTTCAGTAAGTTTCGAAGTCTCGGTGATTCATACCCTCAGAGTTACTGATTTAATCATCTTTACAAAACTGAAAATGACCAAACTTTACATTTTCAAAAATTTAAATTCCCCTTTCTTGGTCCCTCTGCCTTCTTCCTTCCCTATGTGCTCATAGGGTACTGTCATACTCAACTTACAGGAAAAAAAAAAACTTTAATGGTCTTTTTCAAAAATTTTATTTCACTATTGCAAGTTGTAGATTCATGCCTCGTCTCCAATTTCTTTTCCTATGAATTGTAACTCCATTCATTTTTTTATTTTTAAATTTTTTTAAAATGCCAGGTTTCATACTATATATACATAATTTTTTTGACATTTTATTTTTTTATTTTCCTCTTCCTCCGCTCCCTCCCCCTTCTGGTAACCACTAGTCTGTTGTTCATGTCCATGAGTCTCTGTTTGTTTGTCCTGTTCATTTGTTGCTTTTAGGTTTATATTCCACATATGTGATATCATGTGATTTTCAATCTTTTCTATCTGGCTTATTTTGCTTAGTATGATTATCTCAAGGTCCATCCATGTTATTGCAAATGGCAGTATTTCATCTCTTCTTATGACTGAGTATATATTCCATTGTATATATGTATCACAGCTTCTTTAGCCAATCATCTCTCGTAGGACACATCGGTTGCTTCCATGTCCTGCCAACTGTGAATAATGCTATGTCATTTGAAAAAAAAAAAACAACTGAAATTACAAATGTAGCAGTTATGATCCCCAGGGGCCATATCATCCCCTTAAGTCAGGATTTCTTTAAGAGTTTCTGCAGAACACTGCTCCCCTGAATAACCATCAACAAAGATCCCTAAGGTCAGTAGGTCTGTGGAATCCTATACACTCTGTTCTTTTCCTGCAACTAGCATCTTAAAAAGTTCTGAGGAGTCCACCGTGACCTTGTTTAATTGAATGTTTAAACCAATTTCATTGGATGTTTCCAGTGGTATTGGAGCAGTAACCCTATTTTTGAAATATGCCTGTTCACATCCTACACTGCTAGTGATGGGTGAAAAACATTTGAGGAAATGCTACTTTAAACAAATACTCCAACTACTCTCTCAGTGCATTAGGAATTAGTAGGTGTTTGGAGTGGGTTGAGTAGAAGCATTGGGGCACAGGGAAAGTACAGCTCAGAGCTTACTCTTTTTTTTTTTTTTTTTCGTAATTAGAAAAAAAGAGAAAATTTCCTTATATGTAACTGATGTTTCAGATTGAGGAGTGACTTCAATCCATAAAGAAGTCAACCCTGGCATGTAATTGAGTAGATCTGTCAAAAAAGATGGACTGGATAGGTAAGGTGTACAACTCTTAATGTCAAGGCCCTGGCCTCAGTGAGTGAGGAACATAATAACATGGCCGTGGTAATTGGCAGAACATCTTATCCCTTTGTTTTATCAAAACCTGCACCAACCAAGTGGTATAGGTATTGCCGGCACTTCCATTTTGCAAATTTAAGCACCTATTGACAGAGTATTATAACACTGAACCCAGGAACTCGAGAAAATTTGTCTAATTGCTGTGCTGCTAACTCCAGGCACTATACGAATACCACCCATTGAATTATTCTTTTAATTCTATTTTTCCCAAAATGAAAACAGCTACTTTTTATTTTTAAAAATGTGTTTATTGCAGAAAAATTAAAAAGTGTAAAGAAGAAAGAGAGTATCACCTATACTTTACCATCTTTAATTGTTCCACCTGGAAATGACCCTATGAGTATCTTGATGTTGATGCATCCAGAATTCTGCTCTGTCTGTAATTCTATTATATTACATAAATCCATAGATAAATGTATTACATAAATGGGGTCAGAGAATACTACTGTCTTGTAACTTTTTTATACTTTATCACTATATTGATATATTGACATATAATATACATATCAATAAATATATGACAAAACCACCATACGAATGGTGTATAATATTCCTGTATGTTGCTGTACCACACTTTGACAAGTCCACTGTTGTTAAACATTTTGGCCTTTTTAAACTGTTCACTGTTACAAATGATTCTGCCAAGAACATTCTTTTATACATTATCTGATTATTTCTTTATGTCAATTCCTAAATTAGAAATGCTGAATTCAATAGTTTCCATACTTAAATTGTTACTATATACATTCAGATTGACTTCCAGAAAGGGTGAGTCATTATTTCTCTTCCAGCGTTTGTGGAAAAGCCCAGTGAAGGCTGGAGGTGGTAAAGGGAAGTGAATGTGACTACAACACTCATGCCATTGCATTCTGGAAAGGCAGACAGGGACAGATGGCAAACACCAAGAGTTTGAGCCAGAAGTGTTAGATAACCATTAATCTATTTAATGCTTGAGGAAACTGAAGTCCAGAGAGGTTAACCAACCCACCTCTACCCCCTACACGTGTAACACAAGGCCAAGGACATGCAGTTGTCGAGGCTTTTAGAATGGATAGCTCTAAACTTCAGAGATAATTTTCAAAAAGTGAAAAGCCATTCTCATACAAATACATAGTGAGTGTGTGTCAAAGATTGATTTAATGCATCAAGGAGATCAGCAAGATGTTAAAGCCAAGTCCAGATGGTAAATAGCCAGTGAGGAAAATGATCACATCCTGAATCAGTTTTAATATATGCTGTTAGCCCTCATTGTGTATCTAACTTTGCAAGGTTAGCTGTAGGCTGGATATTGCCAATATTCAACGATTTTTTGACCTTCCAACATCACAAGTTCCTATAGTTCAACCTAATACAAAACTGGCTAAAGATGTACAGGGAAATAAAACCAAAACCTTTGGAGTTATCTTTCTACCAAACAAATATTTTCAATTTAACAATCTTCCACATGTTCTGCATCTGACTTTACAAAATCTGGGCCTTAATCAAAAGAATAGTCAAACAAAATGATATCCCAGGTGACCCTTAGGTAGACTTGTTAGATGGTGCCCAGCTATGACTTCGAAAGTCAACTTTTTGCTTCAAGTTTTGCTCAGTTTTCTTAATTGTAGGAACCTTTTGTAGGTAAACCAGTCTGTGTGTGGACAAGGTTGATCTCTGTGATGAACTTACCCGCACTGTGTTGGTCTTGGAGTTCCTCTAAATACTTGAAGACTGAAAGGGCATCACATTCAGGTATTAGGTCTCATTTCCCATGTGAATGGGCTCCCAGCTTCATGTTTTTCAGGGACCTAGGGTGGAGGTGCTTGCTTACTGTGCAGGAACCTGCTCTTGCCAGGCATCTAGCCTCCATCATGGCAGAACACTTCCCAAGAGCCCTGTCACACCTAGGGAGAGTGCCAGGTGGAGCCCAGGAGGCTGGAATGCCTGCCGTCCTCCCATTTTGTAAATTCCAGGATGCTAGTCCCCATACAGCATGCTCGTCACTAATATGACCACAAAACAGGCCACTAACAATTGACCAACACAACCTCAGGCCTCTTCAGCTTGAGCTCCATGAAGACATAGATCAGCGCATTTTAATTCTAAGATGTAATGATTTTCAATTTTTATCATCTCTGAAATCATTCGTATTTTATAGTCAGTGGTGTGTTAAAATTGGAAGCTCTTTTTTCTTTATATGCAAAATAAGAGTGTATCTTATAATTAATTGTATCCCAAATTTGATAGAGCATACTGTGTTTTTGTTTTTTCTTCCCTATTATAGATGTAGAGTTTGTTGCGTAATAAGTACTCTGTAAAATATAAAGAAAAAAAATGCAAAGTCAAACTTAAAACACAAATGTTAAAACTAACCAGGGCTATAGAAAACGTTAGTGCCAACTCTTGGGAAGAACTTCATTCTTCACAGGGCTTTTCTTACCTGGCTTGTTACTTAATCTTAAAACTCAAAGCAATAGGCAGTAATATGGTGATATCTATCACTTCTGAGGTCATTGAAGAATCTAACATAATACTGGTCTTAGACAACTGACAGAGTAAATCAGGACCTCACCAGAATGACTGTTTTAAGATATATCACATTAGCTGCTTCCATATTTCATACATTGAACTACAGATATTGTATGTGCCTTTAAAAAATTATTTTAATATTTTTCCAAGTAGACACTAAATTGAAAGTTATATCTGAAGGTTTGCTCTGCAGGAGCACTTCAAGTATAGTTAGGAAAAAAGAAAACTGGGCTGGGCCCTCAGAAGTTGCACTGAGTCAGTGGCACCTATGTCAGCATGGTCCACCCAGTCCTTCACAGCCTCCCCAAAGTAGAGCCAAGTCAGGTCTCTCCCATGTTGGTTGAAGCAGTTTACAATGTAATCATTAGGGGAACCAAGTTTAAAGCCACCGGCTCCCGCTCAGTGAGAGGTTAACTGTGGATCAGGAGAGAGTGGCTGCATTCTGACTGTGCAACTGCATTGGTGTTTTTTGGTGGTGAAGAATTGAAAAATCTTGAGCAGTATATCTGTAGTGGCTGTCACAATGTCAGCTACTTCCCCATCATATCCAGCCAAGGTTCTAATGGCCTGGGTGGAGCTCCACCACTATGTGTCCTGATTTACCCCCAGTCGAGAAGGCAATAAACAGGTAAGTTACAAAGAAGAAGGCAGAAGAGAGAAGAACGCTCATTCATTCAATAAGACATGTATGCCAGGGCCTGTTCAGAGCTGAGGATACAAGAATTTAAATCCAGGTGGGGGCTGTTTGGGAGAGTCCCTTGCTCCAGGAATAACCCACAGGCAGGACCATCAGCATCAAATGGTGAAAGAGGGGGGCCAAGCAGAAAAGTTGGGGGAGACCTTGGGTCAGGTTCTCCAGGAAAAGGCCCAGAGCTAAAGATTTTCCTGAAAGTGGCTTATCAGGAAGTACTCCCAAGAGAAACCCATGGAATGGGACAGAGAAGAAGGTCAGACAGGGGTCCAATTTCAAGAAAACTCCCCTGATGGTAACTTTGGCTCCGTCTTAAAAGGTGCTTGGGGACAGGGTAGGTCTCATCCAGAGGAGAGGGAGTTAGAGTATTTATACTCCAGTGCCCAGCAGTCATTGGTCAAAGACTGACTCTGGGGGACCTTCTGGGTCTCTGCGCACCAGACAGAGTAGGTTCCGCCTGCTAGAAGGCCATCCCCAAACAAGAAACTTGGGGCTGGCTGTGTAGGGCCAAGTTCTCTTCTCATTACCACTCTCAGAGGCATTAGGGGGCCCCTCTGGTGGAAGCCCTAGTCTCAAGGGAGGCCATGGTATAGCCTAACGTTTGTAGGGGTTTTCAGATCTGAAGAAGGTCCAACAGGCTAAAAGCTATGGAAACCTGGTCCATAAACATGGTGAGGTCCGCCCCCGGCGGTACCAATACAGGCAAGGGGCACCAGGGTCCTGAATTTTGTGGGACTTCCGTAATTTCAAATATTTCTATCCATTATAAGTACATTCATGCTTATGAGGCCCCTAACAAGCATCATGGAATTAAAGAGATTGTGGGGACATAGCATGTGAAGGTCTCCCTCATGGGCATTGCACAAGGACCTATAGTTCCCAACAGATAACAATTAGCCAACACATTTCTTGCAACCTTTAAACCAGGCCTCTCACTTTTGTGTCATTAGTGGGTGGCATAAAGTGCTATGCCCTCTCCCCAATAGCACTTGTTACCTTTTTCTCTACAAAAGTGTGTGGAAGTGTGTTGTATTATTTTTATCTCCAAATAGGGAAAATAGAATTAAAAAAATAGTGAATACTGGTTTTTGGTAAATAGGAATATTTTGATTGTGATTAAGGGGACATATGGAAGCAGCAGGGCTAAGATGGACTATTGCATAGCTACTGTTGCTCTCCAATATCCTCCATTTAGAATGCTAATCAAGGGCAGAGTTCTTCTGTCTCATGCCTCCTGAGTCACCCCTAGCCTTTGGGCAAGTTTGAAAAAGACAGCCCGCTGGGTACATCCCTTAACCTGTATAAGGCGCCTCAAGCAAATAAAGCCATCCTGGAGTGCAGGGTTTAGGATTTTGTGGAACCTAGCTCTGGCCCTAGTATAGTCATTCCTCACCTCCTTGTCCTGACTTCATACCACACTCAAAATTACAGTCCAGATAATGAAAGGCCTACAAATAAATAAATGCATTATATGTAAATAGGCAAAACTATAAGTCTTAGCAAAAAATAGAAGAGACTGTTTATTACGTCGAGATAAGGAATGTCTTCTTAGACAAAGCAAGAGCCATAATGGACTTTTGATTCTATCAACCTTAAAAGCTTTCAAAATTTAAAAGACAGCAAAACAGTATGAGAGAAAATCTTTTAAATATTTGAGTTAATGAATTACTATTTACAACTTATAAAACTTAAGAAAAATCAAGAAACCCCAAAATGGTCAACAGGTAAATGAACAGGCACTTCCTCAGAAGAAATACAAACAGACAACAAAAGTATAATCTGGACAAAGCATATTAAGACAGTAAAAGCCACTGTACTCCTCAGATTAGCCAAAGCTTAAAAGTGTAGTAATATCAAAACACTGACAAGTGAGGTGGGTGCTTTTCAAAGATGGCAGAGGCAGTGTTCAAAGATGGACACAACCACCTGGAGAGTAATGTGGCATCACCTCATAACCTCATGTGCATAGAGCCTGGCATTTTCTCTGGGGTTTCACACAGTACACAGGATGTTCATTGCAGTACTGCTTGTGATAGCAAAACATTGGAAACAACCTACATGTTTATCAAAATAGAACGGATATATGGAATATATCCCTATGTGGTCTACCCCTATGGCAGAAAAGCACTCCCACTTAAATGAATGAACTAGGGCTTTTATTAATGTGGATAAATTCCACTATATTTTATTGGGTATAATAAGCAAGCTATAGGACAATACATCAGTACCATTACATTCTGTAGAAAAAGCACAGGACTATAACATTCAAGAATGATACGTAACAAAACTGATGATAGCGGTTACCTCTGAGTAGATGGAAAGGATTATGGGCCATGGTCAAGGGAGATTAGCTTTAACTACAGTAATCTATTTTTCAGTAGGAATGTATTCATGTGTAATGTTTCTGATCATAATTAAATTTCAAAAGTATAAATGCAGATACGTTTGGGAAATGTAACAGAGAGACAGTTTTCAAACAAAACAAAACAAAAGGGCATGATTCTGAGATGCTTCAACAACATTCCCCAGACACTCCTCAAGTGAAGGGAAGTTGCCTTTATTACTTTATCTTTTCCATGATGACAGTTCCTGGGGGCAAAGATCAATTGAAAGTTTATAAGAAACCGGTTATTTTCCAGACTACTTTAGACAAACCCCAACATGTATGTATTCACAAGTCCATGAGGCTCCTCCAGCTCAACAGAAGCAGACAGGAAAAGGAATTGTTCGGGTCCTGTGGTTTTTCATGACCTGGAGGTAGGTCCCATCCCACACAGATGATGGGACTGTAAAATATAAAAGCCCATCACCCTAAGCCCCCCAAGGCCAAGTTGATGCACTTGGGAAATAGAAACTCCATAGCTGAGAGCCAAGCACTGGACTTTTCTCACACCCTAGGTTTCACGTCTTCCTCTATCAGCAACATGGCCGTTTTAAAACTGTTGATAACATTCCTTAGTTAGATTTAGAATTTGAAGAGTGCTGTATCAGAACTTGCTCTATAAGCACTTTCTCATTTTATTTTTACCTGACCTTCAAGAGAATTTTTCTCCTTTTATCTAACCCTAAAAGAAAGAAAACAAGCTTTAGGAGCCCTCCCTCTCCCTTCCTGCAGCCTCCCATGCAAGCAGGAACTGCAGACAGCAACTTCTGTCCTCAGTCCAGTCAGGGAAAATTGGCGTCTTAGTGGGCAGATATTGAGATTAGAGACTTCTGGGCAGACAGGCAGATTGGACTCCACAAACAATGGTCTTTTGTATGTCCA
>NW_006442491.1:3006020-3007296 GCF_000325575.1 Pteropus alecto | reverse complement strand
GTATGAGTCCTTTTTAAGTGTCTTTTAGCTTTATCAGCTCTCTGCTTCATAGCAACAATCACCATTAATATAAAGAAAATTTAAATAGGATTTGGGAGCTTTTAGGTGCTTGCTGCAAAATGGTTTAATCTCATAGTCCTTAATTCTCCAATACTCCCTCCCACCCAGAGGCAGCTAACAGGGTGCCCAGAGGGCATCTGAAGGCAGGTCTTTTTGAGTCTATCTCTGGTGTCCTTACCACTACTAACTAGCTTAAGCTGCCAAACCACTAGGTAGTTGTTGCAAGCTAGCCTGCCTCTAAACTGTAGGCTTCTGCTTGAAATGTGGCCCCTCTGATGAGTTAACCGCCTACTGAGAAATTACCCAGAGTGATTACAAAGTGATACAAATCAGTGTAGATTCCTATGCCAGACCAGAGCACAGCAGGCCAAGCCTGAATCCTGGGTGTGATCTCAAAGGGCCAGGAAAGAACCTGGGGCTCCTGAATTCTTCTGCCCTTGGCCTGGATGCCAGTTTGCTTGGAAATCACCCAGATGAGTACTTAAGGCTTCCTGTGTTCTGTTATGCATAAATGCTCACATATTAGTGAGCCCTAGGTCACTGGGTTCCTGAGTAGAATGAAGGAGGGGACCCAGAGACCCAGATCCTGGCCTGCCTTCCTCTCCCCTCTCTCTGGTCTCTTCCTCTGTGGTGGCTGCAGAAATTTCCTTCTGCCAGCAGCATTCTCTCTCCCTGCTTCCAAAAGCAAGCACACATGCCACCCTTCTGTTTCCCTGCTGGGAGGTAACACACACAGATATGACCTGGTTTTATCAAGGTGGCTCTGCTGGGCTGCACATGTCTCTTGAGTTGAAACCTTAGTCATTGCTTGTGGAGTTTTCTGGAACGAACATAGATGTTGTGTTTTGACATAAGAACCATGATCTCACCAACTTAGTGTCCTGGAACCTGGTGTCCTCTCACTCTCTGATTGCACTGAATAACAGTCGCTTGTCTCTGTTGCCACCTTTCCAAGGTGTTCACACAGCCTTGGCAGCACAACAGGGTCGTGGAAAGCAGCACTTGCTCACTAGCTTGGCAGATGCTTAGGCAGCCCTTCCCCTTCTTGTAGGAACTCTGGAAAGGGACAGGGATGTATTGGGGTCTTGGGTTGTGTATGTGGATTTTGAGAAACTTCAGTTAGCGTACCAACTTTGGTAAAGCACTTACACCGAAACTGCTGTTGATTTTGTGGACCCTGAGAAAGAAGATACTACCAAAAAGGACTCATGGCAGC
>NW_006442491.1:3004951-3005925 GCF_000325575.1 Pteropus alecto | reverse complement strand
CCCCGCTGCCCTCCTGACACCCTCGCAGACCTAATACCACCCCCTGTCTTCCAGACTTGGACCCTGGAACAAATAAAATAAAATATAAAATAAAAAATAAAATAAAATAAAATATAAAATAAAATAAATGAAATGAAATGAAATGAAATGAAATAAAATAAAAAACAACAGAGCGTATCAACCATTTCTAAACAGGAGCCTCAAGGCTCACACAGCCACACTTTAGGGAGAAGCCTGTCTGTCCTGTGTTCCTGCCTGCTGAGCCAGCTCTTATTTGAGTTCCTGGAGTTGTATTTCAACTAACAGGACTTAGACTTTCTCCAACCAATAAGAGCTGTGCAGCTCATGTCACATTAGCATCTTCACTGACCAATCAGAACACCTCCATTCAGACCAATCGGGACAATGCTTTTTGGACCAATCAAACCGTAAGGATTTGGAGTCCTCATTTGCATGAAGGTGGACCAATCAGGGACCAGAGGTGGGGACTTCTCTCTATATAAGTCAGCTCCCCTGTGTCTCAGAGAACACTTCCTTTTCACCAAATACTGGAGACTTTGATTTTCTGTCTGGAACTGAAACAGTGAAGCTGAAACATCAAAGATGTCTCATTAGACCAGAGCAGACAGAGGAGAGCAGAGCTGTCTACCTGGAAAAGGGCCTTCTCACAGCCATGCTGTTCCTCAGCTGTGCTGTTTCATAATTGACCTATGATGCTATTGAGCTGTTTCACAGCTTTGCTGTTCTCACAGTTGTGCTGTATCACAATTGAGCTGTTCGCACTGAGTAAAATTTCCTTCACCACACCCCAATTTGGCCATTCTTTTTGGCAGTGAATTGTTTTCAATGACCATTAGTCATTGAACAGCTTTAACATGGGAAAGCTTAGGTTGAAACTGGTCCCCTTTGGTGAATAACTTATTTCTGTTTTCTATCAAAGAATGCAATCTGGATGAACAGAGCCTAAGGGATGA
>NW_006442491.1:3004119-3004926 GCF_000325575.1 Pteropus alecto | reverse complement strand
GAACATCTCAAATCCAAGGGACACCAAGCAGACCTCAGGGAGGGCACTTGCTGGTGGAAAGGCCTGGTGGGTATATAAACAGATCATTCGGAGAGGCAGGCCTGGTTCTGGAACACTAACCTCTGGTCTATTTGTCAGGTAAATTCCTCTGTGATGTCAGGTGGGAGAGTTGAGGCATAATGGGGTCAGGGACAGGGAAGAGATGGAGAGGACTGAAAGACTCCTCATTCAGCTGTCCCATAGCCATCCAGCCAGGTGCAGCCTCTGTCCTCGTCCACCTTTGTGTCTTGGCGTTATTGCGCCTCCCTTCTGTATTGCAGATGAATGATATATCTGTGATTTACCACTGAGTGCTGCTGAGTGAGAATCACAATTTGTAGGTTCTTTGTGTTTGCCTAGGTATAGAGAAGGAGGTAATGTGGGACCCGAGGCCTGGAAATGCAGCCAAAAGTGTCAGTATGAGCATATAGGGAGGAAGCAGTATGGCTGAAGGGGATTAACTACTTCTCCTAGGGAAGGCCACTTGGGATTTATAGTTTATATCACTACAGTTGCTGTGAAGGTGACAGAATGGAGAGGGTGACTCTATCTAGTGACCCATCTTCCTATTGGGCATAGAACTCTTTTAATGCCTCTAGATGTTTGCCTGAGGCTGTGGCTGGCCCTCCATCAGCATGGCTCTCGTGGGCTGTGTATGGCTCTACTCTCCTACTGTCCTAGACCACAGCCATGACCCAGAATGGGGCGATGTGGGGAACCTCAGTGCCAAGTGGTGGGGCTTTGGCATAGACACTCAGACTCCCTTGG
>NW_006442491.1:2996059-3004108 GCF_000325575.1 Pteropus alecto | reverse complement strand
GTTCTTAATTCCTCCATCTCCTTCCATTTTCATACACATCCATCCTTTTTCTTGTTTTCCTAATATTGAGTCTGAAGTCTTTAAAACATACAGAAAATCGCATGATACTAGAACAATTACTAGCTCTGTGAACTCTTATCAATTTGCCATTTCATTTTAAGAAAACCTCACAGGTGGTTGAGCCCCTCCACCTGTGAACACCTCCATCTATTTCTTCTCTAGAGGTAGCCACTATCTTGGGTTAGGTGTGTGACCCCCACATTGCATATTGAAGTAGTCTTTATGTATACACCAAACACTAAATAGTACAATTTCACATGGTTTTAAACTTCTTAACACTGAATGAAACCCTTTTCAACTTGTCTTTTTTTTTTTAATGAAGGCTTTTTGAATTTTTTATGTTTATATATGTCTTGATGTATATAGATAGTGTAGATGAAAAAGGGGCCACATACTAAACCTGACATGCTCAGGGTGGCCCTGTATGACAGGCCTTACAAAATCAGAAACCAAAGTAACCACACAAGGTGATCTGAACATAGAAATTCCTAACTAAAATTAGGTCATGGTGAGTGGTCACTTCCTAGGCCTGTAGCTTCCTTGTCAAAGGTCAATATTTAATTTCGAAATTGTCTATTGTCTTTGCGTATCTAAGATAACATAGTTATGAAATGTCAGAGTAATCTTTTCCAGATTCTTAGAAGGCACAACCTCAGGCACTAGACCATGAGACCACATTGTTATCTTGTTGCCCACATAATGTCTCTGTGTGCTATAAATGTTAACTATCCTGTACCCACCAATGTAAAAGAAGTACACACCTCTTGCTTTACTTTTTATCCGATCCAAGAGATTTCCTTGCTTTGCTTTCTCCCACCTTTTTAATCTACTACCAATGAATTTCATGTAACCACCCCTTATGTCTCCTCCTTTGATTCTAATGTATAAAATAAGCTGCAAAACTGCCGTTCTCTGGAACTTTTTCTCAATCCATTGTGATTTTGCTTCCTGGAAACTGTCATCAGTTTGGCTCAGATAAACTCTTATAAGGCTTTTTCTTAGGCTGAACGTTCTTTTGTCGGCATCCAGGTTCATTAATTTTAACTGCTGCGTAGTAGTCTATATCTTAATCCATTCTCCTATTGATGGATAATTCGGTGCTTATAATTTGGTTTTCTTAAAAAAAGTGGTGCAGCAAATATTCTTATAAAGGTGTCCTTGCACCCATGTACAAGAGTTTTTTAGAGTGCATATCTAGGAGATCTATGTATTTTTAACTCTACAAGGTATTGCAAATTGCTCTCCAGAGTGGCTCTGTGAACAATACTCCTTCAGCAACATATGGAAGTTTCTGTTTAACCATATCCTCAAATTTTATTTGGCATTGTAGACTTTTAAAATTTTTTCCACTGGGATGTGTGTAAAATGAGATCGCCTGATCATTTTCTCTCCCAAGGCTCCAGTGATTCTAGAAAATCCACCCACAGCCCGCACCCAGTCACACATAAAGAAGATGGATCAAGCATGGAGGACTTGGCAGGCCTCTGTTCTTCTGAAGTCTTAAGTATTGGGAGTGCACAGAACTATTTGCGGGAATTCCTGCTTTATCTACACTCTTTTGTTACCAAACTCTTTTGTTTGGTAATCTCTCCCTGACACAGGACTTTGGAATACTAACACATAAGCCAGTGATTTCTAAATGTAAAAATAGCTCCATCTTGAATGTCATAAGCCACTTAACAAATTTTATTGATGGCCAATAAGCAATTTAGTTAAAACTTAACCTGCCCAATGACCAACTAGATTTCCTTCTCAAGCCTAATCTTTCTCCAATTTATCTAATTACTGAAGCCCAAAACTTAGGCATTGTCCTTGATTTTTCTCTTCCCACCACCCCACATTTAATCTATTAACTTCTATCAATTTCTGTCAAATTGTTCCTGGATTTCCCCCCCTTTCTTTCTAATTCACTGCTGCTACCTTGACCTTGGTACAAGCCACCATCATCTCTTGCCTAGACCACTGCATTTGCCTTCTAACTGGTCTTGTTGCCTGTCCTCTTGCCCTTACTAATCATCTCTAGCCAGCAGCCAAAGTGATCTTTCTAGAACATAAAAAAAATAAAATGTCATTCCCCTACTTAAAGCCCTCCAGTGGTTCTTAGTGTAGAAAACTTAAATTCAAGGATACTGTGATCTACAAGTCCAGTGAGGTATGGTCCCTGCCTGACTCTCCTTCCATATGCCTCTGCAGCCTCTGGGACTTTGTGTGGAGAGCTCTTCCCTCGATCTTTTCATGGTTTCCTTGTCTTTCGGGGCTCCACCATTTCCTCAAAGACCTGTCCTGACAGTCCCACCCTATCTACAGTTTCTTCCTACACTGCCACACTAGTCCCTTTTCATTCTGGAACTTCTCAGTGCTCAGTGCTGTAGTTTGCACCTCACCAAAATATTATCACCAGGATCTGTCAACCTTATTCTATACTCATAGTGCCTGGCATGAAGTAGGTAGCCATAAAGTTCTGTTGAATTAATGAATAAATAGATGGAATCAACCATTTAGAACAGCCCAGACAGTCAAATAAAGTTTCTCCCAGAGTCTGGGTGGAATAAAGGCTGTTTGAGGCAATAGAACATTTGTCTTTAAGTAGAACAGAGATTCTCAAACTTTTTAGTGCCAGCACCCCTTTACAGTGTTAAAATGGAGGACACCAAAGAGCTTATGTTTGTGTGAATTATATCTATAGATACTTGCCGTATTAGAAAATAAATGAAACGTTAATATGTTTGTTTATTTAAAACAATAATCTGTTACATGTTGATATAAATAATATTAACGTGCAGTGGCACACTTTGAGAATAGCTGCTCTACACATACAGTGCCTAGTTATTAGCATCAGGAAAGATTTTGTTGAATGAGTGGATAGGTGGGCTCAAAAATTTTAACCAAACTTCAAGGTCAGATGTAGCCCCCTCTCAGCGTGTGGGTAGAAGTTACAAGACACCAGCCTTTTGCCAGACAAGGCCACATTTCTCCCTTTATTCCCTTCATAGATCACCCACCCACCCACTCACACACTCCCAGTGACACGCAGCCATCTCTCCCTTTTTCCCTAACAACTTTTTTTCTCATAAAAAGCAAAGAATAAAATGAGAAAGTTAATGTAATTAGAAATTGGTTTTCCAGGTGTCTTTGTCTTTAAAATATGTTTATCTCTGTAACCAGAATAATGAGCGTATAAATTTTAATCTAGGGAATTCCTTTTGAGTTTTCACTTTGACGATATAAACGTTGAGGCCTGCTTTTACCAAAATTTTATTCTTTTTTGTATTCAAGTTGGGAAACCAAACTGGATGTCATATTTTTCTTAGGGCAACACTGAAACCTAACTTCTTCCTCTTTCTAAGAAGAAGTTGCTCCCTCCCTCTTTATTTTTTCCTCTGGGTAAAGGAAGTTCACAGAGCTAGGATTTAAAAAAAAAAAAAAAAAGTGGTCATCTCTGTGCTCCTATTGAAGTGGCTGGAGCTCCCCAGGCTCTGGGCACGCCTCCTTCACTTCCTGACGTCACACTATTTTTATCTTTGAATAGCTCATTGACACAATCGCCTCGGAGATCGGAGAACTGAAACGGGAGATGGTGCAGACAGATGTCAGCCTGGAAAATGGCCTGGAACCCACTGAAGCCCACAGGTGACAGAGGCAATTAGGCGCCAAGAGTGAGATGGGAGCTAAGTGAACCCTGTTAGCTGCAAGGACTACTATTTCGGTGGCTCCTCAAGTTGGGGAACTAGGAGTGTGGTGGCTGTTCCAGATGAAGCTCTCTGTAGGAGGTGGGAGAGGCCTAGGAATCAGTTGTCTGCTTGTTTTTTTAATCACTTTGAAGGCACTTGAACTTTACATCCTCTCAATTCCTCCTGGCACCAGAACCCGGAAACCTAAAGTTCTCTCTGCCATATCTACCTACTCACAATGATGGAAACAATAACGCAGCGGATCCTCCGTGTACAAAATAGAACTCAGTGTAGCCCGTGTCAGTCTGCAGAAGGTTTAAAGGGGAGCACTAAGAGGATGGACTCATTTTGCGTTCTCAGGTCAGAAAACCTCCAGCACTTACCACAGCTTTTAGCCTGAAATGCAACCCAGAGTATTATAAATTGGATGTGATTGTAAATGATTAAGAAAGGGGAGACAATATACTCTGCCGGTTAAGCAAAATATGTTGTGCGCTTATTGCATGGGATCAGAATAGGAAGTAAGGGACTGGTCTTTATCTGGACAGTGGGGGTGCAGAGGTCACGGTGGGGGTGGCAGGTTGGAGGAGATTCCTAGATGTCATAACTCATTACTAACAAAGACAACAGAATATACTGACTGCTAACCATCATGGACACTTGGTGCCTGGGAGGCCATATTATTATCGTTTTACCCCTTTTCCCGGGAAATGGGGTTGAGGCTGCCTATGCAGCTTGAGGCTGTCTGCGCAGTGAGATTCTCGGTGTTAGTTTTGCTTGCAAGTCATGAGACAGGCAGGAAGAGTCCTGCAAAGGCAGGAGAACCAGCTGGTTCTGGTTGTCTAGGCAAATTTCAAACCAGCCAGACTTGTTTCCTGCCATAGACTGTGAGGAGAGCAGGCAATCCGAAAGAGGCACTTTGCAGCTGTAACTCCTATGTCTCTGGAGGAAATATATTCTCCCTTAGCTATAGAAATTTTGTGTCTTCATTTCCTTCTCTACAAAAATGACAGGGGTAGACCAGATGGTCCCCAAGCTACTTGCAGCAGCACTAGACATTCTGTGATTTCTTTTGACCTCAGTATGAATGATTTAGATTGGTTAATTTTTTCTCCATAAACTAGACATACGCACAATGATTTTTGATTAGAGACTTTCCACCTCACATTCAGAGTTGTTCCAAACCTTATGGAACTTTAACTAGGGGATTTCTCTTTATCCTTTGCTTTACTGAGGTAAAAATAAATTGGGAGTCCAGGTCGATGACAAAACAGTAAAGAAAAGAGCTTTAGTAGCACGGATTTCACCCACATCCAGGAAATACAATACTGCAATATGGACCCCAAATTCCACAGAAGACAGACACGGCCCCTCCCTGCATATGAGCCACAGGGGAAATTAGGTTTGCTAGAAGAAGTGAGAACCTGGTAGAGGCCATCGAGGTCTTGATCTCTGAATGCAATGGGTATTGGGGTAGGAGAGCTGGCCATCATTTAATCTTTAACATCACTTTTAGTCTTTTCAAATTTAGGAATGATTATACCATTCCACAATAACTTTATTTTTTTAGATTAGTATAAATTATTCTTGAATGCTGTGTTGGTTAACACCAAATTTATGAAATTTCAAAGGCATTTTTCTTGTCATTTTTTTTAATGAAAAGAGAAAAGGCAATATTGTCTTTATTTAACAATGTATGCGATATTTACCACATGTCAGTCGCTATTCTTGGTGCATTACAGCTACCAACTGATTGAATCTCCTAATTACCCTGTGAGGTAAAGCTTTGGTATGACCCTCATTCTGCTGATGTGGGACCCAGATTATGTGGTTAAAGGTCTAACTAATGAGGCTGCGGCTTCTGCTCTGGTGTCTCTCACTGATTTTTAGGAGTGTCGAGTGGTGACTTTGCTTTTAATTCCTCCATTTTTCCCAATGATGTCAGGAGGGCCAAATATGGAGAGGTAGGATAGGGAGCATTTTGCTTTGTTTCCATGATGAAGACAGAGCAGAGCTGTGGCTATGGGGAAACAGGAGGTGAGCCTGACACAGAGCAGCCCTGAGGGGAGAGGAGGGAAGAGGACAGAAGGCATTAGAGGAGCAGAGCCTCCTCAAGAGAAACCACTGGAAAGAAGCAGTTGGCCCCTCGGGACCTTGGTTGAGCACATTCTGGTGGCTGCACAGATGGCTTGCAGTCACCTTCCTTTTTCGCCTCATTCTTGGTGTGAGCTGTGAACCTAACCATAGTAACCAGGAAGTGTTTGTGGTTTCGTCATTTGTTGAATGCTGGATTGAGGCACGCTAGAGCTCTAGGTTAGGAATCACTATTCTTCCACCTGTGTTGACTTTTGGTTGCTCCTTTGTGGTTAAGATTGAGATCAGCTTGAGATCTGTAACCTTTTCTTGTGTCAAGGTCTCCTTCTAAGAATAATATTTTAAATGCATGAAGTAAAATATGTAGGAGGACATGGGGGAAACAATTCTAGTGAAATACAATGATCAGAATTTAAAAATATGTGGTTTCATAGCATAGGTACTTCTTTATTAATACATCAAGTAATGAGGTCTGGCAGTGGGTCTAGGAACTGCTGTCACCTGGAAACAGAGAAGAGCATAAATAATCTTCTGTATCGACAGTGAAAACATCTAGAGTTTTTTTGTTCACAAAGTTTCAGCTGCTGAGGAAACTACTGAGGTTTGTTGTTCAGAATGGGAGGAGGTGAATTTCAAAACCAGGTTAGTGAAAGTGCAAATGTCACTTTTTTCCATCCAGTAGTCAATGCATACTTCCCAGCTCACCACACTCCCTTCCTGGGACACTTGCCTAGCTTGGCTTCGGGGACGCCATGATCCCTGGTTTCCTCTCAGCTCACCTGCTGTTGCTTCTAGGCTCCTGGCTGGTTCCTCCTCATCTCCCTGACCACCTAACCCTAGAGCACCCAGAGCTCAGGCCTTGAGCCTCTTCTCTTCGCACCTCCCCTCTTTTCTCTCCCAATAACCTTGAGCAAGATACTTAAAAATCTCCATGCCTCACTGTCCACATCAATAATAGAGCTGTGCCTCAGAGTTGTTAGGAAGATTAAATGAGTGCATAGCAGTAAAGGACTTTACACAATGCTGGCACATGGTGAATATATTGTTTACGGAAAGAGTTCTTTAGAATAATTTCTTAGGTAATCCCATCCAGTCTTGTGGCTTTGATACCATCTGTGTATTGGTGATTCTCAACTTACATTTCTAGGCAGGCCCTCTCTCTGAATTCAGGTGTTTGCATGCAGCTGCCCACTCAGCCTGACCTTTGGTATCTCAAACTTAAAAAACCAAGACTGAACCTGTGATTTCCCTTCATGAGGAAACCTGCGCTTCCCTGGTCTTCCCTATCCCAGTAACCATGCCTTCAGGTGCTTAGGCCTCACGGTCATCCCTGATACCTCTCCTTCTCCCATAAATGTCCTCTCATCCATCTCTAAATCCTTTAAATTAGATCCAAGATCGGACTACTTCTCACCAGCATCACTACAGTAGACCCCTGCCTGGTGCCTCTGCGTTCATCTTTTCCACTCTCTCTGGGCTGTTATCTAGTAGTATAGAGAATGATCTGACTTTAGTTAATTTAAATCCAACTCACGTCACTCCTGTTCAAAGCCCTTTAGTAGTTTTTCATTTAAAACCAAAATCACCACCATGGCTTTTGAGACCCTACAGGATCTGACTCCTCATATCACCTCTGTTTCTTCTCTTACAATTTCTTCCCCTTCATCACTCTGCTCCAGCCCTACCAGCTTCTTGCCAATCAGTCTCCTACTCCCAGCCTTTGTATTCACTGTTCTCTCTGCCTGGAATGCCCTTCTTCTAGGAAACATTCACCCTTGAACCCTTCCTTCCTTCTGTCACCTTAGCTGCCTCGATTTTTCTTTATAGACCTTGTACAGATCTAACATATGTATTATCTTGCTTAACTGTGCATTTTTTGCCTCCCAGCACTAGAAGGTAAGCTCTATGAGAACAAGGGTTTGGTCTGTGTTCAATGCTGTTTTTTCAGTGCTTAAAATAGTGTCTGACGTGTAGCATCCATTCAATGAATATTTGTTGAATGGGCAAATGAAGATGTCAGCCCTATGGAGATTCTAAAAGTATCTGAGCATCAGAAGCCTCTTGCAGAAACAAGACATCACCCTTATAAAGCAATTAAGGGACCCCAGCCAGCACGCAAAGAAATAAGAAGTTGAAAATGTGTGATAGGCCATAAGCTTCCTTCCTAGAAAGGAAGAGGGACCAGAACCCCTTTTACCTACATTCCAGCCATGCTTCCTCTATC
>NW_006442491.1:2941672-2994944 GCF_000325575.1 Pteropus alecto | reverse complement strand
CTGTCTTTAGTTAATTTAAATCCAACTCACGTCACTCCTGTTCAAAGCCCTTTAGTAGTTTTTCATTTAAAACCAAAATCACCACCATGGCTTTTGAGACCCTACAGGATCTGACTCCTCATATCACCTCTGTTTCTTCTCTTACAATTTCTTCCCCTTCATCACTCTGCTCCAGCCCTACCAGCTTCTTGCCAATCAGTCTCCTACTCCCAGCCTTTGTATTCACTGTTCTCTCTGCCTGGAATGCCCTTCTTCTAGGAAACATTCACCCTTGAACCCTTCCTTCCTTCTGTCACCTTAGCTGGCTTTATTTTTCTTTATAGACCTTGTACAGATGTAACATATGTATTATCTTGCTTAACTGTGCATTTTTTGCCTCCCAGCACTAGAAGGTAAGCTCTATGAGAACAAGGGTTCGGTCTGTGTTCAATGCTGTTTTTTCAGTGCTTAAAATAGTGTCTGACGTAGAATATCCATTCAATGAATATTTGTTGAATGGGCAAATGAAGATGTCAGCCCTATGGAGATTCTAAAAGTATCTGAGCATCAGAAGCCTCTTACAGAAACAAGACATCACCCTTATAAAGCAATTAAGGGACCCGCCAGCACGCGAAATATGTTTGCCAACAGAGTATCAGCTGATTAAATCTACCCCATTCCTTCTGCTAGTGTTTTTACCAAAAGGAAGCTAGGAGAAAGATGAATTTCTTGTGCTTTCTCTAACTGCTGTTTCTTATTTTCAATTCCCTCACTCCCCTCCAGCCATGCTTCCTCTATCAATTCTGAGTTATGGGCTGTTGTAAATGTTTGCCAACAGAGTATCAGCTGATTAAATCTACCCCATTCCTTCTGCTAGTGTTTTTACCAAAAGGAAGCTAGGAGAAAGATGAATTTCTTGTGCTTTCTCTAACTGCTGTTTCTTATTTTCAATTCCTCCTCACTCCCCCCAACCCACAAACACTCAAGTATGAGAAAATAAAGGCTTTTTACTTTCCTCTCCCTCCCCCATGACCTCACAATCTATTTATGGTTGGGGGAAGGGTATGTCTGTTTTGGCAGGCACCCCATGCCTGAGGTAAGCTAGTGCTCCACCTTCATCACCACGTTGACCCATCATCACCTGTAGGCTGAGACGAATCTTCAAAGATTCCTTTGTCCTCAGGTACAGTAGAGGGATCAAACAAAACAACTTCATGAAAAGAGGCTCAGGCTAGGTTTGCAAACTCCCTGAGGATCATGACTAGACTAGGTCATCGAAGGCTGTGTTGCCTTTGTTTACCTTCTTATTCTGTTTTACCTCCCACAATCCTGTTTTTACCTTACTGGTACATTCCAGCCTAGTGACTCACTGGGGACATCCAGCGTCCTGACACTCCCTCCCTCCCCAAATCAGATGCACAGAATTAAAAAATTCCTTGGCCAGCTCTGCCTAATGCAACAGTGTAGCCATTGGTCACCACCATTGTCCTCTTCTGGAAGGGTCTGTTGCCTGGGAAGTTTTCAGCGTCCCAGCAGCTATGCCCAGCATCGATACAAAACCACAAAAAGTTCAGGCTGCCAGCCCTTGGTAAGACCCTTCACTTCTTCATTTGCTTAGAGGTTAGAACACAGGATTAGAAGAGAAGAATGGTGGCTTACAATCTGGGGAAGAGATGCCTACATTCCACTCTAGTAAGTCTCTAGTAGCATACTGTGATTTTATTAACTGCTCTCTGGCCTTCTGAATGAAACCCATTCTCGCTTAGGGCTGCTTTTTAAAAAGCATCTACTGAAGTAAAACATGATTAAGAAAACGCACCCAACTAGATGAATTTTCACAAAGTAAACATATCACATAGCATCACCCAGATCAAGAAACAGAACATTTTCAGCACCCCCAAGTGCTCTCTTCTAATCACTGTGCACCCCAAGGGTAGTCACTTTCCTGACTTCTATTACTAGAGACTAGTTTTTCCTGTTTTTGAATTTTATATAACTGGAATCATGCAGCATATGTTCTTTTAACTCTCACTTCTTTCAGTCAACATTTTATAAACTATTTTATTGTGTGAATACAACACGATTTATCCGTTCTACTGTTGATGGATATTTGAGTTGTTTCCAGTTTGCGGCTATTTTGAATAATGCTGCTGTGAACATTCTTGTGCATGTCTTTTGGTGAACACTGACATGCTTCAACTAGGACTATAGTAGTGGAATTGTTGGGTTGTAGGATGGTTATATAGTAAGTATTAGTAAATAGTGCCCAAGAGTTTTCCAAAGTCATTATATCAGTTGCACTTCGACCAACTGTGTGAGAGTCCTGAATGCTCTGTTCTCATTTACACTTGGTATTGGCTACTTTTTCATTTTAGCCATTGAGATGAGTGTGTGGATTTAGAGTTTCTGAAACCATGATGCATAAAGACCTCTATGTTGTGACTCAAGTACTTATCTCAGTGCTATGGGACTCAGGAGTGGGGACTCTTCAGTTTTAACAACATCATTTTGCAATTTTCACACGTCTAAATAAGTTCAAGGCTAATGTCATGGGAATTCTGAGCCCACAGCCAGTTCACTGGGTGATATTAATAGAAACCATAAATTTATGGAGAGGATTATTTGGGGGGAGGACATGAAAAGAGAAAATAATATAGAACTTATGAAGAGAGTATAAATACATATGTACCTTTTATTATTTATATTTCTGCTTATGAATCTTAGATATTTTTGCTTTACTTTGTTCAGTACTTACACACAGAAATACTCAACATCTTGTGAATTGATTTCGCCAAGGCCATTAGCTGCATCATAACTAGGAAATGTATACACCTAAATTTGATACAGCCATTTTTGGAATTTAAATTCTTTTAAACTCAGAATTCATTGGCATCCAATACAGTTTCACATATTTAAAAAATATATGTTCTCAACTTTAGTGACTTCAAACACAGAATTTAATATCACTTCATATTATTCCTTTCCATCAATTCCTCTTGAAATGTCAGATACAAAATGATTATTCCTCATTGATTTATACCCCTTTTTACTCTTCTGAAAATTTTGGAGAGTGTATTCAAGAGGTTATTAGGAAGCAAGTTCGAGTCGATGCAAAAATCATTTTGCATGTTGTCTTCTTACACAGTATCTGTATCACATGCACTGTTAGGCAGCACTGGAAACCTGCGTATACCACAGGTTCAGGACTTGGAGCACATCCTAAGATCCCACAGCATCTAGGAGCAGACCACTGTCCTAGAACAGTCACACCCGTCAGAAAGGTTGATATTCCTCTTTTTCTGTGAGTGCCGGTCTGTTCAGCAGAACGTGGATTCCTCACAGTCATTTGCTACAAAATATTAGGCACACCATGCAGTATCTTAGACCCCGTGAACAAGGTCTTTGGTGTTATCAAAGTTTATAGTTTCTTCTTACATATGACCTATTTCTAAGAATTTTAAATGCACATTTCCACTGATTCTTGGATAGTTGTCAGTGCCCGCCTGTTCACATGCTTTCTCAAAGAATGTCTGATGGGAAACAGGCTAGAAAAGCTCTTTGACTTGGGTCAAGGTTGTGTTCCGAAAGACAATTGAAAATCCATTTATCTGAAACACCCAAGTAATCCCATAGACACAGCTGTTCTTTCCTTCAGTGGAGGCAGTCCTTGTGGGGTGCTTTGGTGGCAGTGGAGGCGGGGTTGGTGGTGTCATAGTTTTGTTCATAATAAGAGGAGGCCAAGTAGTGGAAATAGTTTTGCAATAAGACATATTCCTATCATGCCCATTGGGGATATTCTACTATGACTACCTTGATCAATTTCTCCTGTAATCTTTTAAGGTGTTTCCTGATTTTAAGGCACTGCAAGTGTCTGGAATATGGTTTCAAGGAATTCTATGAGATTAACTAACTCTTTGCTCATTCTGTCGCCAATGTAGAAACAATTAAGTTTCACTTAAAGAAAATATTTATTGAGTGGGTGCTGTTTGCCAAAATACATGGACAGTGGAACCTGTAAATTTACACAGCCCAAGGAAGAAAAAATTGTAAACTAATATCATATAATGGAATGAGGACATAATAGAGGAATATACCAGATGTCCTGGGGACCTCAAGGAGGAAGTGGGTAATTGCAGGTAGGAGGTGGTTTTAAGAAAGATGAAACTGGTCATTAACCTTAAAGAGCAAAATGCTCCAAATAGCTGTTTGGTCTGTCATGATTGGTGATATCTGTTATATTGGAAAAAGTTTTTAAAAAGAACATATAAGATTTTTTTTTTTCTTTCTTTTCTTTTTTTGATTATCAAAGTAGAGCATGTACATTGAGGGAAAAGCACAAAACAAAAAAATAAAAAAGTAAATATTGCCATGAACTCACTCCCTGAGATAGAACCACTTTTGATTGTTTGCTCGATAGCTATCTTATTTCTTTGCCTTGCTGTGTATCCTTCCATTGTTTTTCTATGCGTTTAAATGGTGGATCATGCATGATTTTATTGATTTACGAGAGTGTTTTTGATCATCCTAGAAATACACATTGTGTCCTAGAAATTGATTCCAGTTTTGTTGAGGGGGTAGTGCCTTCCAATTGAGTGGCTGTCTCCTTGGGCACACAGAGCTTTCACAGTGGCATCTTCTAGAGTTAGATATATTTTACTATTTACAGACCTTGCCTCACTGCTATGTTGGTAGTTGATTCTGCCACGAAATACCTGCTTAGTTAGAATGTAGTGATTTAGTCCAGCTGTGAAATAACACCACTGTAACCCAGAGCACTTAAAGACCAAGAACTGCAAATTTACGAAATGCTTGCCTTTCTGTGAAGCCTGCTGCATGCCACTGCTCAGGCTCAAAGGTCAGCAGGCCAAGACTTAGAGCCGCCTGGCTCCTTCTCCTCCTGTTTTCAGCTCCAAGGGTACCCAGGACAACAGGTTCTTTGTTTCCATTTCTCAGTTTTACAGGAATGAATGAAGGCCCCTGCCAGCGTTGGCTCCGTATCTGCCCTTTTCATCTCTAGCTGAAAAGTCCACAAGAGGAAGTAGTTCATAAGCCAAAAAAAAAAAAAGTCATCAAATCTTTCTCCTCTTGTGAAAATGGCAGTGTCTCCTTCCTTCCCAGAGGCGGACACATGTTTTTGTTCCCATTTCTGTGTTGTTCTCTCCTCCTAGTCCTCAGCAGATACAGCTTAAAAATCACCAAACGCCCTAAAAGTTTTTCACAAAAATCCTCCTGTGACATTCTTACAGGAATCTTTTTGAGGAAGTCAAGGCCCCTTCCCTCAGAAAGCAGCGTCCTTTAGCCACACAGGAGTAAAGTTCACAACCCAAAATACATTAGTCATTTTCCTTTCAGAGTTTAAGGGGACAAAAAAGGCCCCAAGGAATTAAGATAACTTGTGTGTTGTAGGTAAACTGCACAAGTCAGAGACTTGGTCCCAAGCGCAATTTTATTAATTTCTAGAGTTTTGACCTCAAATGAGATAAATTGGATGACTTCTAATATCCCTCACAACTCAGATAAATAGGCCAGGATTCTTAAAAAAATATCTCCTCCCCCAGGGCTCTGCCCATCACTTTTCCCATCTTGGGTAGTGGGTAGGTTTCCTCAGCTTACGTAGCAATTTATCAGCTATAAACAGAAATTGGCCAGGGCCTTACACATAGCCAGAACAAATTTGGGCCTTCCTTCTTTTCCTAACTTAAGTGTCACAGAGTAGGCATTTAATTCGGCTTCTTAAATTCTAAAGAAGTGTTTTCATGATTAAATGTGTTAAGAAGTCATTGGATATCAACTACTAGGTATTTTTGAAGTTGAAAGTTTTCTGGGAAATTTTTGTTGGCTATAGGTTATCTATGTGTTTAACAAAAATTGGAACTGTGCTTTTGCCAGAAATTTGTATCGAATGGATCTCTTTAGTATTCGCTGTTTTCCTCTGTCTACATCAGAGTCCTTCTACTAACATATTTTCCGGAAACCATTAATTGCAGATCCATGACTTCTCTTCCCCCAGTTCCAGGAAGCTCTTGGTTCATCTTCCACCAAACCTGGCATTTAGGGTGTGTTTGCTTTCCCCTTGATACACAGACAAGGATCTTCTGCTCCAGGAGCAAGGCCATAGTGGACATGGGACTCCAACTACTGGTCTGGTCCTTAATTCTTGAGACGGCCCCTGCACTGGCATCTTATAGCTGCAAGCCTGAGCCCTCCACAGTGCCATGTTCTGGGCTGCACCTGCTTGCTATGGCAGCTGGTTGAGGCAACATTGTGTGAAAAGGCCCTGTTGGTTGGGGCGTAGTCGAAGGCTCAACAACGGCTGAATGAGGAAGGTAGGCCTCAGAGAGGCAGAATACACGTGGAAATTTCAATACAGAAGTATCAAGAGAAGTAGCCTTTCATCTTTTCTTTTTTCCATCTGAAAGTTGAGGATGACTGGCACCAGAGTTCAGGTTGGGGTAGGACCCTAATGATGGATAGAGACTGCTTCAGCTATAAAGACCTGCCAGGAGCCATCGTCCAGAAGGTTTCCATTAAACTGACAAAACAAACTTCAGAATGTTGTTTATAGACTAGTATTTGTGTCCTAGAACGGAAACACGTTGCCTTGTTTTCTTTTTTTGAATTTCTAAAAATTAGGGGACAATAAAAGGGACATTCTGTAAACTACTAAACAGAATCTGTACTCATGGTTCCCAAGGTGTTCCAGATTCTTATGTAGTCAGTTCTTTTCAGGTTTTGTTTTAGTATCAGATTCTCTTTTTTTCTTTCTTCCTTCCCTTCCTTCCCTTCCCTTCCCTTTCCTTCCTTCCTTCCTTCCTTCCTTCCTTCCTTCCTTCCTTCCTTCCTTCCTTCCTTCCTTCCTTCCTTTCTTTTTTAAATGAGAACCTATCCTTAGAGACAGGGAAACTGAGGCTAAACAACATGTAGTGACAGGTCAAAAGGCCTCACAGGAAGAATCAATGAGGCTTTGATTCAAGTCTGACTGCAAATTTAATTCCCTTTCTACCAAACCACTGAAGAGTATGAGGCTGAGAGGAGACTAGAATTGGGGTTAACTGTATGGAAATTCTGCTATGCCTTACAAAAGTTAGCGTCTTGATATTGATGCATTTGCATGTGCAGGAAATGGTTGGTTTTGACTCCAGGTAAATCAGAATTCATTGATAATTGACTGCTAAAGCCCCCTTTAGTGTGGGCGTGGGGTTCCCACTTTGGGTTTTTCCATACCTTACTTGGTGTACCTTCCTTAACCAAGGGCAACTCTCCTGCCAATACTGTTTACCCCTACCTTCTCCTGCTCTCAACCAGCTGGTGCAGATCAAGCTTTTTTGTTGGAACCTAAATCTCATTCCCAGTGTTGGAATAAGGCATTCTGCATTTGGGAACCTTGAATGGAGTGCTTATCACCATTGTCCTGTGTTGGTGGGCATAGAGTTAAAATTCTGGGCTAAAACTCAGTCTTGACTTTTATACCTAAAGCTACTCCTTGCCAGTGGTTGGGAGATTGGAGGGGCTCTCCATAAATTCATGAGCAATGAGGTAGGCACTGCTAAAAGTTTGGTTTTGTTGTTCTGAAAGAATTTGGTCTACTTCCTTTTCTAGCCCTGGGCCTTAAGATGGCCAAAGGTCAGGGGTCTCTTGGTAACTGTGGTGTTTTTTACCACCCATTTCCTGATAAACACAGAGACAAGAACTCTTTGTCCCCTGAGACTGGAACTGAGCAGCCGAATTCTGTTGTTGTGACCTGGCTGAGGAAAGACCTGAATCAGAGGTTATGCAGGAGGGGCTCAGAAAGAAGCCCAGTGCTTACCATGTTTCTCATTGCCCACAGATTCTTCCCTTTCTTTCCTCACTCACAAGGAATAAACCTTGTGATCTGCAAAACACCCCCTACCCAGTCCTCATCAGCCCTAGAGCAGGAATTTTATCAATGTCTGTCCCGTGCTGGGCCTGAGTATGGCCTGGAGGTGAAACCAGGCTAGTAAGAGAGAGAAGTATAATGCAGAGTAAAATAGGGTAAGTGTCACAGCGGGTAAAGGAATTACCTGAGCCTAAAATTGCTCGGAGCTGTAGAAGATAGGTGAGGAGACAGAACTTGAGCCTGGTTTTGACAGGTGGGTAGGAGCCAGTTATGGCAATGGACACTCAGGAATGCTTGAACACAGGCAAGGAAAGGGCTGAGCAATGGAAAATATATGCATTTTTCAGGGTGACCTTACCCTTCGAATCCAAGAGTGAGATTTGTAAACATTAATACAGAAAAAATATGTTCTAATCCAAATTTTCCCAAATTTCTTCTGTTGTACCATAATCTTTCTTTTATTCCTGTACTAACTTTACTTTTAATTAAGCCAATATTTTTCTTTAAATTGACTCACCTTTCACATTTATTTTAAAAAGTAAATTTAGTAAACCAGTCACGAAAGGACAAATACTGTATGATTCCACTTTTATGAGGTACTTAGAGTAGTTAAATTCATAGATACAGAAAGTAGAATTGTGGGTGCCTGGAATATGGGAAGGAAGGAGTGGGGAGTGACTATTTAATAGGTATAAAGTTTCAGTTTTGCAACTTTAGGTAATGGAGGTAAATGGTAGTGATGGTTGTACAACAATATGATTATATGTACTACCCCTGAACTATACACTTAAAAATGGCTAAGATGGTAAAATTTATGTTGTGCGCATGTTTTCACCAAATTAAAAAATGGCGAAAAAGGTAAATATAATTGAAAAGTACACTAAATACATGTAAACTATTAATATAAGTACTGGACATTAAAATAAAAACCATGCCTCCATGTATTGCCTTGGTATGTCTAACACTCTTTGAGAAATGTCGTCAGCTTTTTAAAAAACATATTTTGCTTTTGACATGCAATATTATATTGGTTTCAGGTGTCCAAGGTAGTGCTTAGACACTTATAAAACTTATGAAATGATCATTCTCATAAATCTAGTACCCATCCTACATAGTTATTACAATATTATTGACTGTATGCTCTATGCTGTACTTTACATCACAATGATTATTTTGTAAATACCAATTTGTACTTCTTGATCCCTGCCCTTATTTCACCCATTCCCCAGCCCCCTCCCATCTGGCAACCATCAGAATGTTCTCTGTATCTATGAGTTTGTTTCTGTTTTGCTCGTTCCTTTATTTTGTTCTTTAAATTCCATATGTAAATGAAATCATATGGCATTTGTCTTTCTCTGACTTACTCTACTCAGCACAATAATAATAAACTATTGAGAAGCTATAAAATATCAGAATTAATCTACATTATCCCACCAAATAAAGTTTTTTGTTTTCGAGTTCTTTACTTTGTAGCAGGACTATAGCTCTTCATGTTAGGAACACAGGCAATGTGATGAGTCTTAAGCCACTCAGGTCCTAGGCAAAAACAACGTGGAACCCTGGGCTCTGCTTTTGTTGTTTATTTTTGTTTTGTGTTGTTGATGTGGTTAGCATTCTATTAATAATAATTAGCCTCATCAACTTGTCTTGACTTGCTCTATGACTATTAGGCATTTACCGTGTAAGCAAGGAAAAGCTATTGGTTTCCTTAAAAGTCTGGAAGGTCCACTGGGGACCCAGAGAACTAGCCCTCAGGCTGAAGAGCACTGAGTCTTTCTAAGAGTTATCAGGGAGCACTTTGCTAGAAATCCAGGTAGTACTTGGGAAGGTAAAACCTGGGTGGAGCCTGCCACTCACTCCTTCACATTTCAAACATAAGGCAACCCTTGTGGATTACCCAGTCCCACATTCAACACCAGGATTGGCCTTGAAGGAACAGGCAAAGCAATCAGAGGTCTCCTCCCAAGAACAGAATTCTTAGATTAAATACAAGTGTAACGTTTTCATGAAGGTAGATCACAAATGTACCATATTCCAAAGCAGATCAGATCATGTTTGTACTAAGGCACACACACTCACACATGCACACACAGAAGGGAGCCCAAGAACTATAGAATGAGGTTTAGAGGAGCATTACTTGATCAGAGTCACTGCCCACCTAATTTAATTCCGCAGAGGACTTGCCATTCATTCTATGAGAAGTTTTCAGAAGTTGTTAATTAACTAAACCATTCTCTTTTGGGGCTGAATTATTATCTAACAGTCTGCTGTAGAAAGAGAAATTCATGGTACACTTTAAATATTTACTTGAAACAGATTTTGTCCTTGAAAAATAATCAAACACATCTTACAGATGTTGATAAAAATTGCCCACTTAAAATATATAATTGTTCAGCTTAATGAAAGTGCGTTTTTAACACACATAGAAAAGGTTTAGCGGGGAGGGCTTTTTGGTTTTTTGTGTATACTCGTTTCGCCGCCATGTCCTGACTCTGAGAACAAAGCCATCCAGGGCACTGCACCAGTGCTGAGACGCGTTAGCCAAGTGGATGTGTATACCACCCTTGTTGATAGTAATAACTTGGCATTTTGCCTTGTATCTAGTCTCCTTAAACTTTATTTTTGCTATTCAACAAAATAAGATTTTTATATTTTATACATATTACTTATATATTATATTCTTATATTTAGAAGATTGTCGACTGTATTCACTGCACCAGTATTTTTTCACAGAAACCACCTCACATCAAAGTTTTACGCATTGCTTTGTTAATTGCCTATGTCATTTGTTTGAAAAAAGATCATACTATAAAGTGAAAATATACACCTCTGCTTTGTTGTTTGGGATAGAGCTTGGGAAGAGGGGATGATATACTGGGAAGTGCAAGGGAGCCTTTCTGAGTACACTGGTCACTAGAAGCTGCATTGATAGATTGTGCCATCCTCTGGAGTTCTGGATTAGGATAAGAGAGAGCATCATTTGGAAACTGCTGCAAGTTACTGGTTTCTCTGAGATGAATCTGATTACGTGAAATTTAATAAAAATAGATCTAGTGTCTTTCTGCCTGTCCTACGTTAGAATGCACTTTCTGTAATCACTTATTCTTGCACCTGCCTAGGCTGCTAACACCTGGTCCTGGGACACCTGGTCCTGGGGAAAAAAGGAATACAGTCAAGTGGGAAGGTCACTCTCATCCCACACTCTGAAGAGCTTTGAATTGGGTGTGACCAGAATGTAGATGGTGCTGGTGAGCCCTGCCCCCCAGAGTGTGTGTAATATACTTCAGACCATGAGGCCCAGGTTGTTTAAAATGGGATCAGATATAGTATATGAGTTTTCCAGTGTTTGTTCTCCAACCCCAGAGGCACTTTATGTTTGTGGGGCATTCTGTGGTTTGCCCAGTATTTTCACATGGGTATGAGTCTCTCTGAATCCATACTTGAGCTTCATCTCCCCATGAAAGCAGACCTCCACACTTGGAAATAGTAGTAATAGTTGAAAAATATATATGAAATTTTTTATGCATAAAAGCCCAGTGAACTGGTAAATATTTTCTGATTTTTCCTGAACCTATTATTTTGCAAAGTTTCAGACATTTCAAACATTACAGAAAAGTTGAAAGAATAGTACTGTTTCACTTAAATTCACCAGTTGTTGAAATTTTGCCACATTTTCTTTACCTCTACACTTTTCCTCTTTTTTTTTTTTTTTGAAGGGGTTAGAGGAGCCTGAGCATTTGACACTTTCCAACATTTTCACAATTTGCTCCTAAATTCTTCAGTATGCATCTCTTAAGAACAAGAGTGTTTTCCTACATAACTGTAATAAAATTATCACACTTGGGAAATGAAACATCAATGTAATATTATCTGATATACACTCTTATTCAAATATTCCCAGTGTCATTTATAGCTGTTTGTTATTCTGATACCGTATGCGATCAATTCCATGCACTCAGTATAGTAATTGTGTCTCTTTATTCTCCTTTTAGATATAATAATCCCTTAGCCTTTATTATTATTATTATTATTATTATTAAATGATATTGATATTTTGAAGAATTCAGGCGAGTGGTTTTGCAGAAGGTCCCTGTATTTGGATTTGTCTGATTGTTTCCTCTCGTGTAAATCCAGGTTAGACACATTTTGGAGCAGGAAGACTACCCAGATGATATTATAACCTTTGTCACCGGACTGAACCAGATCTGAATGCTCAATAGTTGCTAGCTAAAAGACAACTCCGAGATGATTTTATGAGAAGAAACTTTATTGCAAGCCAGAGAGCAGGAACACACTGGGGGTCGTTCCACAGCAGTGTGTCCCCGAACAAAGCATCTAATCCAGCTTCACTAGGAGAAATCACACATAAACACTGAGGTAGACCTCCTCATTCAAGTGCACGTGCAGTCAGAAAACATGGCTGCACATACATTGAATGTTCAAAAATGGTGGAAAATCTCAGATTTTAGTGTTATAATGAGGAACGTTCATGAGGAGGTCACTGGAGGGTCCTTAAGGCTATTTCAGACTGCTCCAGCCAGTCTCAGGCAGTTTTAGCCAGTTCACCCCCTGGTCCTGCAAAACATCCTTGGCTTGTTCCTAAAAAATAGTTCTAGCAGTCAGTGTCAGGGGTTGTATAGGTATGGATAAACATCTGACTAAGTCTTAGTGTTTCTGTGAGACTTTCAGCACATTACAAGATAAGCATTACACAAACCGTATGAGAGTGATCTAAGTGGGGTTATAGGTTAAGGCAAAGTTATAAACTCTAAACAAAGGTTAATCTCTTGCTACATGTGTAGGTTAGGTTAGGTTACACCTTCTCAGAGCATCGCATTGGAGGCACTTGACATTGGGGGTCTCTTCTCTGAAAGTGTTGATGCTGGTCACTTGGTGAAGATGGTATCTGTCAGGTTCAAATTTGTCAAGGTTTTTCCTTTTTCCTCTTCATGATAAATAATCTATGGGTGCTATCTTTTAAGATTGTGAATGTTCTGTTCCCTAATAATTTTTCGCCTACAGATGTTAGCATCTGCTCATCATTCTTGCTTGCATAAATTCTGCATGGTGGTGGAAGTACCATCATGTAGAATTTGTCTTTCAAATTAGGAAGACAAAGCTCAAAGAGGGAAATGGGTCTCTTGTGCTACTGTGACTATGTCATCATACAGTCTCCTGGATTATATCACAGTGATTTACTTATCTCTGTAAGCCACTCGTTTGTTCTCTTTCATATTTGCAAGCAGACATCTGTCTTAAGAATCACAAGTTTCTATTAATCTCATCAGCTTCTGTTTTAGGTGGAATTCTCTAAAAGCAGAGCCTGAGATGGAGATTCTTGTGCCGTCATTTATTGAGAGAGATTCTCAGGAGCAATCTGTGAAGGAGTGAGAGATATAGGATAGGACAGGGAGGAAACCAGGCAAAGATATGAGGCCAGCTGAAGTCTAACCTCAGTCTAATCCCACAGCCAGTCTGAAGTGTGACTAGCACCCAGAGCTGTCGCACCTTCAGGCAAAAAGACCACTCCTCTGCACCCCATGTCAATATGGCATTAGCGGTGCATCTGCTCCCAGGGAAAGGCCTAACTTCCAAGATATGTTCAGGAAAAAGAAGCAACAGGGGCACAGGGGCCTGATCTGATAAAGGGGGACTGGGCAGGGCACCAACAACATTTACTGCAGGTTCAACATTTCTTTCATTATTTTTTTCCTGAAGGCTGTCCTTCAAGTTGGCTGATAAAAGTCAATTTGTTCCATAATAATAGGCTATAAACCTATAACAGCTGGCTGAATAAAAATGTTGGAGTTGGTTTAGTCATTTGTAAAGACGAGGTCTAATTTAGGGTTACTCCTTTATGAGGTCCCATGAATCTTATTCACCGTCTCTGTGTTGAGGCTAAAGACTGAGGTATCACAAGATATACTCTTCTAAGAAAGAAAGATGTGTCAATATATTTACATACCTGAGTGTCACGATTGCTGTCGTAGAGACTATAGAATTTGGTCTTGGTAAAATATCGCCTACCTGAGACAGAAGGAATGAAATCTTTTTTGTATTTTGGGCGGGGGTGGGGGGTGTTGGTTCTGAGTTCTTTTGATGGCACATCCACCCCCCCACCCCACCCCCCAAAAAAAACCCCACCTTATTGGACCTGAGTTCAAGTGCACATTTTGTTCTTAGGTCTCCAGCAAGTTCTCCTCAAAGTGCTTCTTGGACTGGCAACATCACCCAGAGCTTGCTAGAAAGACAGAGTCAGGCCCACCCCAGACCTGCCAGATCAAAATATCAGGGGCTGAAACCAAAATCTGTGGCTTAACAAACCCCAAGTTATTCTCATGTAGGTTCAAGGGCTGATCCAAAGCAGTGGTTGTAAACTTGGCTGCATGCACATCAGGATTGCCTGGGAACCTTTAAAAAATTCTGATACCTGCATCCCACTCCATGTGTCTGACTTATTCGATCTGGGTACAGTCTAGTTATCAAAATATTTTTAACTTCCCCAGGTGTTTTTAATGGGCAGCCAGGGTTAAGAATCCCTGGTCTAAAGTCACTTCTTTTACCTTATGTGAAAGGAATTTTTACACCAGCTTAATTTTGAAGTTTGTTCTTATAGCTGTAAAGATTCACTTCAAAATACCCAGAGGCCCTGGAATGGCATTTGCAGAATGAGAAACTGCCCTTTTCCATCTGGGAACTTGTAGCAGAGATAAAGGAAAATGTTCACATATTTCAGAGAAAACCAAATGTAAATCTTGAATGGAAGCAAGTGATTCTTTAGATATATTGAAAGTCAAGAAGATGGCGGGGAGAAATTATTATGGAGTCTCTAGCCCTCCTACAGGCTATCATAGGTGTTGTTATTGAGGCTGCATACCCAAAAATGATCATCTTAGATTGGCTTCTTCCATATTTAATCCAACTTCCTAGGAGTAGGGTGGTCCTCTACATGGAAATTGCACATCCTTCCCCTATTCCCACCTTAAGTTCAGAACCATCGCCTATCTTCCTCAATGTTGAAGACTTTGTCCAGGCCACACATTTGGGTTTTGTGGGGTTTATACATTTGAAAACCATGTGTACCCGAACCTGAATTTGGCCCTTTGGGTATGAGTGGTCAGGTCCAATGTTCCAGCTGGTTGCTCCAAGACCAGTGCCAATGACTAGATCATTGAGAGCCAGGGAAAGTGAAAGTTCTGGAGGTGGTAGAGTGAAAGAGACCCCAGGGCTGAAGCAGTCTTGGATTGGAATTTCTGTCCTCTCTCTCTTAACAGAGGTATGTCCTTGAGCAAGTTACTCAATCAGTCTGAGCCTCCTGGTCTTTTTCTAAACTGGGGCCCTAGTAGCTTTTTTTCAGGGCTGTTGAGAGGAGTAAATGAGAGAATGTTTGCAAAGGGCCTGGCTGCTGGTAGACACTACATAGATACAAGCTATTCTGTATTCATGATTTTACTCGTTACCTGCAGGATTGGGTGAACACCAGACCACTTGAATTTCTAGCTCTGCCGTCTCATGGCTGTTTACAACTCTGGACAGTTCAATAACTTCTTGGACCTCAGTTTCCTCATTAATAAAATGGGGACTAAATCCTCAATAACAGAATTAGTGTTGTAGACGAAGGTCACAATAGTGATATTTTTTATTGAGATTTAATTTATATAACATACAATTCAAAATTTAACGTGTACAATTTAGTGGTTTCTGGTATATTCCCAAAGTTATATAATTACCAGCACATTTCATTACAAAATATTTTCATTACCTCAAAAAAGAAGCCCATACTCATTTGCAATCATTATCCATCCTGCACCCCTCCCCAGTCCCAGGCAACCACTAATCTTTCTGTCTCTGTATTTGTCAATCTAGATTTTTCATATACATGAAATCTTAGAATATTTGTCCTTTTGTGTCTGAGGTTTTTCACTTAGCACAATGTTTTCAAGGTTTATCCACATTGTAGCATGAATCAGTACTTTATTCACAGATAAGATGACTGAATATTATGGCTGAATAAAATTCCATTGCATGGATATGCCACATTTTATTTATCTGTTCATTAATTAATAGAAATTTGGGCTATTTAAAGTTATGGTGATTATGAATAATGTCAATGTGATTTTACCATACTGTAAGGTTTCATTATAAACAATATTAGTAATAAAAATGCCTACATGTGTGAAAAAGAATGAAATCCAGTTTGGGAACAAAATGAGTGTGCATGAGTGTGAGCGGGGATGATTTGCTTTTGCTTTTTGAGCATGCCATGGTCATGTCTGTTGAGCTTTAGGACTTCACGGTTTTCATATGGAACTTCACACTTAGGATTCTGTGCTCAAAGAAAGAAATGTTTCATACCAGAATATAGACTAAACAGGATTTAGGTTGTTTAGAACCTTTTCAAAACCAGGTTAGAAATAGAAGATTGTGTTTGAATGTGGTTGAGTATTCTGTTTAATATTAGAGATACAGAGTGAAATATAACAGTCTGGAGGGGAAGACAAATGAGGTGGTGATGACATGATGGGGTATGTGCTGTGACAGGCCTAGCCTATGAGATTGTAGGGTAGTCTCTGTGTTAGGGAAATTGTGATGCAGCCATTTGACTCCTGCCAACTCTCTTTCTCTTAGCATGGTAAGACACAAGGACGATGGCTATTCTGAGGAAAAGGATGTGAAGACCTGTCCCCGGGACTCTGGCTATGATAGCCTCTCTAACAGGCTCAGCATTTTGGACCGTCTTCTTCACACCCACTCCATATGGCTGCAGCTGAGTCTGAGTGAGGAAGAGGCAGCAGAAGTCCTTCAGTCCCAGCCTCCAGGGGTAAGACTCAGAACCGCAGGGAAACAGGTTGAGGCAAGCAGGGCTGCTGCATCCTTAAAGAGAAAGACTTGGAGTTCTAGAAAATTCTTTGCAACTTGAAAGGAGCATGGTTCCTGGTATGCACCTGGGTTACAGTGCAGGGAATTTCTGGAAACTCCAGAGGCAGCTCCCAGGAGCAGAGCTTCTCACAGTTGGTCTCTCTGTCTTCATCTGTAAGACTCAGCAGGATAACAGAGAATCTCAGTATGAACAGAGGCCCGGGCCTGCCTCTTGAGACCAGACATTGAGGATGAGCCTGGTTGTGGAGTTTCGGTTGCCCCTGCTGTTCACTTTCATTCTGAGCCTGGGAACCCTGCGAGACCCAGCCATCCAACTTAGGACCCAACCTTCCAAAGTTCTGTATCTGTAGACTTGTTCGCTCTGGCTGCTGCTGCTGATTTTTCTTAGGCTTTCTCAGTGGCATTGCACATGGATCAAAGTCCAGTTCAGTTTCTTCAGCCACTGCCAGTCTCACCTTAATCAAGATCACGCTGCAACTCTATAGAAGTTCCTCAAAGAAATGTTATTCATTGATTAATATATCCTTTGCTGTCCAATATGGTAGCCGTTTCCCCCATGTAGCTATTTAAATTTACATTAATTAAATAAAATTAAATGAAAAAGTCTTTCTTCAGTGCCACTAGCCACATTTTAAGTGCTCACTAGCTACAGATGGCTGGAGGCTGCCATTTAGGATGGTGTAGAATATAGAACATTTCCATCCATCACAGTAAATTCTTTTGGACAATGCTTGTATACAATGTCTACCTCCAAAAAAAGGATAACTACAGTAAGTCCCAGATAAAATAAGACTTGAAACAACGTACGACAAGAGATAGAAACTAAGAAGTAGATGGAAAGGCAAGGAGAAAATTGTATTTGTGGCTGGCTGAGGAATGTTGTAACAATTGGGCGCAAAAATAAGCTTTTGAGTTTCCTATCAGCGGAGCCTGTCTGTTACCACTTTTTGATTTATAAGTGTGTCTTTGTTTCTCATCTGACAGAAACAGACAGGACTAAGAACTCTGTTAAAAGTCGCTCAAGGTGACAGATGCAGTATTTGATCATCTTTGCAGAGAATTTCTTGGCCAGCATGCTGTGTTGTTGCCTCTGGTTTTGGTCTGTACGATCAAGAACCCCTTCTGTGAGGCCCCCACACTTTGGAGGTTGTGTTGTCTGCTCCTACATTTCTGCTAAAAACTCTGAAGAGGGAAGTAGCCCTGATGCTAGGCAGCAATTCCCCTCCTGGTGTCAGGCACAGCAATTCCTGCTTGAGACTGTGTGAGGAACAAGTCAGGCAGCATATTCAGCCACCTACTTCATTCCTGGATAGGACTCGCCAGACAAGATAGGGCAAGCTGAGGGCTGGGTGAGGACAGGAGCAGTGTGGATCAGGAGAGGCCAGGTGTACCAGAAGAAGCAAGAATACTGAAGAGAAGAAAAAGCAGATATGAGAGGGAGGGAGAAAGACCAGCCATGGTGGCATGGGTCCTTGGGGGTGCCGCCATCCTTGGTTAATCTACAACCTAAGACAGGAGTCTTCGAACTGTTTCTGTAAAGGGCCAAAGTATAAATATTTTCAGCTTTGTGGGCCATATAGTCTCTGTCGCAACTACTCAATTCCGCCTTGTAGTGCAGATGCAGCCACAGACAATGCGTATATGTATGAGCATGGCTGTGTTTCAGTAAATGTTTATCTACAAAAACAGGTTGCAGGATGGATTTAGTTCACAGGCCATTCTTCATCAACCCTTGATCTAAGGCTGCAGACATTCAGGAAATAAGGCCTACAGGACTTACTCTCCCCAACCCCCAAGGTGCAAAGAGATCCTTCCTTGCATAAAGGAATATTACCTCTTTCCACCAACCAGCAGCTGCTTCCCAGTGGTGCTTTGGGCTTTTACCCATCAGGATGGTATGTAGGAAACATCTGCTTCAGTTTTAGAGTGTCCCAAAGACACTAACTCCCAAAACTGGTTACAAGCCCCACTCCAGCCATTCCATGGCTGTCTCCCCATGGGTACTGGGAAAAAAGAGAGAACTCAAAGGTCTTCCTGCTTCACTCTTTACCAGATAACCAATTCCCATATCCCACCCTCCACCCCCACCAAAATAATGTTTCTTAGGAGCTATTAACTAGACATATGGACCAAAGTGAAGATTAGGTAGAAAAGATAAAGAATGATATGGGAGCAGAGAGCATAATGTCCAAGTGCAGAGGAAAGAGAAGCATTAGTTAAGGAAACAGGACAGGATAGGGTCCTTGGAGAAGGACCGTGTACTACAGAAGGGAACCAGGCTGCCACACCGCACACTGCAGGGGGTGCCACTTCATTTGTAGTCTGGGTGGGTGGTGCCCCCTGGAATTGCGCAGCGCACAGCCTACATAGCAGTACATGACATACTTGCCTCCATGGTGATGGAGGCCAGAAAGGGGTCCTGAAATATCTGTACTGGGAGTTGGGCTAGTTTAAAGCACGTGTCTGAAGACAATTTTAGGACCTGGAGGGAGTTGTTGAAAAGTGAAGTGAGTCAAGAATAAATGGACTACCAGCCTTGGTGTCCATTAGATAAAATTCAGAGCACACCTACCTACCTCTCAGATGGAACAGTCATTTTTCGGCTTCAGTGGATTGTTGTCATGCCTGGTCTTGCCACATCATCCCTTTTTCCAAGAGAAGCCAGAAGTTCAATTTTAATTTAAAAAAAAACAAAAAGCAAAAAACAAAACACCTGCCTTTTCATTGTTGACAACAAATTCAAATTTCTGTCATAAATATATCCATGAGCCAAATTTTAGCTACTGAACTCCCAATTCACCACTAATGGTTTTGCCATGTTGCCTCATGTTAAGAATCTAGGTTTCATCAACCAAGATACTCATGTAAGTTACAGGCTAGAGAACATACAGCAGGAAAACAATCACCAAACTGAAAATGGTTCTTCAGACTAAGGCAATTCTTATGGAGAAGTTTCTCTCGAAGGGAAAGTAGGGTTCCATGGAAGCCAGTTATCGAGGAGAGGTGTCTGTGGCGTGCGCACTGCTGAGTACCCCTTTCTCCAGGAGTAGAGTGTCCTGCTTTGAGCCTTGTAGTTCAGCTATGAAAGGGGGTCTATTCATGAAAATTAGGTGTGCAAGAGATCATATGCCCAGGTTCCAACTTTCTAGATGTTTCCTGAATTTCTTTTCCCTCCTAGATCTTCTTGGTTCGTAAGTCTACCAAAATGCAGAAGAAAGTCCTCTCACTTCGCCTGCCCTGTGAATTTGGAGCCCCACTCAAGGAATTTGCCATAAAGGAAAGCACATACAGTAAGTGATCACTAGATGTTTAGGTCCTAGTTAATGCGAGGGCTGTGGAAAGAACGAGGGCCTCAGGTCTCCTGGGCAAGTGGAAAGAACCTGCACTTTGAGACAGACATACATGGGTCTGAGTCTTGGCGTTGTTGCTTTTTCACCTAATGACTGGGCAGGTAACCAACCCTAGTAACCTCAGTTTTCTTACCTGTATAGTGGGGTAATAGTCACCTCAGAGAGTTATGAGTTCAGTTAAACAACCTATGTGCAAAGTATGCAGCCTACTGCTTAGAGTATGGCAGAGGCCTGATAGAGGTTGGTTAGCTTCCTCGCCCCTTTCCCAGTTAAACAGAGCATGGATTTGATGCCCATATTTGCCGATGACTAAGCTGCAGAGCAGGCTGCCTTTTAATGAGATCTAATACTGAAGCATGTGCCTGCACATCTTCATGAATAATCCTTGAGCAGATGTATTTCCTCCCAGCAATCACTTTTCAGTTTTCTATGAAATGCAGCTAATCAGAAGCAGGATCCAGCCCTTTGGAAAAATTAACTGAAGTTTTGAAAAATTAACTGAAGTCATTGGTAATGTGAAGTTTCTAGAGGCCAAGTTTTAAATAAAAAAGGGAACACAGTTCTGGTACTGCCAGTCTCTAACAAGGATCAGAAAATGGATCTGTACCCCAAAGGGGAAGGCTTCCTTGAAGTAACAGGTTAGCAAGCTGAGGTGTGAAGGCCAGGAAAGGTGAGTTTGGAAGCCCATTGACTATTTAAATAGCAATACCAAGACCAAGATTGTCATGTGATTTCAACCTAAGCAAACCCCAGGCCCTACATTTAAAGAACCCAAAGGTATTGAGGTCAGTTTAAAGCCAGATATAGGATTATACTCAGCCTAGAATTCATAGTCTCACTGAACCAAGTGACCTTTAACTGAGTCTGGAGGAGACACTTCCAGCAGAAGTGAAACCTGCCAGGCTCTCTGTGATCAGCCTCAAGTCAGCTATAAACCTGGGTCCTGTGCAGTGTTTCTTCTAGGTCTCACAGGGTCACTGATGCCAGGGACAAACTTCCACATGCAGACACACAAATAGTCATAACCTGGTGAATGATTTAACATGGTGAATGATTTATACCAGTTTATTTATGTGCAGAGGTAATCAGAACATAGATTTCAAACCTACTATATTAGAGGCAATGAGTTAAATGTTAAATGAAAAAGGCAATGCTGAGTTGGATTTTGAAAGTCTGCTAGCCAAGAAGTGATAGAGCTAACTGTATTTTAAATCCCTTCTAATATCCAAAGTTAACCATTACAAGTTAGTCTGAAAGCCCCTTTCTTCTCCTAAGGTAAGTACAGTTAGTGTTTGTACTATAAAGCTTTCTTGGTGTTCATCTTAGGTCCCTCCAGGCTAAAGGTTTTTTTGTCCTATTTTGACAAGACCTGTATGACTTCCCTGTTCCTTTTCAAGGGACTTAAAGTAATTGAAAGAGCTAATATGAGCTAAGCATTAAGGTAGCCATAACTTGTTACCACAGGCCTGGTCCCACCATGACAGTCCCTTTCCGGCCAAGGCCTATCTTCTCTATGAATTGAGGTAGATTAGAAGAGGAAGGACTTGCTATAAAAACAGACAGCTATTTTGTTATAATATCTGGACAATGTGGTTTAATAATAAATACCACCTGATATTTGTATAGACTGCTTTCACACAAATTACTCTAAATTTCAGTCCCCACTAGTACCTTATAGGAGCAAAGGGAGTACTCTGTTTGTCCATTTTACAGATGAGAAAACCAAGTCTCAGAGACATTAACCTACCGTAAATGGTTCCTCTCTACTTAACTCACTAAATTGTAGTGCACATGTATGTGTTCTGTTTCTCTTTCTGTGTATGTGTCTGTCTCTCTGTCATAGCATATGTATAGAGGCATGGGTGTGTTTGGGGGTGCTACAGAAATATGAAATAAGCAAAACAATATAACATAAGCAAATAAGAAGCAAATTAATGAGGATATGGAGTGTTATAAAAAGGGAGAAAAACTCATCAGATTGAGGAAATGAGAAAATCTTCACAAAGCTGAGGATATTGAGAATGTTTTTGGAAGAATAGCTGCATAAATGGCATCTCAGCCAAGAATAGTATAAGGAGTGGTTGGCAAACCATGAGTATTTGAAATCAAACCACACACTGTTTCGTCATCCGGAGGATGTACAAAATGGCACACCATCTGGCCAGAACATCCCTTCTCCATGAGGAAGCGTGTGCATTTGGTGGTGGCGGTGGTGGTGGCGCAGGGCACTCAGCAGAGATGGGTTTCATAATCTTCCAGACTGAATTTAAACAAAAGCTGACTTATGGGGACCTTGTGTTATCCTCTAAGCTTTGTGCCCCTTCTGCCGTGTATCTTTACCAGAGGTGACCTGTTTTGGCAAAGAGGAGTCCATCCAGGAGGGTCAGGGGCAGCGGGGCTTTGGTGTTCCCCAAGCCCTCTCACGTGCTAACTTATTCTAGCCAGACTGAGCCCTTGACCCGTGCCCAACTTTGTGTTCTGAACTTAAAAATAAAGATAGTTGTGCAATTTGACTGTGTGCTGGTTTGTTTACCAAGCGTCAGAGCATGTGCTCCTGGTGAGTCAGGGGCTGAGTTTCTAGGCCATCCACTCTTCACTGGTCTGTTTCTGGTCAACGTACATCCTCCTCACAGCTGGTTCTGATAAGCCACACAGTAGTTATTTCAGAGCAGTGAGATGGTCCTTTGCACGCAGCAGGCAACAGTGGAGAGCTTTTCCTTTCCTGGAACATACTCATGGACACTCAGCAGGTTTCTAAAATCTCTCTTTTCTAGCCTTTTCCCTGGAAGGCTCAGGAATCAGCTTTGCGGATTTATTCCGGCTCATTGCTTTCTACTGCATCAGCAGGTAAGGCCTCATTTCGTATGATTTTCATCACCTTCTTAGTGTGCAATATAATCAGCCCAAGAGTTCTTGCTTAAAACAGAGTGGAGGGATGTGGGAGGCTAACCGCCTATTAGATGTCACTGGAAGGATTGGCTACTGAAATAAAATGGTCACCAAGTCTCCTGTGCCAGACTTAAGATCAAAATAATTAACCTTGGCCCCCCTAAATGTAAAATCTCATTAGTTAATATGATCATGTTCTCAAGCTACTCTCATGTTCCTTTCGCTTACCCTCATCAAGCAGGGGAAGCACACACACATGCATACACATACATGTGCATGCACACACACGTACAGAGGGACCAACGAAGCAAATCTGAAACATTTAAAGGTTCTCTGATAATATTTCTGAAAACTCTCCAAGGAGTACAGTTCATTCTAGAAATGTGGATTCCTTAAACCAGCCTATAAATCATGCATCATTGTCTTTCAGGGCTGCTTGATTTCCATGTCATTTTTTGCAATTAAGGCAACTATTTCAGTCGACATTAAATTAAGCCAAAAATCACGAGGTCAGCAAGTGTCAGGAGGGTACAAGTTGTGGAAAGCTTTCTTCTCTTTTTCTTTTTAGCCATAACAGTTTTTCAAATCAGTTATTCTTTCATTGATTAAGAATTGAAACTCTTCATCTGCAGAGATTGATATTGCCTCCTCTGAGGTAGCAGAGCTAGCTCATTTGGCTTCCTGTGCTTTTCTCTGTCTGTTGCTGCTGGTAGAGTAATGCCTGGCATGTGTTACTAGAATTGTTTTCAAAGATCAGTTTTCACAGCCATCTACTCTGAGACAGAGAACATTACTTGATTCGGTTTACTTTATGTTAATTTAAGGGTCAGGTTTTTTTTCTCAGAGACTGAGTTAGAATTAGAAGTTCCTTGTACCTGTTGGACTAGGCTGTTCAGGGGCAGGCACTAAGCTGTTTACTCCTGGATGTCACTGGTCAGGGGAAGCCATGTAATCAATGGCCAGAGGGTGCGAAGACACTTTCAGAGGACTCCATGATGCGTTCAGCTGGGAGGAATGAGGGACTTCACCTAGAATTGGACGAGAGCCCTGTGAATGCCTTCCAGGGGACACTACCTGCCAGGGTTGGGGCAGGAGCCCTCGGTTTGTGTGAGGAAATCTGTTGCCCCAGAGAGAAGGCCAATGCAGAGCCCCCACTGTCCCCAGGGAGTCACATCTGGTCTGGTTTGAGGGCAGCCGGGCCTTGGGAATGCATTTCAACACTAACATATCAGTCGGAGGTGAAGTTGGCCAGTATTTACTCTTCATAGTTTGCTGGTTGGTGACTGTGCTGTTGTGCGAAGAATCATTACACCTATTAAAAAAGCATTTAGCAGTAGTACACAAAAGATATCATCCCTCCCCTCAGTGTTCATAATAGACTGGAATGCCTGCTGTCCAGGCTGGTCGATGATTGAAGAAGATAAAGTACATGAGAACCTTTTATAAACTATAAAGCATGAAAGCAATCAATATAGGGTGCAATATACAGAAAAATCCCAACGTTGACATTTTGTAATTCGGGTGACCTAAGATTCATTTTCCTATTTTTTTCAAAATGCAAAGGTTCTTAATGTTTTTGTTTCTCCTTTTCACCACATTGTTCACTTACTTAAATCTGTGTTCTTTGTAATTAGTAATAGATTTGATCTAGTCTTAGCAAAATATTTTTGAAATGTTTTTGAAATGTTCTATTTGGTTGTTAGTATATAAGTATTCAAATAGAGAAAGCGACTGGACTGTCAGCTCTGGTACTCAAACAGAACATACATGCACATATGCCCTAGATTAGTGAATTCAAAGATTGATGAGCATAGAATTTGCCACATCAAGAAGACGCATTGAAAAGTATAGTTGAGAATACAAATAGTCACGCACACCATGGCCACTAATGCCTAGTAGCTCTTGTCAGTTTGGTGTAATTAGTGTAGTATAGAGCACTACCTTGGAAACTTTTACTAGAATCACCTGGAATCTTGTTAGAATGCAGATTCCAACTGAGGGAGTCTAGGGCAGCACCTGAGGGTCCATTTCCGATAAGCTCCCAGGTGATGAGGCTGATGCTGCTGGTCTTACAACTGCACTTTGAGTAGTGAGGGGCGAGAGAAAATAATTATCGTTATTAATTCTGAAATATAATGTTAAATCAGGGGCTTTATCTATGCTAGGCACCATACATCTATTATTTCTAATCCTCATGGCAACCCTAAAATAGGATTATGAATATACCATGGAGAGAGTGAGAGACTTGTCCACATTCAGTAAATAAGTAGCAGATACTGGATTTGAACCTGCCTTAATGCCATAGCCCATATTTTCCCTCTAGAGAGCACAGCTCCACAGACTTGGGGTTCAACACATCTGGGTTCCAGTCCCTACTTCATTCCACATTAGCTCTGTGAGTGGGTGCAGGGTCCTCTCCATCTATGTCATCCTATGCTCCTGATCTGTGGAATGCGGGACATCGAAGCTTCTTCCCAGGGACATATGTGAGCCTCACACAAGTTAAGGTGCCCGGTGTGATGCAATAATAGGTGCTCAATAAAGTTAGTCTCCTTCCTTTCAGAAATACAATATAGAGCAAAGTTAAAAATATAAATCTGATTATGCTTATACTAAAACTCTTGGGTGAAATATTTATACCTAAGATGTCTTTATTTTGTCTACTATGCAAATTTTAGCATTGGCACTCCTTTTTTCCTTAACAGGGTGTGAGTGAGAAGGGAGTATCCCCTTTTGTGTATGTGTGCGTGTTTGCGCGCATGCTCATGCATGAAGGAGATGCTGTGATGTGCCCTGGTTGGCACAGTGGGAGAGGCCTCATGCACAACATCTAATTTTCTAATAGATCAAAGCCTAAAACCACCAATTAGCAAATGGCAGGTGTTGTTTCCTATCATATATGTCATTAAGAAAAACCAAAACCAGTCATGTGATATTTAGGCTCCAGGTACTACAGTGGGCATGGTAAAAACTTAAAATAAACATAGGTTGGTTTTGTTCTATGTGGCTTTCCCCGCAAATTGTCTAAAGGCAGTAGATATTTATTAAGTAGTTACAGTTATAGAAACATATATTTATTTGCATGATACTTTGACATTACAAAATTCCGGTTCCCGCTGATCTTCAGTTAAGATTCTAATCAGGGTCATTGCATCTCTGAAATCAAGCAGCTGCTATTACAGATGCTGCCATCCCAAGGTTCCACTTGCTTCATCTAGAGTAGATGCAATAGGACAAGTAGAAGGAGGTGCTCACAACGTTTGTGGGCAGGCGAAAGGGTTTCCTGGAAGCAAGAGGTGACTCAGGCTTTACACCCTAAGAAAGAGGAGCCTCCTGACCATCAACTCCTGGCATTTTTGTGAGGAGTTGGTATGTGAGAGCCTTTGTGACACTACTGCATTTTATTCATGTTTTGTTCTTTTCACTCACCTTTCTAATTTGTTATTCATTGTCAATAGCTTCAAGGTTTCCAGAATTCTCAGTCATCTAGATTTAATCTGATGTAGCCTACAATGTTGCCTGTTCTCACCGTAAACAAAAAGTTATTTGGTATAGTTATTCTCTTCAGTGGAAATTTCCAGGGCATCTTGTATAGACAAAACAAAGGCAGAAGCTCCAAGTTTTATCCCTCACTCCACTACAGGCACAGTGGCCCCTTGCTGTTCTTCATACATGCCAGACCCTCTCTCACCCCAGGACCTTTGCACCTACTGCTCCCTCTGCCTGGAAAGTTCTTTTCCTTGTGATTTACTTCTTGGCTGCCTTTAGATCTTCAGTCAAATGTTACTGGCTCATGGAGCCTTCCCTGGCCAACTCTCACACCCGAACACTCTTTATTATTCCTCTTTTGAACTTTATTTTTATACATGGCACACATCCCCTTCTCATATATTCTGTAGATTGCAGAATTGTTTATTGTCTGTAGGTGTCCACAGGAATGAAGCTTCAGGCAAGCAGGGACTTTTTTGTTTTATTCTCAGTACCTGGAACAGTGTCTGGCACATCACAGATGATTATAAACATTTGTTGAATGAATGCATCAATTCATTGTAAGACCAGTACCACTATTAAAAAATGACATTATTGTTATTGAATATTCATTCATTCATTTATTCAAAACATACTTTCTCTCTGTTCATATCAGGCAAGGCATCGTGCTGAGCCCTGTCACCAATGCTTAGAGCATGGTCCCAACCCTTGTACATGAAAATGAACAAATTTTTATTGAGCCTGCCATTACCCTTTATGAGAAAGCAGGAGGTCATGGTCTATGAGCTTACTAGGGGTGATTCTATGCCTTGGCCATGGAAGCACCCTGGTGCTAGCTCACCATCTTCCTGTTGGGCCTTTTGGTCTGCAATGCTGCAATGTGTGTGTTTGCTGGTCTACACATAGTGCCATGCTGCTTGGGAGCAGAACTGTTGCATGAAGTCCTGTAGGTTTGCCTTGCTACTCAAAGGGTGGTCCAGGGGCAGCAACATCACCTGGGAGCTTGACAGAAATGCCAAATCTCTGGTCTCACCCAGACTTCCTGAAAGTCAGAGTATGCAGTATAATAAAACCCCCCTGTGGGTTCACGCACACTAACTTAAAACACGAGGAGAAGTCTCATCTCGATATTCACTGAGAATCCGCCATGTGTAAGGCAGTGAGATAATAAATGTTGGTTTAGGATTACACATTCCTGCCCAGGAAGTTGGGGTCCAACATTCAGATCATCTAGCAAATTAGTGACAATGTTTTATGTCTGTGATCGATCCACCGACATAATTAATTAGCAGTTCCGGTATTAACTCTAGGTACATTTTAGCCACCCTAGAAGGAAACCTGGTCCTCACTACAGATACTGAAAATGTGAAGGCTTGTCTCTCAGCCTGTCCTGACTGTGTTAATATAGGCAGGAATAGTAGTAATCTTACAGTCCTACTACCAGTAAAGGTAAGTTCTGGTTAGGCACAATGTGGTGCTTACTGAGGACATTTTAAATAATTTAAGCTAAAATAGCTCTAGGATGGACATGAAGGCAAGAGATAGAAACATGACATGTAATTATAAATATTCTCTTTTTTGAAAAATCAGGGATGTTCTGCCATTTACTTTGAAGTTGCCTTACGCCATTTCAACAGCCAAGACTGAGGCTCAGCTTGAAGAACTAGCCCAGCTGGGACTAAGTAAGTGGGGGCCCCTGCCCTGGTCTCTCTTAAACTGAATCTATGGAGCAGAGTCAGTGTTGGGCTGATACAATGTAACGTCGAAAAATAATCCCCATCTCGAGCGTAAAACTTTGGGTCTATGAGGACCCTGAATCACATCTTTTGAGAATCTTTTTCTAAGTCGGACATTAAACCAGTTCTGAGTTTTCCTGGGTAACCTCCACATCCCCTCAGTGTCTTTGAGTTTGAACTACCCAGAATGTCCAAGTCCAAATATAATGCAACCTTCTACAATGTGTAATTCCTGTCCCTTCTGTGTCATCTTGCTGGGGAAAGGCAGTACTTGACAGAAAGGGAAACCCAGCACAGGGCTTCTCGCGTGCACAGGTTTTATTCAAGAGGAACACACGGCCACTGACGGCACTTCTGTGCTTTCAGGAATCTGGCTGCGCAGGCATCTACAGTAACATCTGGCTCACTTCCTCTCTTGTTTGTTTAGTTCTGATTCTGATGTTCTGGGCCACGTCCCTTACACTGCCACGCATCCTCGCTCCAGCCAGCCAGCTGGATACTTTCTTTCCCTCTTCCCTCTTTGCCAGTGCCCATAAACCCAACACCATGCTGCTGGACAGTGGTTGACAATGGGATCAAGACGTACAGTTCTCTCATTTCACTTTTGTCCCGCAGGGAATTCGTATGTGTTTAACTTAAAAAATTTTTTTGCCCACCTAGATGAGAAGAGGAATTCTCTTAAGATTTCAGGGCTTCAGTCTTCAGACAAGTAGTTGAACTTCTATTCAACTAGTATTTGAATAGAAGTTTGGGATTCTGAAGTGCAAATGCCAGGATTCCTAAGCCCTAAGAAACTATGATACTTAACCAGCAAATAAAAATGTGCATGTTCCCCCTTTGGCATATTTTTCTTTTGATCAAAACTTGCTTTGAAGCAGGTTTCATTGCCAAGAGAGCCCGCATAATTCATAGAGAAGCCTGGATATAATCAGCTAGACTGTAGGCCACTTGAAGACATGCACCAGATCTCAGTTTTCTCTGGTGACCTCTGGTCCAGGGGTCAGAGTGCAGTGTTATGCTTTGTGCCAGGGTTGAAGGACTGTGATGTCATGGATAAGGGCAAAGATAAGGGCAAAAGTAGCTTGTTCTAGTGGCCACTAAGCAGAATCAAATGAGATTAACATTAGTTAATATATATTCAACTCATAATTGTCAGTGCACACAGTATCCATTGTGTGAAGAGACAGTACTTTTTAAAATTCTGTACCTCATTTATTTGCCCAATAAATATTTCTGAAGGGTCTGCTGTGTGGCAGGCACTACGCCTCACACAAAGAGTTCACAGGTTAATAGTGTCTGTCTCCCTACCCCACCACCCAGGTTTATAGTCTTTATGGGAGGAACATAAAACATGTGAGCTAAGTGTCCTAAGCCTTATAAAAGTTTTTTGGTGGTGGCAGTAGAAGTCTAAGGAGGACCCGAAGGCAGTGGGAGCAGTTCCACCAAGACCCACACTGGCCAATAGAAATACATGTAAGGTGAGCCAGTGTGTAATTTTAAAATTCCTAGTAATCACATTAAAGAAAATTGAAAAGACACAGATGACATTGTTTTATAATCAATTTAATATAGTATATCTGAAATGTTACTTTAATGTGTAATCAATATTAAAGATTCGATGAAATATTTTACATTCTTTTTTCCATACTAACTGAAATCCAGTATGTATGTTATCCTTACAGCATGTCTGTTTAGGCACTAAATTTTTATCAGAAATACATGATCTGTATTTTGATTTCATTAAAAGGTAGATTCACATATCCAAATTCCAGACCTCCTTAAAAGGTTTCCAGTAACTGAATTGAGCATGTTTTTAAATTTAAATTGAGTGACAGTAAATAAAATTTAAAACTGAGTTTTTCCGTTACACTAGCTGGATTTCAAGTGCTCAGTAGCCACAGGTGACTGACTGTTAGCTCTCATATTGGACAGCACAGAACTAGAGGGAAGGGAAGGAAGGATGAGAGAAAGCAGATGACACAAGCCCCAATATCTGGCATGATTGCAACACAGATGAGGCAGGGCAAGGGTTCCCAGTATCAGCCTCTCCCCATCCTCCCATTACCAGCCATTTTAAGAAACACATTTTAAGCAAACACAGCAAGACAAAGCTATAAAGAGAGAATGACCTATTCCAAATGGAAATTACAACAGACATTTAATTTATCACCACCACTTGCTCCCTTGATTTGCATGGAAAATTGAGACCCATCTGTCAAAGGGGACACTAGCAGTATAGCTGCAATAGTCCATGTGCACTGCTCCAAAGTGCGTCGAATATGTGTGGCCTCGGTGAGGAGGTTATAGGATTTGGGGAGATTGGGAAGCAAACCACAAAGATAAATGATTGAACTTGGTCTTAACATTTGCATCAGTTTGCTGTCTTTGTTTTTGCTGATGGGACCCATGAGTGTATTTTTCCTCCTTTGGGGGTTTTAATGCTGAACACATAAAACCCCAAGCAGATTGTGTAACATCCCCCAGGCCCAGCTGCTGATCCTACCCATTAAAGGGGAAGTAATATGCCCTTTGCAGGGCACCCCCCCAGGAATAGATTGGGAAGGGTGGTGTTGCTTTGTGAATGGACTTGGTTTTTGTAAAGTCAGGGAGCTCCATGGCCTTCTCCAAGCTTATACTATAACATTTGCAGTTCTTTTTTCCTCACCTGTGAAAAGTCTGGGCTTGCTTTGTAGGTTAGCCAAGGCATTTCTCAAGGGCTTTGAAGGTGAAAGCCCTTAGAGCCTTCCTGTGAGCTTACAGCTGGGCCTGGCAGCATTTCTACCCTTTCCAGTAAGGGAATGCAGTTAAAGCGGGCGGGGGGAGCAACACCAAGTGAAGCGCCTCCCCCTCCAAAGACAAGCGTAGTCATGCAAGTGTGCTTTTTTTTTTTTTAATTTGTGAAGGAATGGCCCAAGTGTACTGTATTTACATTCTTGTGTTCACTGATAATGACTTTCAGATTTTTGGAGCTCTCCAGCTGACAACAAACCCCCAAACCCTCCACCTCCCCATAGGCCTCTCTCCTCAGACGGTGTTTGTCCGGCCTCCCGTCAGCTCTGCCTTATAAATGGAGTGCATTCTATAAAAACCAGGACGCCTTCAGAGCTGGAGTGCAGCCAGACCAACGGAGCTCTGTGTTTTATTAATCCTCTTTTCTTGAAAGTGCACAGCCAGGACCTCAGTGGAGGCCTGAAGCAGCCCTGCACAAGGACTCCCAACGCGAATGGCACCGAGAGGCCTCGGTCCCCCCCACCCAGGCCCCCACCACCCGCTATTATTAGTCTGCGCACAAGCCCTCAGCTGTCCAGGACTGAAACCCCGGCGAGCATGCCAGAAACAGTCAACCATAACAAACATGGGAACGTAGCTCTGCCTGGAACGAAACCAACCCCCATCCCTCCACCCCGGCTGAAGAAGCAGGCTTCTTTTCTTGAGGCAGAAGGCGGCGCAAAGACCTTGACCAGCAGCCGGCCTTGCCACGGCCAGGAGCGGGAGCTGGAGCTGGGCACAGCTGGCAGCCCAGGTGGTGCCCCGCCTGCAGAAGCCCCAGGGGATTGCACAAGGGCCCAGCCCGCCAGCTCTGAATCACGGCCCCCGTGGCATGGAGGCAGACAGAGGCTCAGCGACATGAGCATTTCCACTTCCTCCTCCGACTCGCTGGAGTTCGACCGCAGCATGCCCCTGTTTGTCTACGAGGCCGACACCAACAGCAGTCTGGAGGACTACGAAGGGGAGAGTGACCAGGAGACCATGGCCCCCCCCATCAAGTCCAAAAAGAAGAGGAACAGCTCCTTCGTGCTACCCAAGCTGGTCAAGTCCCAGCTCCGAAAGATGAGCGGGGTATTTAGCTCCTTCATGACCCCGGAGAAGCGCATGGTCCGCAGGATTGCCGAACTATCCAGGGACAAGTGCACCTATTTTGGCTGCCTGGTGCAGGACTACGTGAGCTTTCTGCAGGAGAACAAGGAATGCCATGTGTCCAGTACAGACATGCTCCAGACCATCCGGCAGTTCATGACCCAGGTGAAGAACTACTTGTCTCAGAGCTCGGAACTAGACCCTCCCATCGAGTCGCTGATCCCTGAAGACCAAATAGGTGAGTACCCACTTTGCCTTTTTTTAAAATATAAAACATATGATAACCGCATAGAACAGTGCATTCCGTGTTAGTTATCTTGGATGAAATTTTCTCTAGAGTTCAAAACAGCAGAACATTCCACCTACCAGATTTGAATGGAAACATAGCTTCTTAAAGTAGACCTAATGTTATACCTGACATGGCTGCTTCATGCCAGGCTGGGAAATGTTTTGGGGAGCAACTGATGGAACTGAAGAAAGGTTCTGTTCGGGAATCAAGTTTGCTTTCTGAGGATCCAATTGCCTGCCTGATTTTATGCCGTGTATGTGACACGACTGTTGAGTGTTTTCTGAAAGTGGCTCTCTGTAGGTTGTGCATGCACAGAAAGGTATTTTTGCAGTCTTCCAAGAGGCAGTGGGTGTTTTGTTCTGCTTTGTTTGGGAAGGACTTTTTATTGAGGTATAGTATACAATCAGAAGAGTGCAGAGATGATGGTGGTGCCGCTGGATGAGATTCCACACTGAACACACCTGTGGGACAAGTGTCAGCTCAGTAAGCAGAATGTGACCAGCATCTAGAAGGCCCCCCGGACCCCTACCTTGTCACCCTTCTCCCAAAAGAGTAACTGCCCTGCTGGCTTCTAATTAATCCTATAGAATTCAGTAATAAGTACTGTTTTGGAATAAGAAAAAAAAAAAAAGTGGTGGGAAAGTTTATTTTCCGTATCTTTTAAAATAAGTAACATAGTTTAGAGGTCACATGAAAGGTGTTCTCTCTGAAGTCAAGGGAAATACTTTCTTTATAACCTCATTGAAGGGCTGAATTAGTGATTACTTTAGCCAAGGAAAATTTGAATTTGGCAAGCAGTCTTTTTTTTCCAGGGCAAGAGTATTGAAGGGATTTTTTTTTTTTCTTTAATTTCAGAAGGTTGACTCTCAAGGCTAATTTCAGAGACCCCATTCATTGGGCAACAATAGACAAAAGAGCTACCAAACATTTCCAGGCAGTTTATAAAGCTAAACACAAATTTCTTCTTTCTGATTGAGTCTTTTTGTGGAAAGTAGTAAACAGTGAGTGGTAGAGAGTTCTCTCTTCTCTCTCTCTCTCTCTCTCCACACACACACACACACACACACACCCCCTCTCCCTCTCTCTCTTTCTCTAAGTGAGTTTCAACAGCTCTCTGATTTTCTCACAACAGAATCAAAGCCTTGTTTGTTTTTCTGTGATTTGAGCCTGGGTCCGTGAGGCGTGGTTAGAGCTGGGCTGTTGCTGAAGAGAGAGGCCAAAAGGAATGTGCTCTTGCGATGTGCCTTAGGACTGAAAAAGGCTTCAAGGAGAATCAAAACAGCCACAAAGGCCACCTCTTTTCCCCCATCCCACCGGAGCCCACTTCTCAGGGGAGACTAGCTCAGACATATTAACAGGGGTCCGGAACCTGCCCAAGAAGCTTCCTCTGAATGGGCCCAGGGGGAGAGCGAGGCAGGCACTGATGTCATCTCTGAGCTATGTGCCGGGCATCACCGACCAGCCCACAGACACAAGGCTCCCAAGGGGACAAGGGCCTTTGCTTCCTTCCTTGCTGAAGTTGTAAGCACCAACCAAAGCGCCGGTCCTGGGAAGGGTCTTCTGCCAGCTCCTTTTGAAGTGAAGTTCAGATATGGCACTTGCTCTTGGAGCACAAGGCCTCTTTTCCCCCAAAACAAATATACACTTTGCTGCTCCAGAAGGATGCAGCTTTTAATTTAAAATCTAAGATTATAACAAAAAACGAAGCTTACAGCTGTGGAGCCCCTAGTTTGAGCCAGCCAGCCTGCCTAAATGATTTCAGTGAGTCCTGGTCTCAATCCTATGAGGCTGGCATGGACATCAACCTTCTGGAGGGAAAACGTGCAGGGCTTTACCAAGTGGAGCCATTTATCTCAAGACCACACCAGCTAGTAACCAGCAGGTACAGCATTTGAACTTCTTTCTGTGAGAATCAAAGCCCATGTTTTTTGAATCTTAACCCCCTGCTGCTATGTTCATATTTTCTTGTCAGAAATTAAGAGGAATAGAAAAAATTTGTTTAATTATATCATAACCTAAAACTAATACAATATTATATGATAATTACATCGCATTTAAAAATTAATTTAAGAAAATTTTTAAATTAAAAAAGAAATTAAGGAGAATTGGAGTAGTAGGCTCACCCTTTGTTGAGGCAGCTCAGACTAAAGCTCTCTGTGGAGGTGTGGGTGTGACCAATGTAGGTGTTACCATGATTTTTTATTGGTTTGTTTGTTTTGGTTTTTGAAACTTTTGCATTAAAGCAGGCACTTCATAGCTGTTACTTCCCCAGTGAAACCATCATTCTGTTTTGAAAGTGAAATGAATGTGCTGGGCTTTTGAAATTGAAAGGAAGGTGGAAACCAGAGCAGAGGTTAACCTGAGAAACTCATCTTTTTTGGGAAAGAGGTGACCTTGATTTTTAAAAAGCCAGTTCTCTTACATGTGCAAGTTACTAGATTAGGACTGATAAGAAAATGGACTTAGTCTAGTTGTCTATTTTTACATATTTCTAAATGAAAGACTCACTAATTTACTATGGTCTTATTAATACAGTGACTCCTGCAAGCCTTGTAACCAAGTTAAGGTTGGTACATTTATGTAGGTATTGTTCATGATTTGCAAATTTAGGAATGGAGGTCAAGATGTAAAAGGGACTTGCAGAGGGTTATGCCGCTTGTAAGCAGGAGAGCCTGGATTCAAACTAGGTCTTCTCTCTGTGTTGTTTGCTCTTTCCCACCATGTCTCACTTCCTGGGAGGATACAATTCAACTTTGAATGAATTCATGTTGAATGCCATCCCCAGAATCTCAAGCCTCAAATTTGTTCCGAGCAGGTGTCTACTAATGCTAGTAAGGCTTTTCAAGAATGCCAGTTGGGGTTCTCTACTTTAAAAAAACTCTAGTCCTGTCCTCCTTTCCCACAACTTCTAAAGGAGATATAGCTCTGAAGTAGGAGGTGGGAATTTAAATGTAAAGCCTAGATTTACAGAATCTTCATCCTGAAATTAAGGAAGTTGAAGGAGGCATTTTACTGGTTTGAACCATATAGAATTAGAGCCGTCATTCATATGTGAAAAGTGACCATGTGCGTATGCATTCAGCATATGGAGATAGTGCTAATCTGTCCTCTTCAGAGAGCTGTTCTTCAATTGCATAGAGAAGAGCCAATGAAAAAAATAGCCCTCACTCACTGCTACTTTACCCATATGGTCCTACTACAACCCTTTAGGCCAGCACTTTCTAGGTGAGTATAAAATGACAGTCAATCTCAAAAATGAAAAACTGCTACTCTAAATGGTTGTGTCCTATCATAGAGAATTTTCAGTCTGTTTAGACTACTCTTTAAAGCGCTTCCACCCAAAAGCCCTGCCATTTAGAGGTTCTTAAATTAATATTAGTTACTGACATCAACTTCACTCTCCTGGTTGGAGAACAAAGCCAGTGAAGATAAAGACGTGGCGAGTTCCCATGTGAGCCAGCTCTCTGCTCATTCCAGGGCTACACATTATGTTTCCCTTCTGAACAGTTATCCCCCCTCCAAAGTGGAACATGGAAGAATACACAGATGCTTTAACAAACAGTGTACAGTTTTGGGTCCTACTCAGAAGCGCTGGGATGAGTAACTTCATTAACAGAGGAATGTATTCTCATTACTTGTGTGTCCTGCCCCATAAAGTATAGACAGGGTGTGATATAACTCATTCCAATATGTGTTTCTTATTGGTGAGTTTTCATATCATACCACACTTGCTTCAGTCTTTTTCAACCAATAGGATAAATTAGCCCAAAATTTCTGGTAGTAAAATCTCCATTTTGCAGAACTAGTTGCATTTTTGTGGTTAGTGTGTTTTGATTTTATTCAAGCAAAAATAATGTTTACTTCTAATTTGATGTTAATCTTGGGAAATACCTCTTTTTTCAAGTCTCGTTTCAAGAAAACAAAATATGTGTAACTCTGAAAATGTTAGTAATCCAAAATTTTCAGTTTCATTCCAACTTCCCACCACAGACTATCAACAATGACCTAAAAAACCCAACTATTTGTATTCATGAAAATCAATAGTGAAAGACAATACTGTTTTGCCTTCTTTCATAACTGTATACGAAAATATGTACTTTCTCTGAAGAGCACTTTGATTGAAAAAAAAAAGTGTCCTTAAAATCAATTCCCACATATTTCAAAGAGAACGTCAATTTACATGTACATGTGTTGTTGTTTTTTTAATAGAGAAATATTGAAATGTAGTTAGATTCCAAAGCATAGCATGAATAAGAAAGGAAGTTTTAAGTGATTCCCTAGGAGTGAAACAATTATAACTACTTTGCTTCAAAATACTTTTTAAAAAATGGGTATATAAGTCTGACTCAAGCTTCAGTATCTAGTGTGACTTGTTTTTAATTTTTAATTCACAGTTTGGTTTAAGCCCTCAAGTTATTATCTGCCCTTTTTTAGATAGTCATTCTGAGAGATGTGACCAGAGAGGCATATTGGTGCAAAGTGGAGATTAAAACCTTGAATCTGGTTTCTGATTTAGTCCGTGTGATCATATCACAGGGAAGATGTGAACATCTTCGTACAGTTCATAAGGGTAGAGAGAAAAGAGAAGAATTGACTTCTTGCAGCATATATAAAGAATGCCTATATTACTTTTGAAAATTAGTTTAAGTAGATAGAAAACTACAGTGAGAAGTACTTCTCTTTTCCCCTGGGGCATCATTTGTAATATAATTTTTACTTTAGGGCATCAAAATGGGTTAATTATGTTATATTGACTAAAAGAAGGTTCGCAACTCTGGAGTTAAGACTCTCTGCCCAGGAGTCCCTGACTCCATGATACTCTATACAAGGAAACTATTAGCCCAGTAGTTCAGAGAGCCCTTTCTAACAAGGAGGGGTTTGAGGGTGGCATCACAAAAGAATGCACATGAAGATATCTGTACTAGATATTTTCTGACTGTAGAATCTTCCATCTCAAGACAGAGATAAGTACCTTCTGGGCAGGAAACATCACCAGTTAAAAGAGGAATCCATATAGGAATTGAGAGCGTGAGGCAAGGGACACCTGAAATGCTATGTTGATTGACATGGAAGCATGAGAATCTTTAAGACTTTGACATGTTTCCCAGAACTCTACTACTGCCAAAAGGGTGGCTCTGATTGGCTGTCATGGTGAGGCAAGCACTGAGTGGAGGAGCCCTCACTGTCCAGGGATCCCACCCAGAGCTTTGCCTCACTCACCCAGCCTCTCAGCGGGGACCAAGTCATACAGGCACAGCCCCCACTCTCTCCCCTCAGATACAATGTCCATCGTGGAGGTTCTCACTTATTGTCCAGACTCAGGGACTTCTTTTAGAAGCCAGAATTCACAGCCCCCTTCCTGTCTAGTCAAATAGTATATATTACTTGCATACTGTGTTTTTAACAGAACCAAGAGAAAGCCCCCATAATCCCTCACCCATGTGTGTTTTTTGATGGTTTACCAAGCATTTTTATGCATAGAATCCCCTTAAATCTCCTTAATGCCTTGGGAGATCCCATTTATTATACTCAGTTTTATAGATGAGGAAATAAATGCTTAGCGAGGTCAAGCCAGGATGCAAGTTAAGACTGAAACTGACTCATGTGGCAGGCTTTTCCTACATCTCATGGGGCAGCTACACTGCCTTTCTAGTCCATTTTATGAGGAAGGAGGACAACTGCAGAGGTGTAGTCACCCTATAGCAAAGGGTGCCTGCGATGCACATGACTTACCATTGATGTTACCCTGGATCACCAGTGCAAGGTCAAGTTTGCCAGGTTTCCTCTCTGTAAAATTAAATGCCACCCTCCCTTCATACTCTATTCTTCAGAAGCAAACAGGTAAGCCCTGCCAGCACTCAAGGGTTGAGGGTAGAACTAAGCTCCACCTCCCAGAGGCCAGGGGATCAACATAAATTATTTGGAATTCTTCTGTAAGGATAATTGGTCTCTCCTCCCCTCCTTCATTTTTTCTGGGCTTTTACTAGAAGGCACTGAAATCAGTGTGACGGATTCCATACATAAAATATTATAGGAATATAGCCTTTACTCTTGCATAACACCATTCCTTGAAGCACACCAAAATGAATAATAATATAAGTAAATCACCACTTCAGTGCTTGTCACCTTCATTTTGGCGCCACCTCTGCGGGGCTGGTGGGATCTTCCTTTAATGGTAAAGCATTCTTTATTTAATGTTTTATGGGCCAAAGTATACAATGCTGATAATACTTAAAGCAAAGCTTGGTACAAGGTATTTCTGCAGGGTGACAGAGGACTCTGTGGGGATGGGGCTGGCTGCCTCACACCTGGGTGATGACTTTATCACCAGAGTCACACTTCCTACATTCTTAGGGTTAAGGAGAAGAAATGTAGTTTTCACATAGCCTCCTAAAGGAAGGGTTTGTAGTTCAAGTCAACAGTCACTTTTGGAGCCCATGCTGCATGTGGCCTTTGGACTTGGGAATACAGGTGGCTTACATCACAACCCCCAGGTCTAGTGTTCTGAGGGCTTCCCCTCAAGGAGCGAGCTCTGATTCTCCAGAAGTGTTTGCTATGGCAACGACAACTAAGAATGTTGAATTCTCAGGGAGCGGGGAGAAGCATGTGGAAAGGACCTAAAAGCAAGGCCTCCTGGGACTCCACATCAGGAAAGGCAAGGAGCTCACCAGACACAGGGAACAGCCTATGGAAAGGCACAGAAGGCCTGTTGGTTTCAGCGAGAACTTGGGCCATCTGTGGGGGATGCGCTGAGAAGAAGGAATGGAGGGCAAGGCAAGGGTGCATCCTCAGGAGATGTCTCAGTTTTTAAGATAGTGCAGAGCATTTTAGAAAGATCATCCCAGTGGAACTCTTTAACAATCTCTTTAGGTCAGATACCAAACAATGAAATTGGATGCTGGCCATAAACACCTGTGGACCAGTGTGACAAGCCAGGATGCCAGGGACCAGGAGTGGACAGACTCTATAGAGCAGGGACAGCAGCATGACCTGGACCCTCCCCAGTTAGTAGAACAAAAACAGTTAGTAATGAATCAAACCCACCCTTCATCCCACACACTCTCATCTGGAATTGGGTCTCTCTCAATTCCCATCGCTCTGAAAGATACATAGCTGCCGAGGACATTCAGCTCATCTGTGGTTCTGAGCTGTTAGATGGGGACAGAATGAAGCTGTGACAAAACTCTGGGAGTTTCAGGGCAGGAAAACCAAGAGGGTCATACTTCAGATCTTCTGTCTTTGTTCCTATGCATGGGAGGGGTTGAGGAAGAGTAAGAAGACATGAGAGAAAGATGTACTAGGTGGCTTTACAATTACTTTATCAAAGGACTTTCAGTTCCCATTTCAAACCAAGCAAACCACAGTTAGCACAGGAAAAAAAAAGCACCCGAATCATTAAACCTGGTGGCCCTTTTTATAGGCATATACTTCCCATTCAAAAGGGACAGAGGGAACCAATGGTTTTGCCTGCAGACTAGGTGTCAGGTACATCTGAGGTACTCATTGTGCGAGCTCTCCTCACCCCTCTCAAAAATCCCATCAGGAACCTCTGAGTGGTCCCATTTTACACATAAGGATTCTGAGGCCTGGAAAGGTCATCTTCTTCCCTCAAGGTCACAAAGTAGAAAACTGCTCATTTGGATTTCACATCTGACCCGAGGGCCACTGGGACACCAGGTGGGCTGCTTTATGAGTAGTTTGAACAGAGGAAAGCAGAGTGCTGTTGTGGCTGCCTAGGTGTCACATCTCAGCTTTGTCGAGATGGGATGGATCAGTTTCTCAGCTAAAAGGCAGGAGTGTGTGGTGGTTCAGTAAGTGCTCAAGCTGGACTGCTGGGTTGGAAGCCCCGGCTTCGCTGCCAATGAGCCGTGTGTGCTCGGTCATGTCTTCATGTCTGTGTGCCTCAGTTTCTTCCCATATATTATGATGTGCTAGACACCGTTGCGCACACACCGCACTCACTTGCCTGTTTCATTTCCAACTGCCAGTGCCTGCAATATTTTACCTGACACTTTCTTAGGCCACCAGAGATGGAAATGTCCTCCCCTTGTCCAGGGAGGATGAAAATGCTCTCCCCAGTGTTCGGGAGCAGCACGCAGGCAGGGACCAAGGGGAGCAGCTGTGTAGATGCCCAGCTGCCTCTTCTCTGGTGGGACAGCTCTGAGGCATGCTCTACACCGTGCCTGAGACTTCCCAACAAGGTTGAGCCCCAGCTGCCCCCAGTGATAACTGGCTTCACAAAGCATGTAGCGTTGGCTGCCTTCCCTCCTGTCTCACTTCCCCAGTCTGCTTCCAGTGCTTCCTGGGCTCACCTCCCGCATGAACTGCCCATGCTCAAGTCCTTGTCTCAGGGTTGGCTTCTGGGAGAACCTAAATTAAGACAAATAGAGATTATGTACTGATCTCAGGCAAAGGGTTGTAAAGTATGTAATAGTGCTTAGAACACATTGAGTATCAATCAGTCAGTGTCAGTTCTAATCCTTCATCTAATTATACAGCCGAAGGAAAATATGTTAGCACATAAAGAAATGGTCGACTCATTGTGCCCTTCTTGTACAGAGGGAGGCCCATCATGCCATCTCCTGACTTGTTTCCAGCAGGAACAACCACGCTTGCACCACATCCCCACCACCACAGAAAGTCATCTCATGTCTAAGCTTCGTGTCCATGTGCAAAGTGGGTATATGGCACTAGTTCCTACTTCAGAAGGCTGGAGTGAAGGTTAGCGTATAGCAAGGTCATATACACACAATCCCCTTAGACTAGGAACTATTATTTGAAATAGGTACCACGTAAATGTTAGTGATTATAAATATTTAAATTTCACAATTCAAGTTCCATGCAAAAAATGCCCATCTTCTGTCATCAAACATGGGCTTCTTTTTCTACCACTTTACTTTTTTTTAATTATCAAAATGCTAGAACTCTAATTAACCAAGAGACCATATGACTTAACCTCATCTTTCATCTTTTCAAGAAACTTTAGGTTGCAACCTGCACCTTTTGAATATTACGTTGTTGAGATTCTGGGTTCCGTTAGAATCCCCTGGAGAATTATTTCATTTTGTTGTAGCAATCAATCAGGTCCAGACTGCTAGTTCCGAGCAATGATTCCGATGGCAGTTCAGAAGTTCAAGGCAATGACAGTGAGAATAGTGAAGTGACTTGGCCAAAGTCACTTAGAAAGATAGAGCCAGGCTGGCTGTCCGGCCTCATTCTCCTTGTGCTCTAAGACAGGTACCTTCTCTAGACTTCACCTTCACCTCTCTGGCTCTCGGTTCCTCTTAGGCAGCATTGGGTAAGCATGATCCAGTCTTGTGATGGTTCTCTGTCTGATCCCTGGCCTTCTCTGGAATCTATGCTGTAGGTCAGAGTGAAGCAACAAGGACAAGGCTTCTATCTTTTATTCCTAATAGGGAAATGACCACTCATAGCATGGGAGAGAAACACATTTTTTTAAAGCTGCATATGGCAGAGAGTACTATCAAACTCCAGTCATAGAAGCAAGCTCTACTGGTGTTAGCAAAAATCCTGCCACTAATATAGCACACTTCCGATGCTCAGAAGTTCATTGGCCAAGACTGGCCTTCACCCTAAGCTTTAATAGTGTGCGAGAGAGAAACACATTTAATGCTTCTTATAGATAACTGCATCAGGTCCCATTAAGGTGAGGAGCATCCAAGCAACTGCTGTGCTCTTTGCCATTCCCCTTTATGGATGAGCTTTGAGGACAGTTGATAGGATCTGTATAAATATTTTCAGAAAATTTATTTCCAGTTTTGGTCATTCAGCTAACATTTGACTTCTAAAATTTGCAGTATTGTAGCTCAATAGTATTTTCTTGTTTGTTTGTGGATAAATAAAATGATCATAACCAGGTTATTTGGGTTCAAATCCTGGCTCCCTCTCTTGCTAGCTATGTGGCTTTGATCTCTTTGGGTTTTAGCTTCCTTATCTATGACATGAAAACCCATGGGGTTTGTTTGAGGATGCGAAGAATCAATGCATGTAAAGTGCCTAGAATACTGTTTTGTTTTTTTGTTTGTTTGTTTGTTTGTTTTCATTTAAAGCAACCAGAGATAATAGGAAAAACATAGTAATTTATAAGAAATGTGACTAATCTGTTCTTTTTTTCTGAGATAGTCCCATTGTGAAAGATTTTTTGTTTTTGTTTCCTTAAATCACTCTTGTTCCTTCATGAACAAAACCTGTTTTTCTTACTGGAGAAAACCAGCTAAATACCAGGCCCCTTGGACTTTTTAAAAATATTCCTATGTTTAGTAACAATTTAGGGAGGGAGTTAGGAGTAAAGTCCTGAAAAACAATACAAAAAGACCAGTTTTTCTTATTTCTACATCCTGGCCTTTAAAAATGTACTTAAAAAAAATCTTAACCTTGGTAAATTTTTTTTCATTCTGGGTTTCAAGAGAGTGGGCACTTGGCAATGGGTCCTAGCTTTCAACCCTCCTGACTGATTTCCACAGCCCCATTCATGCTTAAGGGTGGAATTCACAGCTCAAAGGCTGCACAAGGGACCCACTCAGCCCTCTGGAAATGAGCTTTCTGCCTGTCTTCCCCCAGGAGCAACACGGGACCTTCTGGAGATGATTGGTGTTAATGCTCTGGCCCCGATGTGACCAGAGCTCACTCTGAAGTTAAAAGTTGCCCTTGGGGTTCAAGTCTCCAGTTGTTTTCTGTTTGATTTATACATGGTTATTGAGGTTTAACTTATATCCATAGAGCATGCACATCTAAAATGCTCAGCTCAACAAATTTTCACATGAGTGCACACAAATGTAGCTACCACCCAGATTCAGATATAGAACATCTCTACTCCCTGGAAGTATCCCCATAGCCTCATTTATTCCAAACTGCCATACTGACTTCTGTCGTCATAGATTTATTTGCCTGCTTTTGACTGTTGTATATATGTAATGCTAACGCAGATCCTCTTTTATGTCTGGCTTCTTCCACACAGCAATATATCTGTGAGATTCATCCAGTTGCATCTGGAGCAGCAGCGTGCTCTTTTTCGTGGAATGAATTTTCCATTGTCTGAATTCCTTTCTGAATTCCATTGTACTAATATATCTTTGCATCCATTCCATTGGGATGGGCCTTTGGTTTGTTTCCAGTGTGGAGCTATTATGAATAATGGTGCTATCAATATCCTTGTATATTCCTGGTTAATGATTGACATGACCTTGCCCCCCTTAGTGACCTCATTCTAACAGAGTAGTGGTCACTTATAATAATGAATGTAGCTTTTGGAACCTTTAGGTAGAGAGGAATAAACTCGTGAATGTTTATGAAGTTCCTTGAACTTTAGAATTAAGAGATCATTTACTTTGAAAAGCAGTAGGATTGGTTGTTTAAAATAGTTGTGCAGCCTCAAGCAAGCCATTAGAAAGCTCCAAACCTGAGTTTCCTCATCTATAAAATGGCCATAATATCAGTATTATGCAAAAATAATAGAGTTGTGGCAAGAAGTAGATGATAAAATGAGATAAAGCACATAGAACTGAACCCAACTGAGCACTCAATGTTAATTGCTATTATTGATGTTTCATCTTAATTAAAAAAAGGTGAAGTCAAAGATGCCATGAAGTTGCACAAGATTATTAACACGACATAACCAATAACCAATGGAAACCGTGTAATTTGTTTTAATGCCAGATATCAAGTGAAAATGTTCTGTTTTTCTTTATAACCTCTTTTGCTTCAACCTGAATTTCTATAGTTAAACGAAGTTCTGTATTTAAACAGAGAGATCTCCTGGATAGAATATGGAGGTGGAAGAGCAGAGAAAAACTTGGGCTGGGGAAGCTAATGATTGTGGGGTCAGCATTAACTTTTGGCATCAGTTTTAACTTTAGGTTATGGGAAATTGTTTTTGGTGTTTGTGCATCTGGCTTAGATTTCTCTGACCTTCTAATAATAAGTGATAATTTGGATTAAATGTGATCTTATGCAGTGTCAGGAATTCCAAAGGCCAGAGAGATAACTACTTCTGGTCTTAGAAGTAAGTGGATCCATGGGCTTCCAAAAATAGAATCACATTAAAGTGTCAGATATTACATGTTGTTGCTACTCAGGTACCTTTGATGAGAATGTGCAAACATTTGAGATTGAAAAGCTGAAGTTGAAAGAGCAGAGAGCTTATTATTGTCTAAATCATCTTCAGTCTGGATCTCCAGATCTACGGTTATGGTCATTTTACTGTCAGCCAAGAAAGCTACTCCATTGGGCAACTATTCAAAGAAAGAAAGAGAAACAATGCCTCTCACACCTAAAGTGTTTCCTAACAGAATAGAAACTTACTTCAAAAAATTTTACTTTTTATTTTGAAATCATTTTAGACTTACAGAAAAGTTGCAAAAATAGTAAAAATAAATTATGTCTGCCTTTCACCCAGATTCTCAGAACATTAGCACTTTGCCACATTTGTTTCATCCTCCTCCCTCTCTGTTTACACACGCACACACACACACACACGTGCAACCTCTCTTTTCTGAATCATTTGAGTTAATTGCAGACATTGTGTCCCTTTAACCCTAACTACTCTATGTGTATTTCCTAAAAACAGAGACATCTGTCACAAAACTACAGTAAAATTAACACTGACTTAGTGTTAACACTATTACCTAATCTGCAGACTTTATTGAATCTCATCTAATGTTCCACTAATGTCCTTTATGGCAAATGAAATAAAGAATGTTTTGGTCCAGAATCTAATCTAAAATAACACGTGTATTTAGTTGAATTTATTTCCTCAGAAAATATTTTAAGAGATTTTGAACGCTCGCTATTCGAAAATCCTTCCTTTAAAATAATATTTGCTTACCTGTCAACTAGATGATCAGTAGAAGGACTAAGTCAAAAGTTGTCTTCTAACTCAGAAGCCCACAAACCCCGGGCCACGGACTGGTACCGGTCTGTGGCCTGTTAGGAACCGGGCCGCACAGCAGGAAGTGAGCGGCGGGTGAGCAAGAGGAGCTTCATCTGTATTTGCAGCCACTCCTCAGCGCTAGCATCACCGCCTCAGCTCCACCTCAGATCCTCTGGCATTAGATTCTCATAGGAACACCGGTCCTTGGTGCCAAAAAGGTTAGGGACCACTGTTCCAAAATATTCGCCTGTGCTTGTAGGTGTAAAAATAGTTAAAACAAACATATTTAATTGCATTGGTTGTATGCAAGATAAACTAAGAATTTGTTAGGAAAGATTCCCCCTTCCTGGCTTTGCAGAAGAAAATGTTGCAGTGTGAGTGATAGGGCTGGTAAGTTTTATTGGTTGGGTGCGTATGAAGTTATAACTTGTCCATTCTATACCCAAAGAATAGAATTGTCAATGTCCGTGCTGAGAAAGCAGACGTGCATTTCTTCTTTCTTCAGACAATGGTCACAGTAGCTATGCTTTCTTTGGCAGACGTGGTATTGGAAAAAGCCATGCACAAGTGCATCCTGAAGCCACTGAAGGGGCACGTGGAGGCCATGCTGAAGGACTTCCACATGGCCGATGGCTCATGGAAACAACTCAAGGAGAACCTGCAGCTCGTGCGGCAGAGGAATCCACAGGAATTAGGGGTCTTCGCCCCCACCCCTGATTTTGTGGATGTGGAGAAAATCAAAGTCAAATTCATGACTATGCAGAAGATGTATTCGCCAGAAAAGAAAGTCATGCTGCTGTTGAGGGTCTGCAAGCTTATTTACACTGTCATGGAGAGCAACTCAGGTAAGGCTGCCCGAAGTCCAGGCTCTCGGCCACTTCCCACCATGGCTGGTTATGTGGCCAGTGACCGGGCCAGTGACATGTCAGGTTTTCTGATTCCCAATTTCTCTTTCATTCAATCTCTGATTTCACCAAGTGGCTCACAAAAATTTAAATGTTACTCTGGCGTCTGGCAAATTAGTCACATGCAAAAAATTAACAGCACCAAAGAAGTATGTAGATAAAGGCAACAAGATATTTTTTCGATGCCAATTTATTAAAGATTTATTTTAAAGTAGTGTATACAGATTCTGTCTCTGGAGTTCGAGTTCAAATCCTAGCTCTGCAAATGAGTTAATTAACTGTGGAGTGCTGGCCACCTTACTCAACCTTCTAAAATACAGTGTCTGAACCTGTTGTTGGATATGCTTCTATTCTTCATAAGATGGGTATTAGATGGGACAAACCATGCATAGCCCCTAGTGCAATGGAAATATTAGCAATAATCATTACTATATTTTGGCCAATGAGCGTTTATGTCAACAGTCTACGGCATGTGTCAGAAATGAGGAGCTTCGATAATGCAGTTTCATTACAGCCATCTCCTCGGCTCTTACTTCTTTGCTAGAAGTTGAAGCAGTGTGTAATTGGAATTCACAAAAGAGTTTCAAAGATGAGAAGTAAGCCCTCAGATTTCCCCTGTGCTTCTGCTTATAGCCATTGAGTGATTGAGCCCTGCATTGTTCCAGGTCTTCAGAGAGCCTGTTGTAATTTGGTGGATGACTACCACCTTTTCCTCTGGTGAAACTGCTTTGTGGAGAAAGAGAGAAACATGGGCTCTATTAACCACTGCTCGAGTAGTTAGAAATGTGTGTGCATTTGCAAATTGTCGAGGAAGGACATTAACGTGTGAGCTCTTGGGCTAGAAATGATAGCATATGAACAACTCTGAAATTTTTCAGCGTATTTCACATACATATGGAAAATATGTTTTTGTAGTTCAGGAAATAATTTATAAAAGATTCCAAAAGTCTACACAGGATTATGTTCTTCTGTAGCACAGTTTCTCTACCTCAGCACTAGTGACATCCTCACCGGATAATTTTTTGTTGCGGAGGCTGTCTGCTTCCTGTAGGAAGTTCACCAGCGTCCCAGATGCCATTTGCACCCCCACCCTCCAGTCCTAACAGCAAAAAATGTCTCTAGACAATGCCAAATTCCCGGGGTACGGGGCAAAATCACCCCCAGCTGAGAATCACTGGTGTAATGAAAAATAGAAATAAAGACTACAATTTTTTTGCCACATATTAATCATGTGTTATCTATTTAACACATGCTAAATTAGCACATTTAAATAAGTTAAGAACGATGTTTACTCAGTATGAATTTGGTCCCACTGTTTACTCTTGGTTTGAATTTGGTCTCATCATGTTTGTGATTAATTTGCACAAAGAGCAATAGGAAACAAGATACAAAGAGTTAACATAATAAATAGATACTGTGTAAATTGTTTTGTAATACTACTTGCTGAAAGTTAAAACTATTTAAAAGTACTGTGTCCGATTGCATAACATGTAACTCATGACAATGAGAGAAAATCTTTCCGTGTTCATTGACTCCTAGATGCTCATTCTGAAATTCTGAGCTAGGGCTAATAATAAGACATGAGCAGCAGGGAGGCTCATGGGCTACAGAGGATTCCAGATACGCCCACCTATGTTTATAAATAGCACATTTCCCCAGGATGACTCCTCGCTGTCTAATAAAAGCAGCAAATAAGGTATGAAAGAAAGAAATGTTGGTGAAAATATTCCCATCTTCCCCTTTCTTCCAAATCCCAGGGAGGATGTATGGCGCTGACGACTTTCTGCCAGTCCTGACCTATGTCATAGCTCAGTGTGACATGCTGGAACTGGACACAGAAATCGAGTACATGATGGAGCTCTTAGACCCTTCACTGTTACATGGAGAAGGTAACATGCTTTTGGAAAAGTGTGAGGAACTGGGTACTTTTTTTCATGGGGGTGTTGTTTTCATTTTTGTCATTGAGGTGAAGTTCACATAACATAAAATCAACTGGTTTAAAGTGAACAGTTCATTGGCATTTAGTACACTCACAATGTTGTACAATCCACCACTGCTATCTAGCTCCACAAATGTACCCCAAAATAAAACCCCATACCCATTAAGCAGTTATGGGGGTGCTTTTTTGAAATCTTAAGAGTTAATTTAAAAGAACGTGCTGACTTTTTTTCTGACCACAAAAGTAATACATATTCACCGTAGAGAATTTGGAAAAGTCAGAAAAACACAAAAAATGTAACCCTGCCAAAATTATACTTTACCGAGATTGGTTAATTGCAATTAAAAAAAAAAAAAGTTGTTCAATAGAATAAATACTATTTAAAAAAAAAAGAGAAATGGTTTATTTGATTCTAAAAGGAAGCTGCAAACTTTTGTTTGAAAATATTTTCACTGTCAGAAGAATATCCTGCTGTATCAGTGAAATGGATGGAAAAAAAAAAAAAAAAGTTGTTCAATAGAATAAATGCTATTTTAAAAAAAAAAGAGAAATGATTTCTTTGATTCTAAAAGGAAGTTGCAAACTTTTGTTTGAGAATATTTTCACTGTCAGAAGAATGTCCTGCTGTATCAGTGAAACGGATGAAGACCTATCTTTTGTTTTCATCATTTAAAAAAATTTTTGTCTTCAAAATTAAAACATTAGTTTTCTTTCCTATTTAAAAAATAGTATCTGCTCATTGTTAAAATAAAAATACATAGGCATAAAATCTGGGCAGTGTGCTTTCAAATTACCTTGGCAGTTCAGTTTTCTTCTTGTGTCTGCCTGACCGCAACATGTTTTAGCAGAAATTCTTTCTCCTTACACACCGGTTAGGTATTTTATCATGGAAATGATTTGGATGTTTGTCACCATGGTGCACAGCCTTGAAAAGCAGAAATAACTGGGACTCATATGTAAGTTTGTCTTTTTAAAAAAGAGCAAATCAAGGCCTGTGCATTGTGAGTACTGTTAATCTATTTTCATGTGTTCCCGTAAGAGCCCAGATAGACCCTTAGTGATCAATTGTTGCATAGACCTTTTTTCTTTTCTCCACTGAGTATTAGTGCACTGATAGGATTCCCCAGAGAATGTGTCATACTGGGATTTTCCCTAGAGGGAACTTAAATGCACTGTCACCCCCCAGAACATACCCTTTGGTCCCCTAGTCTTCAGGGCGTGGCTTTCTTTTCAGAGGGTCTGTCTTCCCAGGAGCCCCCAGGTCCGACCTCCCCTGCCCTCTAGGGTTGGTGCTGACTCAGGATTAGTGATGAAAATCTTTTCATCCTGTCCCTACACTCCAGACAGATATGAATGGGCCTCTTTTATCCCTCGGCCCTCTCCCTGGGTTATCTCCCTGCATTAATTATTCACAACCTGAGCCACCAAGGCCCTGCTTGGAGTTTTCCTCACAGTCTCTGCCCCTGCCCCAGGGTTTGACAGGACAGGAAAGGCATGTGGTGTTGCCCAGGGACCAAGAGAAGCATACATTAATCTCCAGGCCATCATTATTACATTTTGCATCATTGCTACATATTATATCATTTTTATAATTTTGTATGCATCTGGGTTGGGTGTTTTTTTGTGTGTGTATGTGAGCTTCAATCATGGTTACTTCTAATAATAAGTATGTCCAATTCTTGGTGCTTTGGGGAAAAGGCATGCCAGTTTCACTCAGAAAATTACCATTCTGTTGCTGACAATGTGTTCTTATGACAAACATGCTTACATCTTGTGGCCTGAGGATCTAGATAGCCATTTCCTGCCACCTTTCCCAGAGCAAGACACTGCTCTGGGTACTGTGTTGTTGACAGCTATTCTCACCTCCAGGAATCCCACATGAGAGAAAGACAAGGACCTAGCTAGTGGACATAGAGAGTAGCCTGTGTGAGCTCCTGCTTAAGCTAGAGCCTGCTTCTACCTAACTATCTCAGGCTTCTTGGCCACCTTCCTTGGGAAAGCAGGGCAGCCCAGTTGGGTTGGCTGTGGTTACAGATCAGGCCTGCACTTCAGCTAACAGAAGCTATACAGCCCTGGAGAAAGAAGCTGCTGAGCAGAGAGCTGCATAATTGACCCCACCCTCTGTGGCCTGCCCAAGACACTCTTTGGTTTGGGGGCAGTGACCACATCTCTTTTCTGCTGTTTAAGCAGGTAGTTTCATTATGGAAAAGAACTCCTTTTAAGTGCTCAGCTCTTGTGGTAGGGCTTAGTTTTGCTGAAATTTAAACCTAATTCTAATTGCATCCACATGTTTTAAAGTGTGGTCAATTTTGTGCTTCCAGCATTTTGACTTTTCTCCTTAGTGACCTGAACAGATCAGAGCCATAGTCTAAACCTTGATGTCCAAAGGAAACATCCTCCCTACCAAACTCAATTGTAACAGTCCCTTCCCAGTCCCTGCTCTAATACTGACACCTTTTTCTTGAATACTTCAGTCTGTATTGATTTCTCCTGAAATCCTGTGTAGCATTTAAATGTACTGCTGAGTTTCACACTCAGCCAGATGCTGATTTGTTCATGGGGCAAGTATTTAGTAAAAATCAGCTACTCAAAGTTCTGTACTAGCATGTGGGGGCTGCCATAGGGGACTTATACCCAGCTGGTGGGGCCTTTAAACTATTCAAATAACTCTAAACATAAAGCCTGACATGTGATGTGTACATGGAAAGTGTATTGCTCAGAGTGGCCTAGATGATACTGCCATAAAAAATAACCCCCAAATCTGTCAGTGTCCTGAAAATCACAAAGTTGTGTTCCTTTCTCAAGTTACATGTCCACTGCGATTTGCAGGTGGCTCTGCTCATTTCTCAGACGGTGGACCAGTTGCTATCTTGAATGTTGTCACTTGTTGACCAGAAAGAGAGTTACTCAAAGTCCTGCATTAGCAGCTAAATACTTTGGCCGTGAAAGTAATACTTCTGCACAAAACTCATTTAACTACAACTAACTTCTGGTCCCTGCATGAATGAACCACCAGTGTCTGTTTTCTTTAATAAATTTATAAACTTCCGTAGAGCAAGGACTCAGATTCTGTTTCTTACAAACCCATTCCCTGCTCTGTTCCTGTCTTGGGCTTACAGTAGAGGCTCATTAGGTATTTTGACAAAGAATGTTTCTCAATTTAAAATGTGTGTGCCCAATTAGGCACTTTTTAATAAACACTCAAGACGCCCCCTAGTGGTTCTTTAGCACCGTGCTCGCAAGTTCCTTAGGCACCAGATTACAATTTAGGACAAAACTCTGAACACATTTCTATGTACTTCACGGTGTTGTAGTCTTTTAACACTCCCCCAAGCATAAGAAATCATTCCTAAATGCACCATTAAAGGGACATTACTTGCTTTTCCTTGCAAATTATTTTTTTCTTAAATGTGTTACTTTGGTCCCCAAATAAAAGTAAGAGAGAATCATGCAGAAGTTATTTTGAAGAACCTATATTATCATGAACAGACTTGTACATTGTGCAGTTCTTTCAAAGTGTATGCTTTATTTACCTTTTAGAAAATATTAATTCCTAAAAGAAAAGCCCCAGAGAAATTTTGCCAGATGTATTGACTCCTGTTGCTAAAGTAAATGGTTCTGGCCCCGGAGCAATTGACCCCCATTTTCTCTCCTGCCTCCTCACCTGTCAGGCCTCAACGGAAAGGCCTGACCTTTTCTGGCAAAGCATTTTTACAATTGCACTTAAAAAGTTTAGAGATTTTGCATGCCTCACCTGTTGAAATGGGAATCCCATCAGTGAAAACAGGGCATTATCAGCCAAGCCTTCCTGGCACAAGCCTGGGTTACCCAGCACATCCATGGGGGTGATGCATGAATGGACAGATGGAGGCGTGGAGGATGTGCTCTTGGGCACGTGCTTCTGTGGTCCCACAAGAAATGTGTGCAGACAAAATTGAGAAAATACAAAGCATAACTTCTAACTCTGTTGTCCCCAAACTTATCCCCAGAGTATGAAGCTTTTGGAGACTCACTCTTTCTATCCTTTTTAGGAGGCTATTACTTGACAAGTGCCTACGGGGCACTTTCTCTGATAAAGAATTTCCAAGAAGAACAAGCTGCGAGACTGCTCAGCTCGGAGACTAGAGACACCTTAAGACAGTGGCACAAAAGGAGAACCACCAACCGGACCATCCCCTCAGTGGATGACTTTCAGGTATGTGGCCAATGATGGTGATGCGGGGTCGGGGTAGGGTGAGAGGAAGCGTGCTGCTTCCTTTGTCCTCCAGAAGGGCAGAGCTGGCTCGCTGAGCACGCACAGTTCAGGATGCTTGAGGTCCCCACTTTGTCGAATCATTGGTAGAAGAGATATTTTAAACCACCCTCTGACCTTGTTGTTTCACTTCTCTGTTTTGCTTATATTAAGAAAATATATGTGGGTTTGGCCCAAGTTTTGCTCTCCTTAAGAAAACAATGTCAGAATAAGGTGGGATTTCTCCCAAAACCTTCAGCATGGATACGGAGCACCTGAGCAGACAGGAAAACAAGGAGGAGGCTCTTGGCACAGGTGGTGGGTATTTTATTTCATCAGGAGACTGAGTGGAAACAGCAGTGTTAGGCTACAGTGGACCTGGTCTCACTGAGAGGGAGAGGTACAGCAATGTCTTTCCGCCTCCTCTTCTCTTTTCTCTCCCCATCCCCCCCAAAACAGAAGACCCCAGAATCTCATCGGCAACATCAGCTCTGGCCGCTAGTCAGGGCCTGTGTTTCAGATTGAGCATCTGAGCCAAGTCCTACCTGGGTCCCCATCCGGAATTTCCCATGACCGTGAGCTGGTGCCTAGGAATGTGGAATTCCCAAAGAGCTTATTTCTTAGGAGTGGCAGATTAGGGCTATAAAAATCTTTACTTAACACAACAACCCCTGATTTGCTTGCTCATAGTCTATGAAATTATGAGTAAGTCTGCAAATGTCTTTGAATAATGTTTTGAAAGTTTCAAATCAAATTATAAAACCAGACTGCGATTTGTTTCTATGTGCCATGTGGTAAATTTCCAAGCGGTACAGATTTGTCCAGATTCACCTTTCCTGCCTTTTCTGCTCTGAAAATACTCAAAAGGTACATTTGGTTCAAAGTCAGCCCTTCAAGGAAAGAAAAGTTCAGCAAGTTATTCTCTATGGTAGCAGCATTCTCAGAAGTTCCTTCCCAGGTACATAAGTCTGAAAAGCAGG
>NW_006442491.1:2934903-2941550 GCF_000325575.1 Pteropus alecto | reverse complement strand
ACAATGTGCACCCCTGCCTCCTTGGGCTATTGAAGAGCTATTCACATGTTAAGTGATTTATCATATGCCGGCCCTTAGGATACTGTGGCTGCTTGTGCTGGGAGGGAACTCCTATGGTTGTACACCCTCTGAAGAGAACAGAGGAAATGAGAAAAGTTCATCTTCCATCTACCCACTTGCCACCAGCCCCTTCCTCCTGTCCCCTCTATCTGGAGCTTCTAACCTAGAGATGGCTGATGCTAGGTACCCCTTCCTTCTCCACAGCCCTCCCCTCGGGCCTCGCTCACCCAGGAGATGCATCCTTAGAATAAAGATTCCAAGAGGGGAATTTTCAGCACTCAAAACCAAAACAAAAACCCATACATAAAACTCCACTTGGAACTCCTAAATCAGAGGTCGCAGATGCACACACAATTCTCCTCATGTTGGAGAGGAAGCACGCCACGGTGGTGGGCGTGCTGGAACGCTGGTGCCACCACTCACTAGCTGTGTGGCGTTGGACAAGTTGCTTAGCCTCTCTCTTCCTCAGTTTCTTCACTAGTCAAATGCAAAAAAAAAAAAAAAATGTAGACTTCTTTCACAAAGTTCTCTTCAGAAGTCAATGAATAAATAAATGCATACCACGTGTGTGGGCCAAGTGTTCAGGGGTTGGGATGGGAAAGGAGGGTGTTGGTGAAATGGAGCATGTGTGTTCGCCGCGGTGTTCTAATTCAAGCAAGTCAGAGTTCTCTTATCAGTGCAGAGCACACTGCGCTTCCCTTTGATAGAGATCTCTCTTCCGTCACCCCAGTAAACCCTCATGGTAACCTTGTGGGTCTCTGGATAGAGAGCACCACTCCCCTTCACTCCTGAGAAGGGTTACCAGATTTAGAAAAGGAAAATGTATTTGTTTTGTGTCTGAAAAATCAAATTTAAGTGGGCATTTTCTATTTTATTTGGTAACCCCACTCCTGGGGAAGAGGAAACTGAAAAAAGTTATCTGGGGTCACAAGTTCTCAGAGAGCCTGGTAGGAGTGTAAGATTCTTTATACCTTCTCTGAGCTTCGTGTATGAGAGATCGCAGGCTTATTGTATTTCATGATGGCGTATACCTAGTGCTATTTGCAGTGCCAAGCCTGCAGACATCTCCTTGTACTTCCCTGCAACACCGCTTTGCACTTAAATCAGCTCCATCTCCAAAGCCTTTTGGTAGAAACATTTTCCTCCTGCTGATTTTTTTCATATTTCATTTGGAGCCACTTGGAGCCCTGTATTAGGTTGAACCACATGAAATTGCCATTTGGAGAGGTGAAAAATGGTCAGATATTGGCAGTATCTTGTGGTCCAACCTAACATTACTACCCTCGCTTATGCTTCATAGAAAGTAGTCCAAAGTGAGTACAATATGTGCTCTTGTGTCTGCATATTTTAAATATCTTCTTGCTGACTCCTGGTTCAGTCTCTTCTGTCGTTTGGTTTGTTTTTCACACTAGGAAGAAAACCCAGCATCTATCTGTTCACGTTCTTCACCAGAGATTTCTTAACTAGGGTTTGTGAAGGACACTGAAAGATTGGAACAAGGCTGAATGGACTTCCTGCTCATATTTGCAAAGAATTAAAATACAGCTGCTCAGTCCATATAGTTTTTCTTCTCACTCTCCAAATTCAGATCAGCCTCTTTCCTTGCACTTCAAGGCCTCATTTCCTGACATTAGACTTCTCGACAAGCCAGAGCCTAGAGTGGCTCACAAGTTAGACCTCTCATTTGCACCTCGTCCTGCTCACTTAATGCTCCAACTCATTTCCTCTTCTCACTTTGTGCCTGACATCTCTCTTTCCACTTGCAGAATTACCTCCGAGTTGCATTCCAGGAAGTCAACAGTGGCTGCACGGGAAAGACCCTCCTCGTAAGACCTTATGTCACCACCGAGGATGTGTGTCAGCTCTGTGCTGAGAAGTTTAAGGTGGGGGACCCTGAGGAGTACAGCCTCTTCCTCTTTGTTGATGAAACGTGGCAGCAGCTGGCAGAGGACACTTACCCTCAAAAAATCAAAGCTGAGCTGCACAGCCGGCCACAACCCCACATCTTCCACTTTGTCTACAAGCGCATCAAGAATGATCCTTATGGCATCATTTTCCAGAATGGGGAAGAAGATCTCACCACCTCGTAAAAGAAATGCAGGACTTTCCAGTGGTGCATTCAAAAGGGGGCTAGGAACCTTCTTTCCGGCTTCCACATGCTTGTTCTTGAAAAGCAGTCACCTCCTTCGGGACCCGTCGGTTCAGTGACTAAGCCATCCACAGGCCGACTCTGCCAAGGGCATCTTTAGCCATATTGCCCAAACAAGGTAACTGAGGTTTGTGAAACAGTAGGATTCTCCTTCAGATACGGAGAATTGCATTTGATGGTTCAAGTGTCCTGAGATTGTTTGCTACGTACCCGCAGCCAGATTCTAGGTGTGCTCACATGTATGTATATGTGCTGAATAAACATTTAAGGTACAAGCTCTTCTCTTGAATTCAACAGCAGGTGGTTGACAAGACTGGCTGATGCAGTGCATCAGGTATTTCTTAGTTCTGTGGATGGATCCATCCTTTCATTCCTTTCTTTTTTCTTCCTTTTTCTTTCTTTCTTTTCTTTCTTTTTTTACAAAGAGACTGTGTTTTTATATATTTCATAGAAGTTTTTATAGCAGTTGCAGGTAAACTGTCAGGATTGGTTTTTAAAATATTTTTGTAACTTTAAAATATTCTATAATTATGCATGTGATTTTAACATTTAATATTCAACAAAGAAATCTCTTGCTGGATTTGAGAGTATTGCAGTTTTAAAGTCTCTCTTCTGTAACTGGATGTTTGGGCAACTTTGTGGAGAGAGACTGCTGGATTTCTTAAAAGTGATGTTTTACTGACACTGGCCACAGAATGCCTTTGAAAATCTGATGTACTGTTACCTTTTTCATGCTCAGTGGTATTGTTCTGTTTCATGTTTTAACCAAGTGATACTGAGGATCAGGAGAGAAATGAATGTAGAGAGAGGCCGAGAGAGAAATACGGACTCTGACAAAGGACTAAGGAGTACAGTCTGCTGGTCAGGCTCCTTGAAGGAAGTGGGAAAAGGAGATGGAAGGAACCATTTGTGCTAAGAATACTGTACACATGCAATGAGATTTGGAAAAACCTACCCCATGTTATTCGTTTTTGTAAACAGTTTTAAAAACCTCACAAGGAAAAAAAGTGATAAAACTTTTATGTTCTTTTCCCACATAAGTCAAAACTAACAACATTGAATTATTTTGGGCAGAAACCAAGTGATGTGTAATGTGACTTTCATTGAGTTAAATAAAATGCTGTTTGGAAAAGAGTTTGCACCAAAAAGGCCACCTGCATTGTAAGAATGTTTGGTGAGGTTCAGTTTATGTTTTGTGAAACCTGTTTGGTGGTGCACAAAGAATGACGGTCTTTCATCGCTATAACACAGGTAGTTATGAAAACATGTTATTGTACTGTGTAAAGATGCATAGTCATCTAAACTGGTTGGCTTTGTACCTTTGTTAGCTTTCGTGATACATCTAGAACCCTCAGCACATACTGTGTTGTACTTCCTTTTGTAAATAATTTTTAAATGGAATTTTGCACATAATACATTGTAATACTGTACAATAATCACATGTGAAAATAATTTTTTGAAAAATTCTCCAGTTGTCTTTTTTCTTTTGAGAAGCAGAATATAATTTTGCACCACACAATGTGATATAAGTCTGAAATCTAAGCCACTGTTTGTGGTTTGGTTATCTGTAGAGAGGAAATAGGGAAGTTTACATTTTTTCAGCAATGCATATACTGATGAGGCAGAAATCAAAGAGCAGAAGAAAAGTTATAGTTCTAACCTGAAAGGATTTCCAGTGTTACCTAGGACAGTACTTGGCTCAGTGGGACCTAGAGAAAATCAGTTAATCAGAAGGGCCCTGCAGACAATTTGCCCCATTCTTATGCATCCTCAGAAGTGCCCTGGCTGAGAGTTCAGCGCTCTGTCAAAATCAGTAGGGCTGAGGCTCTGTCTTCTTTGCTGCTATATTCCTGGTGCTCAGAGCCATGCCTAGCAGATAGCGAGTTCTTGATAAGTCCTTGCTGTCTGAAAGAACTTTCTAACCCGTTGGTAGGATGGATACTTCAAGATCAGAAAGATGGCTGAACAGACCGCCTGTTTTTTACATGTACAGTGAATTAAAAATGACAACACATATAGTTGTCCTCTTCACTCTCCAAATTAAGGTCATCCTGCTCTTCTTGTCCCTAGAAATCATTACCCTGCTGATTTAAAGCAGGTCGCAACATCTGAATGGGAGGCAGCCTCACCAGCCTTTGGTGAGATGACAGCGAGATCAAAATAGGAGAGTTAGTGTGAGCAAAAGAAAACATCACAAGACAGCCCCTGGTTTTGTCATTGGGCAATGTTTCCCTGCTAAAATTACAACATAACATGTGTCTTCACTTTTTCCCCCCACACAGACATTTCTCAGTTCTCAAATTGTCAGGAAACAGATTTTGGTGCAGTTTGGAAGGAGTAAGAGGAGAATAAAAATATACATGCTAGTAGAAGGAAAGGAGAATGTATTTCCAGATCTAAAAATATGTTATAAAAGTTTAATGCCAGCCAGAGGAAAGGATTTTTTAAGATATTGTATGTGCTGCCAAATATTCCCCCCAGGGACGCAGAATAGAAATAGAAACTGTTAAAGTGGTTTCTATCATGTGAAAGTTACAGCTTGAGAGATATAAGAAAACACAAATGACAGGAAGCCCAACCATGAATGCTTTCATTCATAAATGTGGCTTCATTGGGCAGCTCTTACCTTCAGTTACTTTGAAAGACTTGAAATGAAAGCGTACAATGATTAACAGCACTGCCTGGGTACTCCCCGCAAAGTCTGAGAGCAGTGGCACAGTACATGGGACACGGGTATCTTAATCATCTGGCAGATCTGATAGTAAAATCCAAAATTCATTATTTTTCAGAAAATGTTCACGATTGTGAATTTGAGACCAAAAGTGTTGGTCATTTAGTTAACACTGATCAAGTTGGAAATGTGAAAAAGTTCATATAACATTGCAGAATCGTAAACGAGTGAAGAGTTGGAGGAAGGAAGAAGGAAAATAGTGTTTTGTCTCAAAGAAGAGGTTCTTATTTAAGAAAGATATGTATTTCTCCAACATCAAAGGATGGATGGCAGTTGGCACAATTTTTTCCCACTGACTTTGCTTGGAAAGGGTTGGGAAGTTAAAATTATTCAGAAAAGTCTGGGCCAATAGTTTTAATAAAGTGGTAATAACCACACTGTGACCTGAGACCTCAGTGCCACGGGAAAATCTCTGTGGGGAAGCTTTGGCTGAAGTAAAACAGGGAAATGGAAGCAGTTTCTTATCTTGATTCCGATAAACTAACATTCCAAAGTGGAATTTGCCTGAATTCTGAGACTTTCTACATAGTAGACATTTAGGATATCATTCTATAAATGTTAGAACCACAGCCAGCCCCCTGTCTTCTCAACCTGGAGTAGGTAGAGGGCCCGGAGCCCACAGACCTGAAGTGACCAAGGCCAGACTCAGCTCAAGCCCGCGATTTTCCTCTGGGTCTGCTTGTCTCCGCTACTGCAGAGGTGGAGGAGACGAGGCGGGCCTGCACCTTTGTGATCAGCCCTTGGTTTCTTGGGGGAAATAGCACCTCACATAACGAAGCATTTTTTAACTGGGGCTTTCATTTAACCCTCAGTTAGCTCCATTCCTTCTTTCTCCCCCGACTCTGGAGGGCAGATTTTCCCTCACAGTAGTTTTCAATGAGAGCTACTACAAGGCGCTGTGCCAAAGGGCCAGCTCTGACTCGCCATATCCTTTTTAGAACCGGTTTCTCTAGTTCCTACCAGAGACTCAAAGCTTGAGCCAGACCCATTGCAAACATTGTCTGCCCACCCCGCCTGGCACCAGGACTGAGTCCACTGTTCCTATTTGGATCCAGTTCTCAGCGTTGGACACTTCTTCCAATCACCTGCAGGCTTTTAAAGCTCCTGATGCCCAGACCATCAAAATCTCTGCAGATGGGCCCTAAGGTAATATATTTCCTAAAACTTCCAGGTGACTCTATTGTGAAATCAGAGCTGAGAAACACTGGTTTAGGTCAAGACACAGGTCTTAAGGTAGAAACACACCTGGGAGAGGTAAGACCTATGGCCATCAACACCTAACCAAGTGTAGGTTCTTGATCTTATTCAGCTGGCAGAAGACCATGGGCTATGTACTTCTAGCCTGGCACCATCCAGAAATATGAAGCCAACCGAGCCAACCACATAGGTAATTTAAAATTTTTTAGTAGCCACATCAAAAAGAGGAAAAATGAATAAAATCAACAGTAATATGTCACTATATTATTAATAATTTTATTTTAGTAACGTATTAGTAATCTATTTTATTTAACTCATGATCTCCCAAATATAGTATTTCAATAATCGTAAAATATTAGAGAGGTATTTTATATTATTTTATTTTTTTGGCATTATTTTCAAAATCTTAGTGTATTTTGCACTTGCAGCACATCTCATTTCACACTAGCTGTACATCTCAAATTCTCAGTAGCCACATGTGGCTAGGGGCTACCAAGTTGGATAGTGCAG
>NW_006442491.1:2926824-2934664 GCF_000325575.1 Pteropus alecto | reverse complement strand
AAAATCACATCCACAGCTTACATCCACCAAAAACACACACATGCACACTGTAAAACATGTACTTCTCACTAGTTGAGGTAATAACAGCATCTTGGCTCATTGAGGCTAGTATGAGTTAATTCATATGAAGTCTTAGAACACTACCAAGCACACCATAAGCATATTAAATATTAGTTATCATTATCATTAGATAATCAACTTATTCGACATTTTCCCCACTACTGTTTATTTCTACTTCCTTGCTCATAATATTATCTGCTGGCAAGTTTCTTTCGAAATAGAAGGCAATGACAGGTATCAGTGGTTTAAGAAAAATATATTCGGGTAGGATGACCAGTGTAGGAAGATTCAAAATAAATGCCATCCATTAACTTTGTGGCTGTTGATGGAGACAGTGTTTGTGGTGGTGATGGTGGTGCGTGTGTCTAAATTGGGAGTATTTTCCCAGTATTCCCTACTGGCCAAGAGCATCATCAGGGGCCGAAGCCAGAGGACGCTTTTGCCAAGAAGGGGAAAAGGGAGGAAGGAAGTTTGCAAAGACAAGCTTTGTCTGCTTCCCAGTCATGAAATCCTGAGAGGAACTGTCTCTGTCCCCAGAGGAGTTGACAGCAGCACTTCCCAGAAAGGAGTTATTACTTAAGTGAAAGCATAACTGTAGTCAGTAGGAATTCTCACAACTTTTCTTCTTTTAATTTTATTTATTATATTCACTTGTTTATTTAAGTATTTACAGATACTTGTATAACACTTAACAGGATTATTCTTAAAGCATTGTGCCAAAAAAAAATAAGATGGTTGTGATTTTCTTTATCTCTGATGTCTTTGCTTCCAATTTCTTGCCAATTCTACAAATTGTTAAGTGAATGTACTCATTTAACAGATTGCAGTTTCATTCAATTTTTTTTCTTGGCAGTCTATTGATGTACAATTGCATGCAGAACAGACTTAGGCATCTCCTATGAACCAAAAGAAAGAAAAAGTGCAAAGAACAGATAAGCTACCAAAGACTGTAACCATCGGAAGTAAATATATAAGTGAACTAACTAGGCCATTAGATAGCTTCTGTTTTTTACATGGAAATACAATACTTGGCAAATTTCAAATTTATTTTCAGATTTTGCACAGTTAGTTTAAGATTTTGCTGCAGAAAATACAGTCCATGGACCAAGCATCACATCTCCTGGGGGCTGGTTCAGTCTCACACCCCTCCCAGACATACTGAATCAGAATCTGCATTGTAACAAAATCCCCAGATGATCGACATGTACATTACAGTGTGAGAAGTATTAGTTCAGGCACATTGGGGTCAATGGCATTTGTGCAGCTGATACAATTAAACTAATGTAAATATGCTGATTTTATAACAGAGGCTGAGTCAGAAGATTCTGTTTGTCTGGGCTGGCTGCTTGTACATGCATGTATGTGTGCGTGCGGGGACATCATCATGTAGTCTGGATAATTAGTAACGTTGTCTGCCAACTTGTGAGGACAGCCAGCTTCCTTTTAAAGGCATTTCATTCCTGAGGAGTTGTTAATTATAGGGCCATATTACATATCAATTTAGAGAAACATGGAAGGTATATTTAATTAAATGTATACACGTAACTTCGAGTAAGTTATGTGGTGCTTTACATTTATTTATCAGTAGTTAAAAGTCATTGAACATTTGAATAGAGCCTCTAACCCAAAAACAGAGACCAAAACAATCAAACAGAAAGATCAAATTGGAATGAACAGAAAATAAAAATAGATCATACTATAAGTAATATCCACAGAGAGATAAGATATTGCATCCACAAAAAAAGCGTTATAAAAATTATGTTCAGAAACAAAATTATTGGAAATTGCAAATGTTATTATAAATAAAAATTCAACAATCGAAGCAATGCCCCTCAAAGTATAAGAAATAAAGACAGAGATGAGAAGTAGGAATTAAAGCTCAAAGAAAAAAAAAGGAACTAAATCTAGTAGGTCCAATATCCAAATAATAGGAATTCCAAAAAGGGAAAGCAAAGAAAATGGAGAGAAAGAAATGATCATTTAAAAAATATAAGAAATGTTCTCAGATTTAAAGACTATGAGTCTCCAGAGTGAAAGAGACCACCAAGTCTTCAATAAAATTGATGAAAAAAGTTCACATTAAGGACATCATACAAATTTGAGAACAGTGGGGATAAAGAGAAGATTCTAAAAGTTTCTGGGAAATGGAAGGTGTATTAATTAACTTTTGCTGTGTGACAAATCACCCAAACTTAGTGACTTAAAACAATTTGTGGGCTGGTTGGGTAGTTCTTCTGGTCTGAGCTAGATGCACGACGGTTGTATGGTCTAAGACAAGCCTCACTGACATATCTGGGACTTTCTGGGGTGGCTGGGACTTCCCCCAACACAGTCTTTCCTCTTCTAGGAAACTAGTTTGGATTTGTTCACAAGGATCATGGGAGAGTTCTCAGCAGCAAGAGAGGGCCAGTCCACCGCACAAACACCTTCATACCTCCACTTGCATCATGTTTGCTATTTTGCTTTTTACCAAAGTCAGTCATATGGCTGGGACTATCGTCAAGGTGGAAGGAGACTATTCTGTGGTATAAATAAAGTAAGATATGATTCTCTGGGGGCAATTAGGACAACTATGCAAGGTATATGCAGGGGGAGGAGGCATCAGAAATGCGCTGAGATGGGGAGCAGGAGCTGCTGCTTCACTCCACACCCACAGATATTTGACTTTGTAAACTATGCATTGTGTTTATTTTTTAAAAATAAACCCTCCCTACCACCCCAAAAAGGGCAAAATTATGTGAATGAACCAATGTCATGCAGAAAAGCATTGGAGGGCACAGTGCTGTTTGGAATTACTACCTTGAGAAAGAGCTCTGTAAGGTCCATCACTCCTTCCCTTTGCAATCGCCGGCTGGTGAGCCCAAAATGCTCACTTTAACAAATACGTTTTTTTCAATTCACTAGTCACCATTTCCCAGACATTTTTAGAATCTGTAAGGTTACTGTTCAACATAATCATTTTTTCTCCACTTGCTCTTTTTGGAATTTTTATTATTTTTATTTACTGTTTTTTAATTATTTATTATTATTTATGCCTACAGCACCTGGTCTTCCTAGGTGGTCTCCCATCCAAGTACTAACCAAGCCTGACCCTGCTTAGCTTCCAAGATCAGACATCGGGCTTGTTCAGGGTGGCATGGCGGTAGACCATGGACTGTGGCTCCACTGGGGTGTGAACCCAGGACCTTCTGTGTGTAAAACAGACGTGCTAACCACTACACTGTGGAACCACATCCAGAATTCTCATTATTTGAATATTAGACCTACTAGATTAAAGTCCCTTTTTTGAGCTTTAATTCCTACTTCCTCTCTCTGTCTTTATTTCTAATACTTTGAGGGGCATTGTTTTAATTATTGAAATTTTTATTCTTGCAATTTCCAAGAATTCATTTTTGATGAATAATAAAATGACAATAATAATATACCTATCAAAAATTACTTTAAATGTAAATACATTAAATGCACCATTAAAAAAACATAGGGTGGCTTCATATCAAGAGACACATACAGACTGAAAGTAAAGGGATGGAAAAGATATTTCATGCAAATTGAAATTTAAAAAAAAGAAAAAGTTGGGGTAGCAATACTTATACCAGACAAAATAGACTTTAAAATAAAGGCTAAAACAAGAGACAAGGACATAGCAGTTCCACTTCTGGGTATTAATCCAAAGAAACCCAAAACACTAATTCTAAAAGACATATGCATCCCTACGTTCATTGCAGCATTGTTTACAATGGCCAAGGTATGGAAGCAACCTAAGTGTCCATTGATAGACAAATGGTTAAAGAAGAGAGATGATATATATACATATGATGTAATATTACTCAGCCATAAAAGAATGAAATCGTGCCATCTGAAACAACATGGATGGACCTAGAGGGTACTATGCTAAGTGAAATAAGTCAGACAGAGAAAGAGAAATGCCTTATGATTTCACTTATATGTGGAATCTGGAAAACAAAATAAATGAACAAACAAAACAGAAATGAACTGATGATACAGAGAACATTTTGATAGTTGCCAGATGGGAGAGGGTTGGGAAAATGAATGAAAAAGAAAAGGGATTAAGATGTACAAATTGCCAGTTATAAAAACAGTCATGGGGATGTAAAGTATAGCTCAGGGGATATAGTCAATAATATTGTAATAACTATGTATGGTGTCAGATGGGTACTAGACTTATTGGGGTGATCACTTCATAAGTTATATAAATGCCTAATCACTGTGTTGTACACCTGAAACTAATATAATATCATATGTCAACTGTAATTGAAAAATTTAAAAAACATTTAATAGAACTCACTTATAATGGAGAATGGTAAATTTTTAGTGGCACTTTTAATAATCAAATTATCAAATAAAAGTAATCCTTTCAAAAAATTCATTTTTTTTCTCTGAACGTGATTTTAACAACGTTTTATTACTACCACCCCCCCCATAGATGTAATATCTTCTTATCTCTGTGGATATTAATTATAGTATGAATTTTTTTCCTGTTCATCTCAATTCTATTTTTCTGTTTGATTGTTTTGATCTCCTTGGGGGGGGATTAGAGGCTCTCAACTGCACTTTTAAATATTTATAACTTTTAACTATTGATTATCAAATGTAAAGCTTATTTGAAGCTGTGTATATTGGGCAGAGTTTGTGAATTGGTTGCTCTCCCCTTAGGTTGAGCATGTGGAGACCTGTTCACTTATTGGAGGATTGAAAAATGTGAATATCTATGGGTCTTTTTATGCGGGCCAGGCGAGTTCCCCACAAAAAAATTTCTCCAATATCCTCCTGGGGGTTGCCGGATGGGGTTAAATATAGCTGCCAGCATTCTGGGAGCAAAAAGGGGTGTGTAGGGGATTCATCTTTCAGAATGCCAACTTTTACTTAATCCCTATTTTCAATATGATTTCTCACCTTCACCCTTCACTGCCTATGCTCTGGGCTCAGGAACACAGCTGCTTGTGCCTCTCCGGGGAGTAAGGCTCTTGTCTTCTCCCTTTATTGTACCTGGTTTATCTAAGCCCTGAGCCTCACAGATTCTGCACTACTAATCATTTGGCTTTTCCTCTTGTAGTAGCTGAACTTTCAGCTGGCTTCCGTCTCCTAAATGAGTTTACTAGCACCCATAATTTTGTTGCCAGTTCTTATTGGCTATTGTTTCCTCCATCCTCTTTGTTCTTATGGATTTATGCCTTCAAGAAAAATTAAAAACTTAATTTTTTATTTTATTTTACTGAGGCATTGGTAGGGAGCAGATGTGTGATACTGCTTTTTTAAATTGAAACCTGTTTTTAGCTCTTAATATGAATGATGAGTGCATTTGTACAAACCTAGTCAGCAAAACTGAAAATAGATGGTCAGAGTCAATGCATCTATTGTAAAAAATATATTTTTTATTTGAAGGCAACCACCCATCCAAGCTGCCTTATTATTAAGCACACTGCCTAAGATCGATCGATCGATCTATCTATCTATCTATCTATCTATCTATGTGTGTGTGTGTGTGTGTGTGTGTGTGTGTGTGTGTGTATATGTCATTTCCACATGATCTGAAGGAAAAGAAACGAAGCAACAACAGATGAAATGCCAAGCTGTTTGCTTATTTAAATGTGGAATTTTGCCATGATAGATGTGAACCTGGGTCAGCACTATTTACAGAAGAGCACGAGGTGTTTTATCTCAATGAGCAGGAAAATGTTTTGTGATAAAATGTGGTAAAAGCTTGTCGGTTTTTCCAACTAAGCAGTAAAAGGAATTACACAATGTAAAATGATAAATAAAAAGTTCTATGAGTCATCCTTAATGTAGAGAAAATATGCAGCCAGGACAGAGACAGTGTTTTTCTGCAAGTTAAAAATAATCTCTAATGAACTGAAACAAATCAAAAACAGCATGTCCTAGAAGCCCAAATACTGGTGGGACTCCCAGAGATTTAATGTAGCTCATGTTTTTCAAATAAATGTGTTGAAATGGTAGAGATAATGAAGTAGAGGCTATGTTGATCCTATTTTTAAGTCAGTTTTATTAAGGTACAACTTGCATACAGTAAAGTTCACTCTTTTCAGTGTACGTTCTATGAATTTTTGGCAGATACATTCAGTCATGGTGCCTACATGTATCAGTTCCACCAAACCCTTCCCCCATTCCTCTAGCCCCTGCCTATCACTAATCTTTTTTCTGTTCCTATAATTTTGCCTTTTCAAGAATGTCATACAAATAACTCATACAGTACACAGACTTTTGATTTCTTTTGACTCTGGCTTAAATATTTATGTATAGGTTTTTGTGTGAATATACATTTTCATTTCTCTGGGATAAATGCCCAGGAATCCAAATGCTGGGTTAAATGGTAGTTGCATATTTATTTATTGAAGAAACCACCAAACTTTTCCAGAGAGGCTGTGCCATTTTACATTCCCATTGGCAACGTAGGAGTAATCACAGCTTTGATCTTTTTTTGTAAATTTCAGTGTTAAACTGATGAAACTAACTGTCAGAGATTCACTACATTTTAAATGTATATCCTGTTAAGAACATTTTATTTCGGGAAGCGTTATGACTAATGACACTCCAATGTAAATTACGTCACCTGCGAAATGGAAAAATCATGCTGGCTTGCCTTACTCTTTTCTCCCAGAAACTTTGAACACCAAAAAACAATGGGGGAAATAATGTTTACAAAATTCTGGGGAGAAGGAACATGAGACCCACGGATATCCAACCAATATTCCAATCAGGCATTCTACGAGACCAAGGAGCTCTGAAAGCAGAGGACCAGCTCCTAGAAAACAAAGCAAAGCCAAAGAAAGAAAGAAAAAAACACTACAACAAAGTCCAGCCATTCCACAAATGAATCAAAATGGAAAATGGAATAGGAATATTGTAATAAAAAATGATGGTGAGGGTTACAGCCAATCAATTATATATTTAAAAAGCAACAGGGGGATTAATAGTTGTAACACAGATGTATGTATAAGTTCTGAAAAATAACAATAATATAAATGACATAATCAGGAGAATAGGGTAGAAGAGACAAAAATCATAACCAGCTCATCTTTCATTACAAAGAGGCAATAGTGTCCTAAATTGAGATTCGTAATAAAAATGTTATTTCAGTCTCTTAATGGTTTTCATTAAGAGGTTGTGAGACGGGACATCACTTGCAAATTCTTAATCTTTTAGCAGGAAATGAAATGAGACATCTCTTGCATAGTTAATCTTTTTAGTAAACCTAGTTAAGTTTTCTTCCCTCCTTTCTTCGGAAAAAGGCTCTCACCCTCAAATCTTGATAAGTGCCCTAGCCACTCAGATCTTCTGGCTATTGATAAGGGTCATCTGCCCATTGTTAAGCAGAAATGGTGTTAAGCCAGGCAGGGCCCTTAGAGTCCAAGGAAGGGGGGAAACTTTAAGCCAAAGGTCTTTCTTTATACTCTTTAGGAACATATTGTGCTGGCTGGAAAATTACTGCTTGGCTATCGCCCATGGGAACATAGGCTATCACCCATGGGAACATAACATTCTAACAATAAGCTTTCTGCTTCTGTACCCCAGCTTGCACAACTGACCTGTGGGTTGACAGGTAGTGAATAAGAGAAAAATAGACCTTTGTGTTTAAGACAGAATGAGGAATGGGATTTAGGGCTTAAAAACCCTGTGCCTCTACATTTCAGGGCTGCTTAATTTGGGGTCTGCGTACCCCCGGCAGACCCAGCTGGCTGAATAAAGAGCATGTTTCCTATAAACTCACTGATTTCTGGTGGTCCCTGTGTCTTTCTGTGGC
>NW_006442491.1:2915993-2926457 GCF_000325575.1 Pteropus alecto | reverse complement strand
TTGGGGGGCAAAAGTTAACCAAGAAAGAAACAAGTGAGCAGGAAATTGGGTTTCAGCCAGTCACTCACATCTGTGCAACAAAACCCCAATCATCTTCAATATACCTAAGCCTCATTTACTATCATTATAATATGATACATATGCCCAGAAGTTCATTAATATCATTATAACAGACTGAATTCTGGGAACGAACATGCGCAGAAAGCAAAATGACGAATCACTGAGTCCTGTCAATCTTACTTGTCAATCAAGGAAGCCCACTCCTCTAAGAAAAGTAACCACTCATAGCTAAAAAAAAAGGGATAAAAACCCTGAAATCTTCGTTACCAGGCCTTTTGAGCCACAATTCTCTTGCTCAGGCTTGCTTCCACGTCTGGAAGTGTACTTTCCTTTCTAATAAAACTTTTCTTTTCTACTGTATTTCAGTGTCTTTCTTAATTCTTTGTTCGAGACATCAAGAACCTGGACAATGCGCCAGGAGAAGACTCCACTCTCTGGTAACAGTTGAAATCATATTTAATATATATGATATAATAAAATACATATTTAAGCCTTAAAGGAAACTTTTAGGTACCCTTGTGATGCTCAGCAACCTCTTTAGTTTTAATTCAGTTCTCTTCTGCTAAATTAAAAAAAATTAAAGTAATAACTTTTAATTTAATATTAACATGTCTAATCCGAGCCTCTTTTTAGTGAAAGTCTTTTTCTCACTCCCTTTAAATAAACTACATAAAAAGATGTCTGAAGTTCTTCAGGGATTAACATGATTTATTCCTGGATGGAATCTTGAGTGATTTGTTGCTTTCTTCTTTGTATATCTCTACAAGTCTTCCATTTGCTAAATAATGGGCATAAATCCCTTTTATTAAACAACACAGACTTTTTTTTTTTTAAGTGAAGAGTCCTAAGGGGTATTTTAAAAAACAAAATAAAACAAGTGCTGACATGTAGGCTTTTCTGGGTGGAGTAAGATAATAAGAGAAAGGGAGGTGGCTTCAAAGGACCTGACTCTCTGAAACAAGCTGCTCATCTGGGATGTGAACAATGTGCCACGCACACCGACTGTGCTAACGGTTTTTGCCTCTCCCACACTCTACATTTCAAAGTTTTGAATCTTCAAAATGCAAAATACTTTATTTACTTTCTTTAACACACATTCAAATGGCAAGCCTTATTTCAGGTGCTTTACAAATATTAGCTATTTATACTTCATAACACAATGAGGTAAATACTATTATTACATACCTTTTACAGAAACTGAGGCACAGTGAAATAACTCAGTTGATAACATAATATCTATTTGTAAACTACTAAGGATGGCATGATTTTCTGTACAACCCATATGTCTCCTTTATTTACTGAGCACCTGCCAGGCATCCTGCGAGATGTTAATTCATTGGAAACTGATAACAGTTTAAAAACAAGTAGACAGAGAGAAAGGAGATCTAGCTTATGTTTCCAGGATGTTCTCTGTAATTTCCTCCACATCCCCGTGACCTGGCACACATTGCATTGCCATGTAGCTACAACAAGAGTTTTGATCTGTGACTGGAAATGATGATTCTGAATCATAACTTCTAGCAGTGTTTGCAAACTGGTAGCCCACAGGAACCAGTGCCTGCAGGGATTGAGTGTTGTCTTTGTGTTAAATCCACAGTGGTTTTTAAAAATCAAGATTGCTTTTATTATACTGTTACTTAAATAAGTACAAACATAAAGTAGTCATAAAAAAATAATGATAAACACTATAAAAACTTCACAACCAACAAAATTCAAATCAAAATTCGTTCATCAGAAAAAGTTATGAGACATTTGACAATGACTTATAAAAGATGACTGGGTGTCTGTCTGGTCAATTACATCTTTCCAGGTTAACTCTGCCTTTTATTGTTTTTGACCTATTTTACAAATCTGTAAGCTAGTAATGAAAATGATTCTTGTCTATAGAAATATAAATGCATCAGGTATGTCTAGGAGATGCAGTAGATTACCACTCTGTGGATATTGACAAGTTTTATACATATTTCTAAATACATATCAGCAAAATCCTGATTGCCTTGTGCATTTTAAATTCTCCTTTGAACAGGCTGTAACATCTTACTGGTCCTTTCATTGGTTAAATTAAAGAGTTAAAATCTTTGACAAATGTTCATTTTTTTATTTGCATGAAAATAGTAATTTTACCTTTTCTAAAAATTATCCTTGTTTAACTTCATTTAATGTGGCACATTAGGCTTTGCTGTTCGAAAATTGCCCCTAAAATTTCTCCCTGTTTAAACACCTAGCAGGCAGAAGCTGAGTTCATGATGTCACATTTCTGCCCTGCTGGTGCATTTGTACCTGTGGGCATGAGTTTGCAAGTCCCAGGGACTCTTACATGTGTGTTTACACTCACATGCCTATATTGTTGAAGATCTGGAAACGATGTTTGGATCTGATTTTGGATCTTGGAAGAGCCTTCTCATGGGCCTACCTACTCCCTCCTCCAAACCACCTCAGTAGTAGCTTGGGAAGGTAGGGGGAGAAAGAATCTCTAAGAGCAGGTAGGACATGCTCATTTCTCAGACTACACCTGGACTGTTTTATAAGTGGTGGCAGCCACCACCCATGGGGCTATCGAGTACAAAAAAATGTGGCTAGTGCCACTGACAAATGAAATTTTCAACTTTATTTAACTTTCATTTAAATTTAAATTTGAAAACTGATGTTCCATTCAGTCATTTGAAAACAGCATGATTGGAACTTTTTGGTTGTGTGAATCTACTTTTTAACCATATACTTTACGTATACATTTTATGAAATTTAAATACAGAACAAGTATTTCTCATGACAATTTAGTTCTTGGAGATAAATATGTGGCAAATATAAAATATACGCGATATAAAGGACTTTACCAAAAAAAAAAAAAAAAAGTAAAACTTTCCATTGATATTATTTTCTATTGATTATATGTGAAGTGATAACGTTTTGAAGAGGAATTTCCCACTTAATTGGCCAGCATTTCTAATCAGTTCCTTTTTTTCTGCTTCTGTAAACATACTTGCTACATAGAACAAAGATCTCCGGGTCAACTGAGAACTCATCCTCCCCTTAAGATATATTGCTTTTAGTGTTTAGACAGATGTATCCCCTCTCTTTAAGATGTATTGATTTGGTGCTAGTTAGAAAAGATATATTGCTTTAGTGCTTGTTAGAAAATCCATGCTCTGTAACTGCCCGTAGCCCATAGTAATTTCAGGAGTCTGTTAATCAGCCCATTTCAGGGGTCTATTAATCAGCCCATGCCAACTGTAACTACGCAGGTATAAAAGTGAAATTGCCCCTTAGCTCCGGGCCCAGATTTTCAGAGCACTAGCTCTTCTGGGACCGCCGGCGTAATAAAACCGAGTTCTCTTTCTCTCTTGGTTACTTCTTGGCTTTTCGCTGGTCTGATTTTTGGAGTTTTGGGCATTTTTCCATAACAATTTAAAATATACTGGGTAAAATAAAATACATTATTAAAATAAATTTCACCTTTCTTATTTTGTTTTTAAACGTGATATTAGGAAATTTGAGATCCCATACAGAGTTCTCATAATGGGACAGGCCGCTCTGGACCATGAATCCTTCCATTTCTTATCACTTCCTTCCTCATTTACTAAGGGACACCCAAGTGGTCCTGAATCTCGCTTTTCTGCTTTGGCTTCCTAAACCCGGCAGCTTTGTCTCTTTGCTAGATCACAATGCCCACTTTCTGTCGCTCCCATAGACGGGTTTGGAGGTTCTGAGGGCTAAGAGCCCGTGACCTGGCAATTTCTGACTCCGGCCGCCAGAGGGAGCTGCGTCTCTGCGTGGTTGTTAGAGACTGGTGGCCCGGAAGCAGTTCTCCGCCCCACATCTGTGGCCGCTCGTTGGCGGACTTCCGGCGGAGCGGGCGGGAGGTTGTGGCGAGAGAGTTTCAGTGGAGAGGGCTTGGGTGGCGGCGGCGTAATGACCACGCTCCGGGCCTTCACATGCGATGACCTGTTCCGCTTCAATAATATGTGAGTGAAGTGCGCCCTGGGCGAACACTTGGACAACGCCCCCTCACCCTGGGGGTCTGGGGAGCCAGCCCCGCCTAGCCGCCACTGGAGCCTCCCTGCGGGCCGCAGGGTCCGAAGCCGGTGCCCGGGGCGGAAGCACAGTCTTCCGTGCGCTGACCTTGGCCGAGACTCTCAAACTTCACCCCGCAACCCTGCGTGCTCATCAGCGCAGGCCGCCTTCCTCGGTGGTTGTCAGGAAGTGCGGGGTTTTTAGGAGGTGGGGGACCGGCCCGCGCCCACAGCCCGGCGCCAGCCTCTGCTGCCTTCGGGCCAGTGACTCGGCTTTCTCTTCCGTGCGGTGGACATCCGCAGAGGTCGTTGCGAGATCAGTAGCTAATAGCTAAGTGTTTGAGAGAATATGTACGTTGTGCAGCGTACCTGGTGGTAAGGGTTAACTTGTATCTCAGTGAGATAACATTGTGATCATGGCACTCCCCGCTGAAGTTCCTCTCTCAGGCGGGTTTACTTTTGCACCTCTCTTTGCTGGAGCTGCGCTCCAACCTGGACATCTTTTTTTCTGCTGTGCGGAGTCAGGGCAGGGGCCACATGCTGGTAAAGGTTGCACTGTCTTTAAATCCGAATTAAGTCAGGACCTGTGACTTGTAGGTACCATTTTTTCCTTAAAAAAAAGTTATGAAAATATCTGAATATTTAAAAAGTTGACAGAATTTTACCGTGAACACTTATATAGACACATCAACTGGATTCTACAGTTAACATTTGCTACATTAGCTTTATCACACATCTGTCTATTGGTTCCATCACATATCTGTCGATCTGTTCGTCTTTCTACCGATCCCACATTCTTCCATCCATCCACCCACCCGCCAATCCCACATGGACTTTTAAAGACAAAGGGGCAATATGTGAAAACAGGACCAAGTGGTTCAGATCCAAGTGTCTGGAAGATGTAAAAAACTTGAGATTAGACGGCTGGAAACATCTCCAAGACCGGATGAGCCTTGAATTGTTGATAGTGATAAGGAAGTTTTGAAGAAGGAAATGGATGTTAAGGTGAAAGCTTGAGGTATAGCTAGATAACTGGGAGATGAGTGTGACTATAGTAGTGGGTTTCTGTAACTGAGTAGCCAGAGAGAATAAAGTGAGGACTTTGCTCCATTATTGAGAGGTTTAGACTCGATCCTGTGAGAAGAATTTTCTTTTGTGCGCCTCCCAGTTGAAGCAGCATAACTAAGGCAATTTGTATTGAGCTCTTGCTGTGCCCAGCACTGGCACTGTAATAACCCGTTTAGTCCTCACAATTCTGTGAGGTGGGTACTCTCATTATCCCCATTTTATGTATGAGTAAACTAAGGTACTGAGAGCTCAAATGACTTGCCCCAGGTGTTAGAGCTTTGCAGTGGGAGTGGGTCAAACAAGGAGATTGGCAGGAGAGCAGTGGTTCTTAGAGTGGTTCCTGACCACTGAGGAACATTTTGAAAATGCAAATTCCGGCTGTTTGAGAACCACTGCTCTGGAGCTTGAGCTCTCCAACACAGAGCTATGTGGCATGAGAGGTAATTAGAAAAGGTGTACCAGGCAGGTAAGCCATTTAAGAAGTCTTGGCAATACCCCAGAGATGACGACTTGACGAAGGCTTGGGTTTTGAAAGTGTAGGCCTAGGAGGCAACAGTGTGCCTTGAAGTTTCAGCAGTAGGAAAATGCTATGCCCCTTGGAGAATCACTTTTAACTGAAAATCTGGGAAGGGACAGCACTGTTTTATGTGAAAATGAATAGAGCAGAAGGAAAGTAAGCATGAGCATTTACAATAGAACGTTAGATTTCAAAGAATCATCCAGCTAAGGCCTCTTCAGAGTATGCCAGTAGAGAAACTCCTCTTCCTCCTCATTTTCTTCTATTTCTCACTTTAATTAGGGCTTTTCATTAGAGAACTCTGGGAATCATGGTATTAGGATGTTGTAGCAGGAATTGAAAGAAGCCATTGATGTAGAAGCATTAAAATTAACAAATATTTTATTCTTGGAAAGTTATTTGTGTGCTTGTTTATGTAGCAGTGTTGGAACACAGCAGTGAACAGAAAAAAAATTATCTTTATGGAATTTACATTTTAGAGGGAAAGGCAAAATAAAATACATGTAGAACTTAGTGTTCAGTACAAAGGACAGATGAGAACAGGGAAGGGAAATAGGAAGTGAGTGAGGATTCAGCTCTAGGTAGAGTGTTTAGGGAAGATGTCACTGAAGAAATACCTAGGGGAGGTGAGGAGATGAGTCATGTGGATATTGGGGTTAGGAACTTCCAGGCAGAGGGAATAGTAAGTGCACAGATACCTCTCAGACAGGAGGATAGGCCAGTGTGGATGGTGCAGAGTGACTGTGGTTGTGAGAGGATGAGGTCAGAGTCAAAGGGCTAGATCTTGGAGATGCTAGCATAGGACTTGGGATTCTCTGCCAAGTGCACTGAGATACCCAGGTGGAGAAGTCAGGTGGGCATCTGGGCATGGGAATCTCAAGTTTAGGTTTGGGCTAAAGATAGAAATTTTGAGGTCAACACTATGTAGTTGGTATTAAAACCAAGAAACTAGATGACCTAAGTCAGTGGTCCCCAACCTTTTTGGCACCAGGGACTGGTGCTCCTGTGAGAATCTAATGCCTGATGAGCTGAGGTGGAGCTGAGGTGGACAGGATGCTAGCACTGGGGAGCAACTGCAAATACAGATGAAGCTTCGCTCACTGGCCCGCCTCTCACCTCCTGCTGTGAGGCTCTGTTCCTAACAGGACATGGATAGTTACTGGTCCACGCCTGGGGGTTGGGGACCCCTGACCTAAGTGATGGAGTGAGTGTAGATAGAAAGAGGCTCTGCGATGGTGCTCTAGGGCATCAAGTGTCAGACAGAGTGAAGACCTACTGGCCCAGTGAGGTGAAAGGAAAACCTGATGGTGAGATCTTGGAAGCAAGCAAGGAGAGTATTTCAGGTGGAAGGAGTGGGGAACTATGTCAGGAGCCGCTGATGGCTAATTATAAAGCATGTTTGTACATTTCTTCCAGAAGGGAGAGGAGAATTGTTGGAGCAGGTTCCTGGGTATTGAGAGGTGGTGAAATAGTTTGTCTCTGGCAATATAATTACATATGAAGAATGCAAGCACGGATGTCCTTAAAGCACAACCATCTTAGTCCCTACAGTTTGGCTGCTTGCACTTGGCTTTACACTGCTCATTTAGGTAAAGCAGCCACAACTGAACATCACTCTCTTTGTTTTTCAATTCTCTGTTAATGGTTTTGGCAACTTCATAAAGAAAAATACAAGAAAAAATGACTTGGAAAATTATTGTTCTAGTAAATTAATTTGATCATTAAGTCTATTGGCTAGCAAAGATCAGATGACCCCCTAAGGATTGATGATAAATGTCTGTCTTTTAATTGCTTGTTTTGAATGAAAAAGTTAATTGTTACCTTTCAGAGAAAGTGCTGAGCAGTGTCTGCCTATAACACCAGTTGGTATTATTTCTCCCTTTCCCTTAAGCAGTATTCATATTTAAGCAGTATTCATATTTATAACAAGAGTCTTTCTGTATAGCAGGAAAATCAAAGTGGGCAGTGTTTTTATTCACCCAGAGGGACTGATCATGCCTTATCTCTACAACCTGAAAGCTCTCTTTTCTACTTTTAGGCTTTGATGTTAATTTTAACTTGATTTCATCTTTAATTTAAAAAGTTAAATTTTGGAGGTATAACATTGGTTAATAACATTATACCTTTCAGGTTACAGCATTCAACACTTGTGTACTCTGTTGAATACTCCTTACTCAAAGTCTAGTTTCCTTCTATTACCATCTATTTGACCCCCTCTACATACTTTCCCCTCCCCTACCCCATTTTGCCTTTGGTAGCCACCATTCTGTTGTCTGTATCTATGACCATCTGACTTATTTCACTTAGTATAATACTCTCAAGATCCATCCATGTTGTCACAAATGGCAATGTTTCATCCTTTTTTTGGCTGAGTAGTATTCCATTTTACATATACACCACATCATCTTTACCTAATCATCCATCGGTGGATGTTTAAGTTGTTTCCATGTCTTGGTTATTGTAAATAATGCTGCAACAAAAATGGGGGTACATGTATTTTTACAAGTGTTTTTATAATTTTTGGGTAAATACCCAGAAGAAGAATTGCTGAGTCATATGGTAGTTCTGCTCTTAATATTTTGAGGAATTTTTGTTTTCTCTAGTAGCTGCATGGATTTACATTCCCACCAATAGTGTATGAGAGTTTCCTTTTTTCCCACATCCTCTCTAACACTTACTGTTTCTTGTCCTTTTGATAATAGCTATTCTGACAAGTACAAGGTGATACCTCAGCGTGGTTTTGATTTGTATTTCCCTAATAACTAGTGATGTTGAACATTTTTTCATATGTCTGTTGGCAATTTGTATGTCTTCCTTGGAAAAAAGTCTATTCAGGTCCTCTGTTCATTCTTTAATTGGACTGTTTTTGTTGTTGTTGTTGCTGTTGAGTGGGTTTTTTTTTTTTTTCATATTATCCCCTTATTAGGAGTGTCGTTTGCAAATATCTTCACCCTTTAGGTTGGTTACGTTTTTGTTTTGTTGATAGTTTCTTTTGACTTGCAGAAGCAGTTTGATGTAGTCCTACTCATTTATTTTTGCTTTTATTTCCTTTGCCTTTGGGGTCAAGTTCACAAAAACATGCCTGAGACTGAGGTCTGTAAGCTTAGTGCCTATGTTTTCTTCTATGTATTTTATTATTTCACGTCTTGCAGTCAAGTTTTTATTCCATTTTGAATTAATTTTTGTGTTTGGAGTAAGATAGCAGTCTAGTTTTATTCTTTTACATATGGCTGTCCAATTTCTCCAACACCATTTATTGAAGAAACTTTCCTTTTTCCATTGCATAGTTCTGGCTCCACTGTCAAAAATTAATTGCCAGTATGTAAGTAGGTTTATTTCTGGGCTCTCAGTTCTGTTCCATTGGTCTGTGTGTCTGTTTTTCTGCCAATACATACTGTTTTGATTACTATGGTTTTGTAGTATAGTTTGAAGTCAGGGAGTGTGATACCTCCAGCTTTGGCAATTTGGGGTCTTTTGTGGTTGCATACAATTTTTAAAAAAGTTATTCATGCAGAATGGGTGAAGGGGGTTAAAAGGTACAGAGCTTTCAGTTACAAATAAGTCATGGCATGTAATGAACAGCATAGTGAATACAGTTATTTAAAACTTACTAAGAGCATAGACCTTAAAATTCTCACCACAATAAAAAAATTTTGCAACTATCATTTCACAGTATATACAAATAATGAATAATTATGTTGTATACCTGAAATTGTTATATCAGTTGTCTCAAAATTTTTTCCATCTTTATTGAAATATAATAGATAATTATGCTCGTATTTACACTGTACAGTTCGTTTTTTTCCCAATATAGTTGGCATATAATTATACCAGTTTCAGTTGAACAGCTGAGTGATCAGAGATCCACATACTCACAAAGCGATCACCCCACTAAATCTAGTACCCCTCTTCCCGCTTACATATTTATTACATTATTAACCATCTTCCCAATGCTACACTCTATATCTCCATGTCTATTCCGCAACTATCCATTTGTACCTCTTAATCCCTTTGCTTTTTTTCCCATCCCCCCAAATCCCCTCCCATCTAGTAGCCCTCAAAATAGTTTCTGTATCTATGAGTTTATTACTGCTTTTGTTATTGTTGGTTTGTTCTTTAGATTCCACATTTACGTGAAAACATGCGATATTGTCTTTCTCTCTGCAGCCCATTTCATTCAGCACAATACCCTCTAGGTCCATCAAATCAGTATCTTTTTCCACCCCATTCCTTTTAGTCTGTATATGTCTTTAATTTGAAGTGAGTCTCTTGTAGGCGTCATATGTAAGGGTATTGTTTTCTTATGCATTCAGCCACTCTATCTTTTGGTTGGAGCACTTAATTCTTTTCCATTTCAGGTACTTGTTGATAGGAATATAGTTATTACCATTCTTTATTCCTGTTTTTGATATATGTTTTTTCTTCTTAAAGAAGTCCCTCCAACATTTCCTGTAATACTGGCTTGGTGTTGATAAATTGCTTTAGCTTATTTTTGTCTGGGAAGCTCTTTATCTGTCCTTTGACTCTAATGATAGCTTTGCTGGATAAAGTATTCCTGGTTGTAGATCCTGGGTTTTCATCACATTGAATATTTTTGCCAAGCCCTTCTGTCTTGCAAAGTTTCTTTTGAGAAATCAGCTGCCAGTCGTATGGGTGCTCCCTTGTAGGTAACTAACTGCTTTTCTTGTGCTGCTTTTAAGATTCTCTCTTTGTATTTAAACTTTGGCATTTTAATGATAATGTGTCTTGGTGTGGGTGTTCATCTCTTTGGGAACTCTCTGAGCTTCCTGGAGTTGTCTGTCTGTTTTT
>NW_006442491.1:2858891-2915766 GCF_000325575.1 Pteropus alecto | reverse complement strand
TCTTTAAAGCTATAACTGAATTCATCTATACTTCCCCGAAGTTCATTGAGCATCTTTATAACCAGTGTTTTGAACTCTGCATCTGTTAGATTGCTTGACTCCATTATTCACGGATCTCTGTTCTCTTCTCTCATATGGTTTCTGCTTCTTTGTCCACCCATTTTGGCTGCTTTTCTGTGTCTTGTTTCTGTGTACTAAGCAAAGCTCTTAACACTCCTGGTCTTATTAATGTGCCTTTGTTTAGTAGGTATCCAGTGGCACTGTCCTGAGGGGTTTAGCTGCAGGCCAAGTTTAGCCCCAGGCTGTGCCCCTCTAGGGCCACCTGTTAAGATTCAGCAAGCAGTCCACAGATGCTGTGCTTATAGTTGCCTCAAGTGGCCACGCCAGAAACCGAGGCCAGCTGCCACTAGTGAGTCTTGGCGCTGTTCAGCAAGGAGCACCAGACTCTCCTGAGGATACACCAGGATGTGGTGTGGGTGGGGCTCACAGGAGTTGGGGGAGGCAGAGTTTCAGGGAATCCTTTGGGCGGAGCGACATCTTGTTATCCAGTTGGATGACATCTCAGCTATGGTGGCACTGAGTCTGCACCCTGGGAGGGGTAAGGTCTCAACAGAGGAATAATGGATACTGATAGCACTTCTGTCCGGGAGAGATCCTCACCTCCGGCCCTCACTCTGACAACTCAGTGTCCCCTTGTAAGTCCCTGGTGCCCCCCACGCAGCCCACCCAGCACTGGTGCTCAGAATGAGCAGATTTTCACAGCAAAAGGCCACTCGTGGACATGGCCACTTTAGTCGGCATCTGCAGCAGCAGCTGCCACAGCTTCTGTCCCACTCAGCTGCTTGGGACCAGGCAGCTTCACGTCCTCACCCCACTCTACCTCCTCCCATTGCAGGGCAGTTGATTTCTTATTTGTCTCCCTAGTTGTAAGACTTCTTCATCTAGATCCTAGGCAACTTTTTTTGATGTTTGCTCTGTTTCTGTCACAACTTTGATTTGGTTGTGAGAGGGATGAACCAAGCCTCTCATCTACGCCATTTTTTTTTCAGTTATGTCTCAATTTTAAAGTTATTCATCTTAACATGTAATTATTTCAACATAAATGTTTTAAATTTTTAAATATCAATAGACATAATCCACATAAATAGAAGTTTTTTGGGGTCTTCAGTAATTTTCACTGTAAAGTTTCTGAAACCAAAATGTTTGAGAACTGCTGAGGTAAAGAAATGCATTATGCCTGTCGGGCACTGGTAAAGGTCCCAAAGAAGAATTTGTATGTGCAAGAGGAAGGGTTGAAGGTCGCTTGTTTTGAGCCTGGCAAGATAATGGTTCCATTAATTGGATAGGAAAGTGAGAGGGAAGGACTCTTTGTAGATGGAAGTGGAGATGTATTTCAAGAAATGCTGATTCCGGAGTGTTGTGATTGAATACGCTGGTGAGGCACAGCACCAGATTCAGATCTGGCTTCCTCTGAGAATACAAAATTGAAAGGATAGGAATGGGGACACTGGGGAAGGGAGGAGGTGGGAATGTTTTATAGTGGGAAGCAAAAACCAAGTTGGGGAGAGCCCGCATCTGAAGGGTGGAATAAAGGAGAAAGGAAGAATTGTCAGGGAAAGAAGGCCCAGAGACAGGTTGGGAAAAGCCCTGTCAGTTGCTGCAGTGGGCTGGTTGTATCTTCTGTCTGGTGATTTATATGCCTAGTTGGTCCCTACTTCCATTAACAATTTATTATCATTTAGAAAATGGAAGGTTTGGATGTATATTAACTATAAAGTAATTTTTAAAAAAAGCAGTTAATCGAAAATGTATAGATATCTTTATAGTTGCTATGACAGCTCATTATGGCCATTAGGTAGTTTAAACCATCTTTCTCGACCTAAAAGTTGGTTTTCAAGTTGTGGATTTAGCGTGTTTTCATTTCTTTGTGCATATTATTTTTAATTTTAGTGGGCTTATTTGAACTGATTTTGTAAATAGTGCTTACTATTGACATTTCTCATTTCTTTCAGTAACTTGGATCCACTTACGGAAACTGTATCCTTTTAAAAAAAAAGTTAATGAAGGCTATTAAGAAAAATGGAGGAACAGAAGGAAAAAATAAGTACTGAAAAACTTTAAAATTTGTAGGTCAGGAACTATCATAAGCAACAATGAAAGAAATTAAAAAAACAAAACTAGGAACAAGATTTGTCTTAAATTTGCCTGGCAAGCTGCTAATATAATGACCTCATAACTCTATAATAATACAACTCCCCTGCCCAGCTTGCCCCTCAGTAATATTGCTATACATAACAGAAGTAGTGACTTCAACAAGACGAGTTATTTCTGTCTGATGTGAATGAAGTCTGGAGATGAAGAGTAGTTCAGGGCAGGTGGTGGTTCCATGAAGTCACCAGTGATCAGGCTCTCCACCTGAACCACTCTACATTCTCAGGGTGGCATTGGCCTTCCTGTCTCAGATGGCTGCCAGAGCAAATGGCATCACATCCATGTTCCTGCAGGAGGATTAACAGAAGGGAAGGTGAGAGTGTCCTTACCTTTCAAGGGTACCTTTGGGAAATACCATGCAGCCCTTCTGTATCTCATTGGCCTGCATCTGCCTCATGCTGTACTTATCTAGCTGTAACGGAGTCTGGGAATGTGCCAACTTTAAATTGGGGCTTGTTACTAAAAGGAAGAGAAGATTTTGGGTAACAATTAGCAGCATCTATCATGCTCCCCAATAAAAAAAAAATGGGTAAAGATGTGTGAAGTTAGGATACTCTGGGTTATGTTGCACTACCTCACAACCTCAGTGGCTTAAAACACAAGTTGGATTTCTGGGTTGTCATCCATGTCTACTGCAGGGTAGAAGGGTAATATTAACTGATAATTTAATAAAAGAGGGCAGATGGGAAGCTAATGAATATATTAGGAGCTCAGTCTCACCAGTCAAAAGACATGCAAATTAAAACCAAAATGAGATATGTTTTACCTGTCAAATTATCAAGAATTTAAAAAAATGATAAAACTCGGTGCTGATGAGGTGACAGGATCATTCTCATAAATTGCGAGTGACAGTATAAACTGCTATAGTCTTTCTGGAAGGCACTGGCAATGTAATACTTAGTAGTAATTCCATTTCCTGGAACTGGAAAATAAGCAATAGAGGCAATTATGTCAGGGCTTGGCAAACTAATGTGCATGAGCCAAGTTAAGTTGGCCCATTACCTGTTTTTGTTAAAGTTTTATTTAACAAATAAATGAAGCCATGCTGAGTAATTTACTGTTGTCTGTGGCTTTTGTCCATGGCTTTTACAGTTTGAGTAAGTTGCAATAGAGACCATGGGGACCACATAGCCTAGAATATTTACTATCTGGCCCTTTACAGAAAATGTTTGTTAACCCCTAAGTTATGTCATTACAAAAATATTTATTGCAGAATTCTAATATTAAAATTTTGGAATAACATTCACACATAACAATAAGGAAATAGCTAAATTATTCTGTATTCATGAAGGATTTGAAAAAGTTTTTGAGAAACTGGAAATAACCCAGATGTTCATTGTCAGAGATAGTATATTTAAATTGTTTTCACTACTACTACTATACAGCAGTAAAAATTAACTGTAGGTACAGGCAACAGGGCTACATATCAGAAACAAAGTTAAGTAGAAAATGCAAAAAATCTCCAAAGTTTTCATTTGTATTTATAAAAAAATTATGACTTATTAAAAACCTTCCATGTTTAAAAAATAAGTAAAAGGGTTTTGAAGAATTTTGAATGACACAATTTTCCCTGTATATAGTAAGGGAAAATATTAGGATGCAAATCATCTTAAATGGTGTGCTTTCAGTTACCCTTAAAATTTACAGTAAAAGTGTCAATCCAGGTGAAGCCATATTTGAAAGTAACCTGCCAGATCCTAGTGGTTGATGAGTGGGCATCTGGGGTTCCTCTGCTGGAGGAGAGATTATGGTGTGTTAGTGGCTGGATGGAAGGAAGACTGGCTGGCCTGCTGTATTAAGGGTTATGTCTGAAGAGTATTCAAAATAAAGCTTGTCCTTCATAGGAGAGTTTGAATTTACTGAACAGGTTTTCCAGGAACTTAAAAAAATATATATATGGATTGATGATGTCCCTTCATAGAATTGCATCAGTAAGCTTAAAATAAGAAATGTAGGAATGAGTATGTATCAGTAAGGACGTGGGGGTTGAAGACTTAAGTAGTGAGCCGACTATTCAGGCATTCACTCTTAAGTCAGCTTTTATTTACATTACTAGAAATGCAGAATTTGAATCAGTGGAAAGGAAAACTGGGTAATTCTTAAGTTGCCTCTGGAAGTAAAGTTATTTTCACAGTCTCATAGCTGACGCTGAAGTAGGAACTAGTCATTAATTTTCCAGTGCAATTATAGAAAAATAAACATTGAACATCTACTGTGTTCCAGGCACCAGGGATAGAGCACACATTACTCATAGTCTAAGGGGAGACAGTAAACACATAAGAATATCAAGCGATGGTAAGTGCTATGCAGAGAATTAGGTACAGTGTGATCAGTAGGGAGACAGATTACAGATCTGTCCTGGTTCTCTGCTTTCTATTAGATGGTGCGTTCTCCATTTACATTTGAGGTGGTATGTTCAGGCCATTCTGAAATTAAGGCCACCTAAATATTTCACATAACGATATGATTATAGGAATTATACATATATAGAGCTGGGATATACAGATCTTTTTTTAACAATATACTTCTTAAAGGAGACTTTTTAAAATATCCCTTTTATGAAGAACTTGTTACTGTACAGCATTTTCACATTCCTTAACAAGACTCTAGTATGGGATTCCTTTTTACTTACAGTACCTTGCCCACTGGCCAGAGTATTTCATCGTTGCAGAGGCTCCTGGTGGAGAGTTGATGGGTTATAGTAAGTATAATACCACTAGTAATTTTTTGGGTAGGTAGTTCATATTTTAATACAGCTTTCAACTGATTTAATGTAGATTTGAAAGTATAATCATGATGCCTATAATTTTATCTCCTTTTAAACCGTTGAACAAATCACTTTATATTTTTTAAAAATACATATTCTAGTTGTGTTTGAAATCAGTTTTTTTTAGTATATCATTCCTTTTAAAAAACTTTCTAATTCTGCTTTTACAACTAGATTTAGCATGACATTTACAAATGAACTTCAAATAAAAGCACTAATAACCATTAGGTAGATGACTTTAAGTAGGATTTAAAAATTAAAACTTTGTCATTAGTTTCCTTTATAATAAAAATGTACCAAACAGTAATTCTATATTTATGTGTAAACCCATGTGTTTACTAATGAATGCAATCTTTTGTTGGCAGTTATGGGTAAAGCAGAAGGCTCAGTCGCTAGGGAAGAATGGCATGGGCATGTCACAGCTTTGTCTGTTGCCCCAGAATTTCGACGCCTTGGTTTGGCTGCTAAACTTATGGAGTTATTAGAGGAGATTTCAGAAAGGTGAGATCCTGATTTTCAAATAATTTATGAGCCCTAATCATTTCATTTTTCAGTGAACACTTATATTTTTTCCCCTTTAGACTATCTATTGTGCATTACTGTTTACAGGAATTTCATTTTTAGCCTCCAGTAATCCTCACAATTCTGTCACATATTCAGAGTGGTGTTATTGTCCCTATTTTGCCATTGAGGAAAACAGACTTGACCTATGACCTGCCATAGGCTTATAAGTTGGCTAACTGGTAGAATCAAAGATTAGCCCTTGAGGTTTCTTTTAGTATTCTTGCAATTATGGCAGGTGTTCCCAAATTCTCTGCATCTTAATAAGCAGTTATGCTCTAACTGCTTAATATGTGGCCTCACAACCTAGTTGCTATTTGGAAAAAATAAACAATGAAAGAAAATATTTTTATTTCATTGTAAAATAACTGTGGTTACCTGCTAGTGAGATGTGTGCACTTCTTGAGCACTGCATGATTTCTCAAACCTTGCAAACAGATTCAACACAACTACCTTCTTTCCTGTTTCAAACTGATTTTCATGTGGCATTGGGTTTGTTTTTTTTTAAATTACAGAAACTGCCCCAAACCTGGCTTCAAAAAGATACTATGTCATCAAAAGGAATGTAACATGATATAATATTGCAATTATTAACTACATCAAACTAGTAGTTTGCTAGTACCTGATATTAAGATTGGTGTTTTCCCTGAACATTTGAAATATCCTGCAGCACCTCTATGAGTTTTGTGCATCCTGGAGTACCGTGGAGCAGTTTTGGGAACTGCCATTATGGCTTTTTTTTTTTTTTAAGACCTGTTGTATATCTCAAACATCCTCATTATGTGAGTTGAAAGTAATATGGTAATTTAAAGAGAGGACAACCTCCTGCTAGCCCATTCTAGAAGAGATAAGAGATGCGTGTTTAAATTTAACCAGTTGTGCAGCTGCCATTTTTTCCTCTACTCCAAATGCCTAGAAGTATATAGGAAAGGGAGTAGCTGCTGAGAAGGCCTTGTGAGGGTTTCTGCTTTAATTAAAGGTAAGTTTTAAAGAAGTAACCATGGCTTGAAAATGCTCTGAGCCAAGCTGGTGGCAGGAGGAACTTGAGCTCATTCAGAGAAGAGAGGAAATAGTATTAGCTGAAAAAGAAACAACTCTAGTCCTTAAGAATTTGAAAAATTCTCTCTAGACTGAACAAGGAAGAGGAGGAAATTTTTAGCAAGATTATAGTTTATACATTTTTGTTAATGGTATATATGTTGAAAAAAGTATTTGGCATTATTATATAGTAAGTGGGGAATTCAGAAATGGGTTCTAATTAGTTACGACCTTGCACATATGATTTAATGTGTTTATAGGATAGGTTCTTTATCTCTTAAAGTAGAAAACTACTCAACTCCCTTCCCTTCCAGTTTTTAAACCTTCATTATTTTAGAATAGTTGCTTAAAATTTAAGTGACCTTTATTTGTATGGGTATGTGTATATCTATATCCATACATATATTCATGTATTTTTAAATGTATATAGTAAAAATAGAAACTATGTAATTTCCAAACAAGTAGAGGAAAAAATGGAATGATAAAAATCATTTCAATAAAAGAGAGAAAAAGGAAATTCGAGTGACAAAACAAAAAGCATGAAATAAGATGGCTGCCATGAATCCAAATATTAACAGTAATTACAACAGTAAATGTTAGTGGACTACTGATTCGAGTTAAAAGTCAAAAGACTTGAGGACATTATGTTAAGTGAAATAAGCCAGTCACAGAAAGACAAATACCACATGATTCTACTTACATGAGATATCTAAAATAGTTAAATTCATAGAATCAAAATGTGGAATGAATAATGGTAGCCAGGGGCTAGGGGAGGGGGAAGTGGAGAGTTACTAATAAGCAGGCATAAAATCTCAGTTAAGCCAGATGAATAAGCTCTAGGGTCTGTTGTACAGCATTTTCTACAGTCAACAGTAACATATTGCACATTTAAAATTTATTAAGAGGGAATATCATGTTAAGTGTTCCTATGACATTAAATTTAAAATTAAAAAAAGAGACTGTCAGAACTGTTTATAGGAACTATGTAAAGATTAAAGATACAGAAAGATTGAAAGTAAAGAAAATTTTAAATTATGCAAATTATTACCAAAAGACAGTTGATACACTTAAATTAACAATAGTTACATTATAGTTCAATAATTACCAAAGTAAAAAAGTCACTGAATATTGATAATCCATCAGGAAAATGTAATAATAAAAAATTTTATGTACCCAGTGATATAGATTCAGAGTAAAAATGCAAGACTTGGCAAAACTACGAGAAACAGACAAATTATCATTATAATGGGAGATTTGAACATGCTTACTGTTACCAGTCAGACAGATTGATTAAGGTTATAGAATAGGGCTCAACAAACTTTTGCTGGGCCAAACAGTAAATATTTAGGCTAACACATATTGTTTTCTCTCTTTTTAAAACAACTTTTCACAATTGTAAAAAAAAAAAAAAAAAGAACATTCTTAGCTTGAGAGCAGTACAAAAATAGGTTGTGAGCTGACCCCAGCCTTAAAGAATTTCAATCAGTAGGCAAAAATCTTTCCATAAAGAAAACTGTGGCTTCTCAGGCAAATTTTACCAACTATTTAAGAAATAATGACTATAAGTTCAATTTTACATAAAAACAGGGAATATTCCTCTTTTAATTAAGGCTAGGATAACCTTGATAACAAAATCTGACAAGAAATATTAGAGAGGAAAATTCAAGGAAAATTTCATTATAGATGCAAAAATCCCAGAAAAATCTTAGCAAAATGGATCTAACAATTCATAAAAAGGATGGTATACTAGGGGGAGGTTGGTTTAACATTAGAAATTCTGTAAATATATTCCACAGTAACCGATTAAAGAACATTTCTTAGTAAGTGCAGAAAATGCTTTGATAAAATCCAGTATTTGTTCTTGATAAAAAACTGTTAGCAAACTAGGGAACAGAAGAACTTCTTTGATCTGAAAATAGAATATCTACAAAAAACCTATAGTAAATATATGGTGGTGATGCACTGAATGCTTTTCCTTTGAAATCGGGGACAAGGATGCCTACAGGCAGCCTTCTTCACTAATTTATTAGAAATACTAGACAACACATAAAACAAGAAAAGTAAACGATAGGATTGAGAAGAAACCAAACATTTTGCACATATAAGATTACACAAATAAAAAACCCACAAGTATCTACAAACGTTTAGAATAAAAGTTAAGCAAAGTTGTTGGATATAAAACTGGTATAAAATTCAATTGTATTTCTATACAAATAAAATTTAGAAAAAGATGCCATTTACAGTGGCATCAAAATACATTAAACCTAAAAATAAAGCAAAAACCCCCACAAACATTAACTTAAGCCCTTAGAGAAAAAAATCTAACAAAAATTGTGCAAGCCCTCTAAAGTTTATAAAACTATGAGAGAGACATTAAAGAGGACCTAAGTGGAAAGATAAACTACCTCTGTGGCTTACAGGACTTGATAGAGTAAATTGGTAACTGGTTCAAACAGCCAATGTAATTGCAATCAAAATCTCAAGTATTTTTTGTGGGACTTAAGATGATTCTAAAAACTTACAGGGAAATGGAAAGAACCAAAAAGAGACAATATATTCCTAAAAAACAAAAAAAATGGGTGGATTTGCCCTTCCAGATTTCAAACTGCAATAATGAGTAAGACTGTGTGTTAGGACTGGTGTAGATGTCTAGGCCAGTGGAACTGAATTTGAGAAACAGACCAAAGAATACATGGATTTCTACATTCTCAGAGTAAGCAATTGCAGATCCATGGTGAAAGGGTTTACTTCATAAAAGTGGGGGCACAACTGGATATCCATATGGAAAGAAATTTTCCCTAGATTACTATCTTTCTATATACAAACCAATTCCAGATTTATTAAAAACCTGGATATGAAAAGCAAAATTAAAAAGCCATTTGAAGATAATATGAGTGTCTCCATGAGCTCAGGGTAGAAAAGAACTTCTGAAATAAGATATGAATAGTACTGACTGTTAAGGAAAGGTTCATATATTCAAGTTCACTGAAGTCAAGTAACTTGGTTCATTAAAAGATACATAAAGATAATGACAAGACCAGCTACAAAATGGAAAAAGATATACATAAAGAACTATATCTCTGGAGAGAAAAAGAAAAATGTGTGAATGACCAATAAGGACTACAGAACAAGAAATCTAAATGGCCAACAAAATATACAGTCTTGTTAGTAATCCAAAGTGCCAGTTAATACCCTGAGATAACCATTATACCATAGAATTTTCAAAAATAGAAATGTCTGACACACTAAGTCTTGGTACTGTGGGAATGGAGTCTTAACCGCTTCTGTAGGAGTATAGGGAAAGCAGGCTGAGAAATAGACATTATCTAATAAAGTTGAAGATGTGCATACTCCCATAAGCCACTGATGACACACCTAGTGGTAGACTTTAGATACTGTACCATGAGACACAAGACAAAAATATTATCAGCACAGTTTGTTACAGTAAAAACCGGAAATGTTTATCTGTAGGACCACAATTTGTAGTATAGTCGTCCATTGAATGCTAAGCACAATGAAGAACAAGCTCCAGGTACCCCAAGACTGACTTGTACAATATTGAGAGAGGCAGATCACTAAAGTATATATAAAGTGAAAAAAATATATAAAGTATGTTTGCATTTATATAAGTTTATAAACAGGAGAAACTAAACTATAATAGGTGGTAAATCTACAGCAAAAAGCAAGGAGCTAATGATTACAAGAGTCAGAATGTGAAGACCTCTGGGTAAAGGTGGGACTGTCACTGACCAGAGGGACCTGAGGGCTTCAGGGCTGTGACCAATGTTATAGCTATACTTGGGCTATGGCCACACTGATGCTTGCTTCTTTTTATTTTATTTTTTAATAATTTTTGGTGCTTGCTTCCAAGTCTTTAATTTGTGCATGTGAGAAAGTAATTGGTAAAATGAGCATATCAATTACTGCAACATAAAATACACAGTATTTTTTTTAAGCCAAGTAACCGAACTGTAAAAAAAAAAAAGCTTTTTAAAAAGCACATATTGCTTTTAAATGTTTTCATATATTGTAGGTTTTAAATATTAGTATGCAGTCATCTTTTTATACTGCAAAATAATTGTTATAAATCTTCAGCAATATAAAGTTCATTTATGATGTAATCAGCTGCGAGGTCTTATTACTATTCTGAGTAGTCAAAGTAAAAGCAAAAGTTATTGTTAAAAATATGTTTTTAGGATTTCTCACATTTTAACTTTTCTTTTTTTAAAAAAAAATAAAGAAAAGGTGGATTTTTTGTTGATCTCTTTGTAAGAGTATCTAATCAAGTTGCAGTCAACATGTACAAGCAGTTGGGCTACAGCGTATACCGGACGGTCATAGAGTACTATTCAGCCAGCAATGGGGAGCCTGACGAGGATGCTTACGGACAGCTCCCTTCTGTGGCAGAATCACCAAGAAGAAGCTGAACATTTACATTCATTCCACAAACTGAAATATCCAAGAGTTTTAATAAATTTAAGTGAATCATATTTGTTGGACTTAATATTTTAAATTTGAGCTATAATATTTAAATCTCCTTAAACGTGCCTTTACGAACCTAACACTAATCAACTTATATTAACCAACCAATGACTAATTACCATCAATTACTGTCTTACTATGTTATAGGCATGTCATTTTACTAAGATTCTGTCAAAAGAACATTTGTATGGAGAGCTGAATCTCAGTTGGTTATTGTCTGGTTATTGTGACTGGGTCTCAATTATATAAAGACGAATTCTCTTGGAATCTGATAGAAGTTGACAAAACTTCTTATGGGAACTTTTTGTACTTTAAATTTTGATATAAAATGTTTTGATATTTGGGTACTTACATTAAACTTTGCTTCCTAACAGATATGAGGAAAGCACTTTCCAGAGACACTGAGAAGAAATCCATTATACCATTACCTCATCCTGTGAGGCCTGAAGACATTGAATAACCATGGGCAGTGGTTCTTAGGCTGATGCTCCAGATATTTTATGGACAATATTATTTTCATTGGATGATCTTGGAGTTCTATTAGAGAAAAGTAATCATTTAGGTCTTAAAGACTTCAAGAAAATTTAGGTTATGAACTTATTTTAAATCTCATTGTTTCTAGTTAGTAATATCATATCTACTAAAGCTGTCCACTGTAATAAAATTCAATCAGAAAGGCAGCTACGTCAGAAGGAAACATTCCACTATCATGGTTCATAATATTCACTATATGCTAGGAAAAAACTTGCTCCAATCCTCCTAATTTCTGTGCCTGAGAACCACTGCTGCTTATATATTTTTTTATTTTGTATTGAACTATTAATTGAAGCTTTAAAAGTATATATGAAATGTATAAATCTAAGATGTATAATAAAATGCACTGTTGACTCAATATTTTTTGTAAGTTTGTTGTTCATTTATAACTGGATTGAGAAAGCATTTAGGATATGTTGTTAAGTTTCTGACTTATATATAAAACATTTTAAAAATGCATACTTGAAACAATCCTTTGGCCAGCATACTTAAGCTTCCTTCTTATTGTGTAGTAAATTCTTCCCAGTTACTTGTTTTCATACTGATAGTCCTGGATCCTGTCTTATGTTACAACACTTTGCTTAAATCCTGACTTTCAGAATATAAAAAGATGTTGAGGTCTATTTAAAGGGAAAAAAGAACCTAGTTCCTAAAGAAAAGCCATGTAATTAGAACATAGGCCAACCATGTATTTTCATATGTAGTTTTCACCACCTGTAATATTTGAAAATATTCAGCTGAATAAAAGCAGCTAAACAAAAACCCACAAAAATGATTATTAAAAAGCTTTTACTTTAGAAAGGACTCATTTTGGTGGAATTTATCTTCTTCCAAAAGAGAGTAACGTTTTCCTTCATGCATTTCATACTGGCACTTTCCAGAAAGTGTTAGATTACACTGAAAACATGATCACTGATTTTTTTTCTTATGCATACATGCAACAGAATTTTTGCAAGACTCTATGATTAGTCATTGATGCTAGCATTTTGACATATTTTCATCTCACCTCTTGATTCTGCACACTTTTCCAAAAGATACTAAAATCTCAAATGTTCCTCCTCACTAGCCAGACCTCAAGTACTCAATAGTCAGAACCTGATACCTCTGCAGCTCAAACTGGTCCAATGACTAAACCAGGGAGGCTGAAAACAGGTTTGCATTTTATCTTAACAGTCCTATTTTATTCTGTCCTCAAAAACTATCTTATTTTCAAGATACAATTTAGTAACATATTGACTAAATTTTATACCCCTTGGGTGAATAATACATTTACAAATTTAGTAGTAAATTTACCCAACTAAATTTGCAGATCATAAATTTGCTAATTGTCCTTATAGGTGAAAAACAGTCTTGTAGATACAGAGCTCTAGTCCAATAGTTTGGGCAGTGAACAGAGCAAGAAAAGATATGCTTAAGAAATACAGGCCAGGTTAAAGGAAACAATCTCTCAGATCAGTTAAGTATTTTTTGTTTTGAGAATGTGAGCAGTGTATCAGCAAATGTTACTTGTACTATTTAAGCTTCACTATTAAGCATAAAGTTACCTTTGATGTATTGCACCTTAAGCAAGGGTAAGCTTAATGTGTCAGATGTCACAAGTAGACATTTTCTACTGTAGCACACTGGGAGATATTTATTGGTACTCTAGGTAGAAATGACTCCCAGGTCAAGTTTGGGAAACATGCCAACACTGTTACTGGTAATTCATATATATAGTAGCATATCAAAAGCTCTGAGAAGCCTATAAAGAGATTTGACTAACCAGGGTTAACGCTTAATCTAGAGTTTCCTAAATTTATTTCAGTATGGGACATTGTTTCTCACAGCACATAGTAAGCCAGTACAGAGGTCAACCAGTCTGGGAAACTGATTAGGACAAAAATGAAATTTGACTAAAATTTGCTTGGTAAAAAAGACCTTATTCAGAAGTAACAGCAACTATAAATTATTTTCCAACCAATGTTTTGGAAAACACTTGGTATAAAGGCCACTATTCAGAAAGCAAGGACTTCAGAAGTTAAATTAACCCAAACACATTCAATTCTGTTAGGAATGAACATATTTAACAAAGTGACTATTTTATTGAGCACTTACTATGCATCAGGTATAGTCTTTTTTAATTTAATGTTTGAAATGGGTTGGCAAAGCATTAGCCCATTTTATGAGTGAAGAAACTGAAAATAAAGGTTAAGTTACATATCACTAAGTGGCAGAGCTGGGAACAGAACTCAAGTCAGTGTGACTCTGAAGACATGAAAAAGTTGCAGGATTCAGATGAATGCATAAAATATCTTTATGAAGAAGAAAAGCATGAGAAAACTATCTTAAAAGTTACTATAGAATGTAATTTGAAAACGTCTAGAAAGATTCTTTTAAAAGCCTGCAGTTCCATCTAAAATAGATGCTAAATATTACCTTAATTAGATTTCCTAATGCATTATGTGGACAAAAAAATGTTTGGACTCAAATCTGGCAATTAAAATTACTTGCAATCCCTCTGCCTTCAACCAGCCCAAGAACATTTTATAAAGAATTTTAAAAGTAGCTGCCAAAGATTCCAATCAATTCATCACTGGTGAAATATACAAAAACTTACAGGAGTCACAAGAGTTCCAAACTATTAATTTATAAAAATAATATCAATATGAATAAGAAAATCAAGATTCATTCTCATCAACGTCCTTATCTAGGTCTTGTTCGGCAACCTCCTTTTCCTGTTGCTGTTTCTTCCAAAGTTTGGCCATGGCCAAGAGCTTGAGATTGGGTTGGTTGGCAGCATCTTCCGGAAAGATGTAGTCATAGTATTCTTCCCAGCCTGCATCAGACTACAGAAAAGTAAAACAGTTAAAAGATAAGCTAACATGTGGCTGAAATACACTTTAGTTACTTTAAAGTGGAGAATTTTCATTGGGAAACCCAGAGTTTGGATTCAGTGTACTTTACAAAACAACATCAAAGTTTAGTACAGAAAGAACAAGGGCTGGGCCTTGAACACTGGGTGGGAGAAAATAAGTAGCTGTTGGATTGGCATTGATGCAAGTGTAGCTCAGTGAGAGCTAAAAATCTGGTGGGAAAAATTCTAAAAATCTAAGCACAGCTTCTCTACAGTCAACCAAGAAGATATTCTGTGTCTCCAACTCCATCCTGCAGTCTGTTTAAGATTTAAACATTTTAAAGATTTAGTTAATATTTACCCAGTAGTGAAAGCCACATGTCTGTGCATAATTATTCTGAATCCCTGCCCTAATATCCCCACCTCCAGTGGGTCACTGATTTCACTTCCTAAAGATCACTCTAGTTCCAGCTTCCACCACCACTTGCTTTGCTGACAAGTGTCTTGACAGTTCCTCCTCCAATCTAAGCCCCTCAAGTCCTGCAGGAGATGCCAACGACTGGGTCATACCATTTTGTACAGAAGAGCCTTATAGCCTACAAAGCCACCTCTGGATTTGCTCCTATCTAAATGCTGATCTTCATTTCCCTCCATCCTGACTTCCTGCATGCTGCTTCGAAAATACCACACTTCATATAGTTCACAGAATCGACCGAGAAGTCTCTGCCAACCCTCTCTCATTCTCTACCCTGGGTAGACAATACACTCTTTATTATGTTTCCACAATAGCCAAACTGCAACTATCTCTTACACCAGGCTATCTGCTCTCATTCTCAGATTGTATATATGCCACTTACAAGTGTAAAATTCAAAATCTGATGCATTTCTGCTCATTTGACATGCTACAGGGATCAGTTCTTACCCCATCATCAGTCTGAACCTTTCTTCTCTTTTTGACTTTCTCTGGCATGAGTTTGTCTACTCTCTCCTTATCTGATGCAGTTCCAAATTCATCTTCAAAGCTTCGCCAAGATTCCAGCAGCATAAGTCTTTCTTCCTTTTCTTCACAGTTTCGCATGGTTTTGTTAGCCTCTTCATAAATCTGTCTGCATTTAGCCAAACTTCCTTCTTTCCCTGAAGACAACTCAAACTGAGCAAAACTAATCCATACCTTAAAAAAATTACAGAACCAAATTAACCATGTCACTGGAAGATAATAATGTAATGATAACACTTTCTTGTTAATAACATCTGAATATAGTAATGCTCTCATTTCTATATTCCAAAGAATATTGACTATATACTTCAATTTATTAATGTTGAAATAGTCTGCTTCTATATCCAATTAGGTGTCTAAAATAGTCTTAAAGTCACAAGAAGAGCTTAACGTTTTATTCAACTCTGTGATATAACTGGTTATTTACAAAAGTACACATACTGATCTGGTATAAGCTTAATATTCCAAAGTCCTCTGAGACTCATAAGTTCTCTTTAAAAGCCAGGGAATCATTTAAAATAAATATATATTTTTAAAAAACACTTAAAATACAGAAATACAGTATTTCTTAAGGATTGCTGATGCAAGCAAAATCAAAGATAATCTATAAAGCACAGGATACCTTGACATGTTGTGTCCGTTGAAGCAATCGTCGGTAAAGATTTCGTGTTCTTTCAGTTTCTTCCTGCTCAATTTCAAAATCAATATATGATTTCCAAAGCACCTAAGAAAACTTAATAGGTCAGCCTTGACATTTAAAAAGTAACATGCCCCTACCCAAAGCACAGCTTAACTACCATTCTAACCTAGGACATATAGGAACCTAGGCCTTTTATGAAGAATTAAAGAACAGATGGCATGTGATAAAAAACACTAGCATATACAAGCTGGCCAAAACTTGGTTAAAATTCTATAATATAAGCAAAAAGGCCTTGGATTCAATTTTGGAGTTTTTCAAATGCTGGACTTATCATGAAGAGCTGAGAAACTTGCCAAGTCTCCCAGGCAGTCATGACCATGCCACATACCACTGAACCTGTGGGAGAAAACAGGCCTAGATTGGCCAGTATATACTGCTTTTACCTCCAGTGTAAATTCTTGATATGTTTGAGTTCAAGCATTCAGTGACAGCTGCATACCTGCTAGATACAGCCTGTCAGAGCACAAGGATGACCAAGATATGGCCTGGACTCCTGGGAGCTGGCACTCTGTAGAGAAGCTGAGGCCAACTGATGGAACTAGTAATACAAAAAGCCCTGCCCTAATGCAATCAGTGAGCCCTTAAATACAGGGTCATATTAGTGCAAGATAAACAGAATGGTTGAATGTGTTCAGTGGGTCCTGTGAGATTCAAACTAGTCCAAGATGTGGTTTGGCGCCACGTTCTGGCTCAAATACTGAAGAGATGATTTTAAGTCTTGATGGAGGCCAGTGAGAGTAGCAATTCCAGGAACATCCTGGTTTACTTAGAGCCCTTTTTGCTAGTTCAATCCAGACAAAACCGCCAGGAGAATGCAGGGATGTGCAATCTCAATCTCCACTTCTCTTATTCTCCAGATGGTGTTGCCTACTGCCTATTTTCTTGATTATCTCATCCCCTTTAGCCTCCTGTTTGAGAAAGCGAGGAAGAGAGCCAGTAAGCCACCCACTATGTCCCAATTCAGCCTGGTGTCATGAGGCTTTGCTGTGCTCTGGTATCCAACTAGAGGACTGCTTCCCCTTCTTTTCTATCTCTAAAACAGAAAAACCTTAATCTGAGTTGAAAAAACTGGAAATTTGTTAGATATTCTTTATGGTATAAAATGCACACATATTTAGGTGGTCATCTAAAGTAATATTAGAGAAGTGTCTAAAACAAAATTATATTCAACTCAAGAGCCTCACCTCTGGCATGTCTAAGCGTGGCTGGCTGATGGCTAACTCGTAGATTGCCCGTGCTCTCTCAATATCACCAAGGATTGTCTCTAATTCTGCAAATTTAATCCAAGAGGTACAATTTTCAGGTCCAAATTCCAGGAACTTTTCATAAAGCTTCCGGCATCTGTCAAATTCTCGAAGCTGTAACTCCAATTCTATGTAACCTTTAAATAACTTGTTTTTTGGACATTTGCCTATGGAAGTTCCCTGAAAAAGAAAATGTCCAGCTGCTGTGATACCTTAGTGAGTTTAACTTGTGCACAGACATCGTTGACCTTCCTGGAAGCTGTTCTCTGCTGAACAAAAGACTTAGAGAGTCAACATGGTTCTTGACAAAAGGCCAAAGGAAACCGTCTAATTCAGTCAGCTGTCAAGAGGGCCTGTGCCCATTGGTGCCTGTTCAGCAAGACACAGTGTTCCAGAATTGTTTGGACAACTATTTTGGATTTTACTTAGTTTCTCAGGGTCTCCTAAGGAATATAGATGTTGGATATATAAAATCTACCATAAATTAAAAGGTAATCAAAGAAGGAACCCTGCTTTGCTGCCCACAGCCAGAGTGAGAGTAGTTTATCCAAAGGACAACTGCATTTAAACACAGTATTTGATCCTATTAACTGTTAATAGGATCTGTTAAGATGGAGGTGCATTTAATACACCAAAAATTTTTTGCACAGGATCAGACTAAAGATCAGATCTTTCTAGTCTGAGAAAAGATCTGGTAACTGGTAGCTAGCTATAAGGTTTCCAATGTTGAAATAGAATAATTTAAGCATTATCATCTAATCTTTTTTTAAAGGCCATGTGTTTTCTAACGTCTCAGATTTTAAAGGCATAATACATCTGTTGCTTTCTTAGTAGGAATTATATAACTTCTAAGCACTAAGACTTTAATTTCCTTCTCATAGAATTTAATGATGCATATTGATCTTTCTTTACTTACCAAAGCTCTTCTGGCAAATGGTAAATTTTTCTGTCTTATTTCAAATTGTGCATATAGTAACCACATTTTGGCAAATGTGAACTAGAAAACAAAAGCACAACAACATCTAGCTTAAGAGACTCATTTAAATTAAATTGAATTAAGTTAAATTAGATTTCCCTAAAACTTCAGTTAAGACAAATGTATTTTCTTATTTATAAGCAAAGATGATATTTATTTACAAAAGTTACCCAAAAACAGTAACCTAGATACTGTGTAGTACTGCATGGCCCAGCAGCCTTTACATAGAATCTGCTTTTTGTGGATATGCTTGTGAGCTGGCAGAACATGCTACCTCTATTCTGGAAGGTAGCTGGGTTAACATCTCTCTTAGTTTCATGTGTTGGGAAATATGACAGATAATGTCTCAGCCACTTCCAGAGCACATTCATGTTCACCCATGCAAGCATACATCCACTCAGCTACCAACAAACACCTATTCATTGTTTCCTGCATGTGCTGTGTACTCCCTGGATGTGTGTCTTCCTCACAGTGGAATAGCTTTTCACTCAGTGTATTCCAATTACCTATCCTCTGAATTTCTATGTTATTATCTGTATTACTCATTTGTCACAGGCTATCCTCTCAACTAGACTGTAAGCTATTTTCAGAGGTAAAGAGCCTATCTTGTTCTTATTTGTTTTCCATAGTGCCTAGTACAGGGATATAGTCAATCAATAAATATTATTTCACTGAATTATTTTACAAGTAACAGAAGCAAGATTTTGATGTTTGTAGCTGAACACTTAGAGCAAATGTACCTTTTTATGAGGAATTAGTTCCAAAGAGGCTTGATATACCTGTCTTGTCCTCTCAGGATCCTGTATTAGGATAAGAAATTTTCATAAAATATTAAAGTCTGTTGCTAATACTAATTTTACTAGTTATTAATTTTACTAATACTAGTAAAAAAATGTACACCAACACTGAGTATGTTTTCACAAGTTGCTATTTTAAAACCCTGATTCTATTTATGATCAAAAGTGTAAACTACCTTTGGCCATCAAACTTTGGTTTAAGAATCACCAACAATATAGTCATCAAACTCTGAGAGCTTCTCTGTAGAAAAGCTTTTTGCCTGACAGCAGAAAGAAAGATGTTTTACGGTCTCAGTTCAACAGCAGAAAGTTAATTTTTTTCTGTTAACTTATACATGACCAATTTCTGAAAATCCCACTTGAGCTTTACTAATCTATTCGTGATCCCTATTTATGAGAAACCCAGGAAACTATGTATATTTAAACTAAGGAGTGGTTCATCGTTTTCTTTCAAGTTCCAAATGATTATCTTGTGTCTCCAGGTTTAAAAAACAAAATACTACAAACAAAAAACACCTCACCTGGTATACAACAGGTACAGAATTTAAAATATTACAGAGAGAATATATAGCTATATGGCTGAATAGAGCCTTATAAGAATCTAAAAGTAAATTTCAAGGATTGTAAATATCGGCTACTACCCAGGACAGCACAGTGAGCTTTAAGCACAGGGTGAGGAAACCATTAATAGTGGACACATAATTACATTTTTTACCTTTGCCTCCAGTTCTTCATAGAGTGCATAGTTGACCCAAAGATAGATGTAGCGCTTCCAATGCCTCTTCTCTTGAATGGGTGGGACATTGGCAATAGCTCTTTCATAGACTTCTCGTACAGTTTCTGCTTCTGCATCACTTTCCACCAAGCGCAAGTAATCAAACCATGCATCATAATTGTGTGGATTAGCCTAGAATGACAATAAATTTAATAAATTAAAACGAAATGGACAGCTACACTTGCTGGACTATGTGAGCTAAAAGAAGGCACCAGGCTGACTTTCTATATTTTAGCAACTTTTTTTCTAGATTTCACATTATCTCATTTTAAAAATACCATTCCTGAGATTTTATGAATAAAATAGAATTAAGAATACAGTGGTATCCCCTTATCTGCAGGATATGTTCCAAGACCCTTAGTGGATGCCTGAAATTGTGGATAGTACTCAGCCCTATACATACTATATTCTTTCTTATACAAACATACCTTTGATAAAATTTAACCTACTCTGTGCTCTGGAGCAATTATTAAGCAAAATATGGGTTGCTTGAACACAAGCACTGTGATACTGGGATAGTCGATCCAATAACCAAGATGGCTACTAAGATGCTGGACAAATGGATTACTCATGTCCCAGGTGGGACAGAAGGAGATGAGCTGAGATTTCACCACGCTATAAAGAACGGTGCACAATGATTTGACTACATACCATCACATCTAGATTTAAAATTACAATAGAATTATACCATACTCACAATTGTGAATCCTGACTTTTTAATTAATAGTAATTTATCTTGAACATACCTTGCTGACATAATTTTATAACAGACTTAGTCCATTGTTTAGAAATACCTTGAAAATGCTACTATCTTTGAATTCACAAAACAGTATACTACACAGATAAACAAATGAGAATAGAACTATATCTACATCTTTAATTCAAGCAGTTAAGCTAAAAAGTAATGTTCAGAAACTGTTTTTTTGGATCAGACTCTTCTAATTTTCAAAAATAAGCTCATATGGACTCTAGATTTATTCTGATCAAATTCTATAGCACACAACCAGCAGTAAAAGTAACTTTTGACATGTGAGTGGCAGAAAAAATCCGAGCGTTGTTTGTTTGCCTTTTCTATCAGCCTCATTTATTCCAACCCATCTGGAACAGCTCCCATTATTGCAGACATATCATCAAGAGCGTAATTATCGGTAGCCCTAACTTGCTGATTTTATTGTAGCCAGTATTAGCTGGCAGAGTTAAGCATCTACACCAGCACTCACCTTCACTTCTTCTTCATACTGGAATCTCCGTTTGCTCACGATGATGTCTTCAATACCTCGCCTATCACCAAACTTCTTTTCAAAGATGGTATAATTTTTAAAGAGCTCTTGGGCCTCTTGTTTTGAAATTCTATCCAGGGCATACTTGTAGATCACTCGTACCCTTTCAAACTAAAAGCAGACAAGATGATTATCTGCCTTAACACCACATTCTCATTCTAGTCATTACTAGCAAAGTAATTAAGACATAAAACATTACTTGTTAGATTTTGAGGCCTCAAAATGTCCAAAATGAGTTTCTTCTTCTCTTTGTTGAAGTATTTCAGTCAGGATCGACTGACATTCTGCTTTGAGCTCAACATTAAATACTATCTACTTAACACTACCAATTTAATATCGTCTGTGTATCTCAGACCAAAATGGAACTCCTGTTTTTCTCCATAAACCCGAGACTTTCTCAAGTCTTCCCAATCTTGATAACTAACACCTACTGTCACACACTGGCTCAAGCTAAAATCCCCAGGAGCCCTTGACTCTTTTCCTTTCCTCATTCCCCAAGTTCACTGGTTTTTCAAGCACTGCCATTTCTACCCTTTTAATGTAGCCTTCACATCTCCCCAATCCCGTCAACCTATTTCCATTTCTTCCCTAGACCATTTCAAAAGTCTCCTCTCTTCTACTTTTGCCATCCTCCCCTCAATATACTCTCCATAAATTAGCTAGAGGTTCTACTGACAATATAAATTATATTCTACCACTTTCTTGCTAAAACCCTTCAATACTTCCCACTGCCCTTAGAATAGAATCTGAATTCCGTACTGTGACTTGTACAAGACCTTGCATTCAGACTTCAGTCTGCCTCTCTCAATTTTGCATTATTTAAACTACTTTAAAGGATTATTTTCCATGTATACTATAGTAGAAATGACTTATTGGTGGGAAAATCTGTTTTCATTTCAAATTCTATTTTTGGTTGTGAGGGCTTCAGGCTTTTTGTTTCGAGGTTTATCACCTGTAAAGCCCTTTAATGAAGATACCAAGAGACTAACTCTCAGTTTATAGACAATATTCTCAGTCCAGATTTAAAGGCTTAATTTTCAAGCAAAGCACAACAAAATTAAGAGTTATAATACAATATATAATCACTCAGCTCCCAACATTCAGCTTAGCCACAAATATATGCTGTTTTCTTTGAGAAATCAAGTTTTGTATTTTGAAATCATTTTCTCCAACAATAAGAGAATGGAAATGAACTTGATGTGCACAAGAAGTAATCTTTTCTAAGCTGTTCTGCAATGTAATTAAGTTTACTTACTTCTTTCTGATTTTCTTCAAATTTGGCAAAGGCAACATAAAGGTGTTCATCCATATGTTCGTCTCCAAAGAATTCCACAGCTCTCTCATACACTTTCCGTGCGTGGGCAAAATAACCATGTTTTTCTTCAAAGCGGGCATACTTGATCCAATTCTTAACATCAGGGTGCACAAGTACAAGTGCAGGGGAATTAAAGAAATACCAGGCAAGACAATGTGGCTTAAACAAAAAACAAAACCACCAAAACCCCAAAATGCAAGCTATGACGATGGGGTTGATAAATCATGTACAAGGCAGAAAACCACTAAACTGTCATCTCTGTGAGGGAGCTGGGTCTTGTTCATCTCTGTCTTCTTCCAGTGCTTATTCAATATTTTAGTAGTGGTGCAAATAGGAGTCTGGAGCCATAAAAAAGCTGAACCTTGGTTATTAGCCATGTGATCTGGACAAGTCATTTAACTTGTTTAGACAAGTTTTATCATCTGTAAACAGAGAAAAATAATACTGACCTCACTGGATGATTAATGCCTTTACATGAGAAAATGTTATGTAAAGCTCTTAGTAGTTTCTGGCCAAAAGAACATGTTCGATACATGGCACTTATTATATTATATGCTCAATATTAGTATTTGAATTAATGATTATGAAAAAACAAGTTACAAAGAAGAAAACTGCTAACTAGAGCCAAAGGAGAAAGTTCTGAATTACCACTTTACTTCTGAATAGGATAAACCTATTTTTAATCTATCTTCCTTGAGGAAATCATTAATTTCCAAAGTAGTGATACATTCAAATATGGCAACGATGTGAAGAGCATTGGCTCTGAAACTGCTGCTGGTTTCTCCATCATTACTTGAGAAACCCTGGTCAAGTTACTTAATCTCTCACACCTCAGTTTCCTCATTTGTAGAATGGAGTAGTTCCTATATCACACGGTTGTCATAAGGATTAAATGACAATATCTGTAAAGTGCTTAGAACAATGCCTGCCACATAGCAAGTGCTATAAAAGCTTTTGTTAATGTAACAATATTAAAATCAGAAGAGGTAATCAAGATCTTAAAATTGCATAATAAAGTGGATTCTCATTATTCGTGATAGTTATGTTCTATGACTACTTAGTGAACACCAAATCACTGCTCCTAGGGGAAAAATGTATGTATATAAATATCACATATAGGTTATAACCTTAAATCCAAAAAGCTAACCCTTAGATTTTATTTTTGTTATTTTATAAGAGAAAAAAGGTTCAGAAGTGTTAAGTGACATGCCAGAGGCTGCCCACTAACTGGAGCCAGAGAAGGAATTCAAACCTGCTCAATTAGCACCAGAGCCAGAGCTTCTTGCACTATACCGCACTGCCCCGTCCCACCTCCATCCTCTGATAATCTCTGTATGAGAGCAGAGACAAGAAGGATTATCACCTTAGCTGGGATCATATGCCTAAGGTAACTCAACTTTTTCATCACTCTGTACTTGTTTGCAAATGATTGTGAAAGTGCCACAAATATTGATTTTAGGGTTACAATAAATTTGAACAAGCAGAATTCACAAACATGGAAACAATGAATAATGAGGACTATCAGTTGCTAAAAGTGCTTTTACATGTTATCATCTAATCTTCATAACCAGCCCATAGTAGGAATCTTTACTCATTTTAAAGATGAGGACACCAACGCTCAAAGGAATTAACTGACTAATTGGGGTTACATGGCTAAAAAATAGTAAATCTTTCGATGGATTCCAGTAATGTTGCTAATGACCAACTTACATCATAAAAAAATAGAACTGGTTATAGCAGCCAGGGACTTAGTGTGTTATTTTCCACAAGGAACCACAGCATTAGTACAAATGCAAAGTTTCACTGGAAAATACTCAAACAATTATGGAGACCACAAACTTTTTTCCTGACCCAACCTGTGTCCTTAGAAAATATACATGTAGCTTATATAGCAAATGAAATTTGCATTCTTGATTTCTAGGCCAACAGGAATAACTGTGTCTTAACTACACCACCACGGGACGAGCAGCACTCAGGCAATAGTGGCGCCATTCAGACCTTGTCCAAAGGATATATCGTTCGTAAATGGTGCGGGCCCGATCGACCTCTTTGTATCGCAGCTCGAAGTTGATATAGGAGTGCCAGGCTTGCTCCTCAGGCTGCCATTCCATCCAGCGTTCAAACACCTGCCGAGCACCAGCAATGTTCCCCAGCATCTCTTCCATGTACGTGTACTTGTACCTTTAACAAAATCATCCGACAATATGTGTCATGGTCAAAATGACTCAGGGAAAAAAATGTTTTTTGGCAATTTCTGGTTCTAACTTTATTAAATGTGAAAGTTTAAGACTTTATCATCCCTGAAGGTTAAATCAAACACGTTTTCTTATTAAAACAGAAATTTGAAAAGGATGAAGCATTAGAAAAAAATATATTTGTTTTAAAAACTGCTTAGTTTGACAAGAAGTTTCTTATGTATAAAAGAATGCAATCGAAATTTTGATTTCACAGCTGTTATACACTGATTATGACTTTAATACTATAGGACATTAAAAAGTGTTTTTGCACAATAATATATGCAAAGTTAAATTTGTATATATGGTCACAACTATGTAAATGAAATAAATACCTAAATATGGAACTTTCCTACTGTATAAAAAGCCATTTCATTAGATCATAAACTTACCAGAACTGGTTGACTCGAGGCAGAGTTGTTATGGCCCGGTCCCAGATATTTCGGGCATGGTTGACCTGGCGATTCTTCATTTCCATTTCTGCATATTTCAGCCAGAGCGTAATATTTCGGTAGTCCACATCTAAAGCACGTTCATATATGGATCTAGCCCTTAAGAAGCAAGAGTTGGAGGGCATCAAGAACAGTACATGTAACACATGTAGAAACTATTTCAAACTATCTGTAGTACCCTGCTATTTTATCAAGTGTCCACCATGAGTCAGGTGCTGGACATAAAAAGGTGAAAAAATATGACGTTCTCAGGAACCTTACAAAGACTTAGAGGAAGGTAGACATGCATGAAATTATAATGCAATGTGATGAACGTTATAGTCAAGATCTGTACAGGAAGCAAATGGAAAGAAAAATATCTGATGGAAAAGGTTAAGCAACAGGTAACTCCAGAATTGAGGAAAGTCTCAGAGGCTAAGTTGGGTGGAGAAGGATGGTCATTCCAGACAGAGAAAACAGCTAAGTGTCACAGTGAGGAGACATGATGTATTCATGGAGTGGTAGGTATGCAGCACAATGGGGGCAAGGGGTATGCTGGAAAAGTTCGGAAAGGCTGGACAATAGGAATGGCCAAGTTGTGATTTTAATCTTGTTAGTCACTGGTTTGCAGAGGAACAATTATTCTTAAAAATATCAATGTCAGTTGAAACTGTACTTTTCTAGCATTAGAGTGTGTGCTGGTGGTTGAGATCCACCTGCAGTCTCCTCTTCTGCTCCCCCAAGAACTAGCCTGTAACAGTGCTCCTGAAGCCCCTCAAAGGAACCCTAGGGTTCCATGGAACAAAGTTTGAAAATTACCGCGGGAGACACAATCTTTTACTTGTGCTTTAACTTCTTCTATTTCTTTTGTATCTGTTAACTCATTACATTTTTATGTACAAAATTACATGCTCAGCAATTTTACCTTTGAATCTCCTTTAGACTCTCTTCCCATTGTGCATATTTTATCCAGTTACTAATCACAGTCCTGTTTTTTCTTATATTATCTTCAAAAGTCTGGCAGCAGTCAAAAAAGGGTAAAATTAAAGAGAAAATAAAAATTACATCACCTTTTGTCTATTAATCCTTGCACAAAAAAGGTTACTAATTTTGTTCTTGTTTTAAAAAATTACATCCTATAATCCTTGAGAAATAATAAACCCACTACAGAAGATTACAATCACAGGTGTTTCAATTGTTGATATTCCCTTATTTCCCACAACCACTAACTGATACTATAATATACTCTATTTGTTCCTAACAAGAAAACGTTTTTGACTAAGTCTTTTCGTTAATGTCTCAGAATTTCATCCATAATTCATTAAAGATAACTAATAAGTAGATACATCAGGATTAGTGGTTTAAAACAGTGGTTTAAAACCTTTTTGGCACCAGGGACTGGTGTTCCTATAAGAATCTAATGCCTGATGATCTGAGGTGGAGCTGAGGCTGTGATGCTAGTGCTAGGGAGAGGCTGCAAATACAGATGAAGCTTTGCTTGCTAGCCCGCCACTCACCTCCTGGTATGTAGCCCGGTTCCTAACAGGCCACGGACCTATATAGGTCCGCGGCCTGGGGGTTGGGGATCCCTGGTTTAAAATAATCCCACATTCTTGGGTGAGAAGGTCAAATCAGATCCCCAATCTTCTCAGGGCTCTTTCTCTTATCTTGACTCTTAACACAGAGGGTGGTACAGACAGAAGCACAGACCTCAGTCCCACTAAGACCAGCCCTGTTTCAGCTGTCAGTTGTTCTGCCTGTGAAACTTCCACCAACCTTTGATTCAGCACCAAAAATTGTGTCTCTGGTGGACTTAATTTCTTTATACTCTAAAACAGACAACTCATGACATAGTTCATAAAGTTCAGCAAAATGCAGTTATCTGATAACCAGAAGTTACATTGTTTATGTGGCTAGAAACATTAATCTCTTTTCATCTTATAGTCTCGCTAACCGATGAGGTACTTTTCAAATTCTGGCCTATAAATTCTTAACAATATAATGAAAGACATTGCATTGACTGACCTTCCTTTTCCGTAGTTTGTAATCATTTAACTCTTCTTCATCTGTGATCTTCTGTTGAGGTGGAGGTGGAAGTAGCTCAAGTTCTCTTTCTTTAGCTTCTCTTAAGAGCTGTTCAGCAGTTATCTGTACCTCGGCTGGAGCTTTGTTTTTTACCTTTTAAGACAAGATATTTCTATTTTTAGGAGATGCTCTTCACACAAGGTTTAAGAAACAAACACTTTTAGGATGTGAACTTTATATGTATTACAAAATACCCTCTTTTTATGACATGCTCCCATTTCTCTGTGCAACTAAATAGAAAAAGTGTTTTCTATCTTATCCATGATATCTATTAAAAGGCTATAGAGAAAAGGTAGCAAAAATAGCAAATTTTCCCTTTTATATTAGTAACATAAAAAAATTTGAGGCTGCCTACGTAAAATTCCCATTAGAGGTTCTGTTTTTTCAAGATGTATACCGTATCTTATCAAGCTTTACAACCTCAATTTACAGAATTCTTCAACTTAGGTCCCAGATAGATAATGCCCCAGGTTGATAACTGCATTTGGTTTTTCATGGCATTTCAAATCAAAGACAATATTTGGTAAGTTCCCATCATTAGACTATAAGCTTCCTGAGGTGTTAGAGCTGTGAAGTCCAACACGATGGCCATGAGTCACATGTGGTGAGTATAAACTGAGATGGGCTGTAAGTGTAAAATACACAGTGGATTTTGCAGACTTAGTATAAAAAAAAGAATAAATTACCTAATTAAGTTTTTTATATTGATTACATGTTGGAATGACAAAAACAGTGGGTTATTAAATAAAATATATAATTAAAATTAACATCCCGTTTTGACTTTTTAACGTAGCTATGACAAAACTTAATTTACATATGTGGCTCACATTATATTTCTACTGGACCAGTGCTGCCCAATAAGTTTATGGAATGGAATTACAAGAAATATTAATTATTTAGTGTTACATGTGGAATAACGATACTAATGATGATAGCTCATATCTAATGAACATTAAGTACCAGACACTGTGTTATGTGTTTTATATGCATTATCTCTGGAGTCATCTAAATGGACATATAAAAAACAAGCTCAATAGAGTCATCTGGGCTGGAGAAAAAGAAAGGAGGGAGAAGATCCATAAACGCTTAGGAAAAAGACTGTTACATATTAAAAACTAGTAAATATCGGCCACCGATGGGACTATCAGACGATATAAAATTTATTGTTTAATTAACTTAAATTATGCCACTACACAACTCTTGTCATCTACCTTCATTCTTTTCACTCAGCGGGGCTAAGTCCGATTCGGCCTTCCAGTTTCAGCGTAAATGTCACTTCCTTAACAAAGTTTACACTGGAGACATCCTCACACAACCCCAATTTTCCACTGAACGTTCTATTTTGCCTTAGTAGCATTTGGCAAAGTTGTAATTTTACACCTTTGTCTTATTTGTGTCCTGTCCGTCGCCCGCATTTATGTGTGCAGCTCTGCAACGCCTAACGCACTGCCTGTCTCAGTTATTTCTGCTGAAGGACCCCACTATTTCCCCCCGTGCAAAAACACCTCCCCAGAACGAAGGCCAACGCGGACGCGGGCTGTGCTCCGGGGTGACAAGAGCCTGCACCCCACCACTGATTATCCTGTCCCTTCATTCTTCCCCTCTTCCCCTGGGCCTGCTCCTCGGACAACGCTTTCCTGTCCCGGGTACCACCGAGACTGGGGCGAGCCCATCTTCCAGGCTCCTTCCCACAAGACCTTTCGCTATCACCTACCTTAGCCACTTTGGGAATTCTTTGCTTCCCGGCCGCGGTGGAGGCCGCCATGGCTGCAGCAGAAGACCTCAAAAAGGGTTCGTGAACGTCCCAAAACTTTCTGACAACAAACCGGATCCTGGAACCGGAAGCGGAACTGGCTTGCGTGACCTTTGACCTCCAGCACGCGCCGTGACCGAAAGAGCGCCGTTTCTGTGGTAACCTGGCTGCGCGTCCTCCTTAGATTCCCGTGTGGAGCGCGGCGTCCGGAGCTGTGGGTGAGGTGGGTAGAGCTGCCCTGCCCCGCAAGGGATGTGAGAGTCCAGGGAGTCAGGGGTGCATCCCCAGATCAGTCTCCGGGATTGAGGTGACTGCGTGCGGACCGGTGGATCAGTCAAGTCGTGGAACCAAGCTCCGATCCGGATGATTGGGGGCTGGGGAAGGGAGGCAGGCCAGAAAACTACTATTTCCAGCATGCCAATGGGCGAGCTGTTGCGCTCCCAGGTGGCCCCGCACTGTGTTGCATTCTAGGCTTTGTAGTTTTGGAGGTCCACTCTCTTTAGTTTCTGGACAGTCATGCCCAAATTATTAACTCCGAGGTTTGTAATTAAAAATAACTGAAGATATTTTTAAGCTAGATAATAAAAAATAAAAATGAATGAGTAGACTACTATAAAACCAGCCAGCCTTCTTGTCATATAAATAGATGTTTAAATTCTATGAATGTGCCTTAATTACATAAATTTTCTTGCACTCAATGTCTTTAACTATAAGATGAGGATAAAAATATCTGTTTCACCTGGATTAAAGAGAAAACCTATGTAAAGCTCTCAGTAAATATTAGCTGATATAATTCTTGACCTGCCTTCAAAAACAGAAAAATTAATTATGTGCAAGCAAATGGTTTAAGAGAATTTTAAAAAAAAAAAGCAACCAAAGACTATTTCTTAGAGCAGTTTTAGGTTCACAGAAAAATAGAGTGAAAGGTGTAGAGAATTCCCTTTTCCCCTTTTCTCTTCCCCTCCCCGCATCCTGTCCACTATCAACATATCCCACCAAAGTGGAACATTAATTACATTCCATAAACCTATATTGACACATTATCATACAAAGTCCATAATCTACATTAGGGTTCACTCTTGGTACTGTATATTCAGTAGGGTTTGACAAATATAGTGACATGTGTCCACCATCAGAATGTGGTAAAAAATAGTTTTACTACTCTAAAAATCCTCTATGCTGCACCTATTCATCCCTCCCTCTCCCTTTTGTCCCCTGCAACCACTGATTTTTAAAAATTGTCTCTGGAGTTTTGCCTTTTCCAGAATGTTATAACAATGGAATCACATAGTATGTAGCAACCTTTTTAGATTGGCTTCTCTCACTTAGTAATACGCATTTAAGATTCCTCCTTGTCTTTTTTTGAATTGATAGTTTGTTGGTGAAGAGAAGTTTTACTGTTGCAAGTCTCTTTCGGAGTCTGGAAAAAATATCTATGTATGTAGAAATATCACGTCTATCTCTACAGATATTGTTTTTGAAAAAAATTGTATGCTGATTTCTCAAAATGAAATCATTTGTAACTATTAAAATATTTGCCATAGCTCTATACACCTATTATTTAAATATTTTTATCTCACTTTTAAAATTTAAATAAATTGAATGAGATTTTATATTACTATGATAAAAAGGAGTCACCTATCAAAATAAACAAATAACTATTAAAATAAAAAGATTTTTCCCCTTAAATATTTTCCCTTAAATAATTTCCATTAACTATGCATAATTGATTTACCAAAGTTTAAAGTTAATTGTCTTTAGCCTCCTCTCAAAGATACAGACACCCAAAAGGCTTTATTTCTAATAGCTATCTTCCTGCCTCACAATTGTTTATTGTCTGGTGATTCAGTTCAGCTTTTATTTCTTAAGTAAAATTTATCATCATTACTTTTCTTTTTGTCATCGATGCTTATTTAGATATACCTGCAGGTTTATATCCCCCCCACCCCCAACACACTTCATCTTGTATTCTACTCATTTCTGATTTTAATTTTGCTTTTCCTGATATACACTTTTTATTAGTTCCTTCAGTCAAATTCTTTAATTGGCAATTTCTTTCAGTCTTTGTATGAAATTGTCTTTACTTCACCTTCTTTTTTTAACGATTGTTTAGCTAGGTGTAGAATTCTAGGTTAATGGTTATTTTTCCTTCTGGATTTTTAAAATGCTATTCTAGTGGTTGAGAAACTATAGTCCATAGGCCAAATTCAGCCCATTGTCTATTTTTATATAGTCAAATTTCAGTGTCCACAAGTAAATTTTTATTGGAATAAGGTCAGGCTCATTTATGTTCATATTATCTCTGGTTGTTATTGTGTTATAGTTGCAGAGTTGAATAGTTGTGCAAAGGACATGTGGCTCAAAAAGTAGTCCATCCTCTGTACTAATTGCTTCTATTGTTGCTCATTGGAAATATACTTTTAGTGTAATTATTATTCTTTTGTAAGCAGTCTGTCCTTTATGTGCTCACTTTCAGATTTTCTCTTTGTCTTTGGGGTTTTGTAGTTTCACTGCTATGTATTTAATATTTATTTTTATTTTCCTGCTCAGAACTGAGGATTCATGTCTTTCACCAATTCTAAAAAATCACTTGCCATTATCTTTAAACAACATTTTACTTACTTTTTGAAATTCCTAGAAGACAGATTTTTTTCATTCTGTCTTACATGTCTCTTTTTCTTATTTTTTTCTAGCGTTATTGAAATATAATAGACAATTAGTTGCTCATATTTACATTGTACAATTCGATGAGTTTTATTTCAATTATAGTTGGCATATAATAATATGTTTCAGTTGTTCAGCATAGTGATTAGAGATCTATATAACTCACAAAGGGATTACCCCACTAAATCTAGTACCCCTCTTCCCTCATACATATTATACATATTGATACACTTTATTACAACATTATTAACTATTTTCCTTATGCTACATTTATATTTCCATGTCTATTTTGTAACTATCCATTTGTATATAATCCCTTTGCTCTTTTTCACCAGACCCCCCAACTGCCATCCCATCTAGTAGCCCTCAAAATATTCTCTGTATCCATGAGTTAGTTTCTGTTTTTGTCGTTGTTTATTTTGTTCTTTAGATTCCACATGTACGTGAAATCATATGGTATTTGTCTTTTTCTATCTAGCTTCATTCAGCGCAATACCCTCTAGGTCCATCAAAACAGTATCTTTTTCCACCCCATTCTTTTTAGTCTGTGTGTGTCTTTTCATCTGAAGTGAGTCTCTTGTAGGCAGCATATGTAGGGATCTTGTTTTCTTATCCATGCAGCCACTTTATCTTTTGGTTGGAGCACTTAATTCTTTTCTATTTGAGGTACTTGTTGATAAGAATGTAGTTATTACCATTGTTTGTTCATGTTTTTGACATATGTTTTTTCTTCTTAAGTCCTCTAACATTTCCTATAATACTGGCTTGGTGTTGATGAATTCCTTCAGCTTATTTTTGTCTGGGAAGCTCTTTATTTGTCCTTTGCTGGATAAAATATTTCTGGTTGTAGATCCTGGGTTTTCATCACGTTGAATATTTTTGCCAAGCCCTTCTGTCCTGCAAAGTTTCTTTTGAGAAATCAGCTGCCAGTCGTATGGGTGCTCCCTTGTAGGTAACTAACTGCTTTTCTTGTGCTGCTTTTAAGATTCTCTCTTTGCATTTAAACTTTGGCATTTTAATTCTGATGTGTCTTGGTGTGCGCCTCTTTGGGTTCCTCTTTCTTGGGACTCTCTGAGCTCCCTGGGGTTGTATGTCTATTTCCTTCATCAAGTTAGAGAAGTTTTCCATCATTATTACTTCAGATAGCTTTTCAACTTCTTGTTCTCCCTCTTCTCCTTCAGGTAGCCCTGTGACACGGATGTGCTTTTACATTCAATTTTGTCTCATAGGCTCTTTAAATATTATTATAGTCTTGGCTTCTTTTTTCTTGCCATTCTGATTGGGTGTCTTTGGCTTCCCCATCCTCTGTATTGGTGGTTCGTTCGATCCTCCTCTTCATCCATCGTTTATTCCATTTAATATACTCTTCATCTCAGATAATGTATTCTTGATTTATGACTGCTTCCCTTTTGTAATTTCCATTTCTCACTGAATTCATCTACACTTCCCCTAAGTTCATTGAGCATCTTTATAACCAGTGTTTTGAATTCTGCATCTGATATATTGCTTGACTCCATTATTCATGGATCTCTGTTCTCTTCTCTCATATGGTTTCTGCTTCTTTGTCCACCCATTTTGGCTGCTTTTCTGGGTCTGTTTCTATGTACTGAGCAAAGTTCCTAAGTCTCCCGGTCTTATTAGCGTGGCTTGTGTAGTAGGGGTTCAGCTGCAGGCCAAATTTAGCCCCAGGCTGTGCCCCACCTGTTAAGATTCAGCAAGCAGTCCACAGATGCCGTGCTTATAGTTGCCTCAAGAGGCCACGCAAGAAACCAAGGCCAGCTGCCACCAGTGTGGGTATTGGAGCTGCTCAGCAAGGAACACCGGACTCACCAAGGGTACAACTGGTTGTGGCTTGGGTCGGGCAGCAAGTTGGGGGAGGTGGAGTTTCAGGGAATCCTCTGGGCAGAGCGACTTTAGTTAACCAATTTGATGATGTCTCAATTATTTTGGCACTGAGTACGCACACTGGGTGGCGAGGAGGGCTCAACATTGGATATCGTCAGCAGAGGAACATTGGATATTGTCAGCACTTCTGCTCAGAAGAAAGCCTCACTTCCGGCCCTTGCTCTAACTCAGCGTCCCCCTGTAAGTTGTTGGTATCCTCCGAGGTGCCAACTGGGTGCTGGTGCTCAGAGAGAGCGAGTCTCTCACTGCAAAAGTCTGCTTGTGGACACAGCCCCTTTAAGAGGCCCCTTTAAGTTGCCGGTGGCAGCTGCCAGAGCCTCTGTCCCATTCAGCCGCTTGGGACTGGGCAGCCTTGCATTTTTACCCTCTCCTATCTCTAAACCCTAGTTGTAGGGCTTCTGTTATCTAGACCCCAGGTGACTCTGCTTGCTGTTTCCTTCGTGTTTCTGTCACAACTTTGATTTGGTTGCAGGAGGGATGAATGAAGCGTCTGTCTACACCATTTTGCCAGGACTCCACATGCCTAATTGCATTCTATTTTCCTATTTTCGTGTGCTTCTTTCTATATAGTTTCTTTATAACTGTCTTTCAGTTCATTCTCTTCAATCTTGTCTAATTTTTTTAACCCATCTAATTAATTTAAACTTTAATGACCATATTTTCTCTTTTTAAGTTTGTTCTTTTTTCATAACTACTTTTTTCTCATGGCTTTTATTTCTCTTTATATATTTCTATTAAGTGTAAACACACCTGTACAAAGGTATTGTGGATTGGGATGCTACATCCACTTTGGTCTAGAATTCAGACTTCTCACAAGAAGTTTTGTTTTGTTTTCTACCTAGAGCTATGGGTAGAGAAGGCTTCCTTGTCACTTCTTGGGCTAGTGGGTTTAATTTTTCTAGTCCTCTCATTCACTGAGAGGCCCACCCCTTCAAAGTCCAGGTTGTATGCATGGTTTTACTTTCACTTCTCCATTTTGAATGAGGCCAGACTATACCCATGAAATGTTAAAACTGGCCCACAGAATGTGTATCAGAGCTGATCACTTTCTGAGCCATTACACACAAGTTATCGCCACCTGGGTGGGGGATGCCCCTTGCTTGTTCTCTTTCTTCTTGTTTTTTTTTTTTTTTTCTCTAAGCTCAGCAATTATAGTTTTATATTTTTATTTTATTCAAAAATTTTATATAGTTGTAACATTAGCTTATGATATAATGTTTCACAAGTAGAACGTCTCTTTCTAATTTTAATTTAAAGTTAAAACCAAACCCAGAAATGACAATATTTATGGCTAGCTTTCACAGGAGTCTAGACATTATTAAAGTCTTTCTATCCAAAGAAACTAAAGGACATTTACAAATGTGAAAATTTATTGTATCTATTAATGCCATATCTTTGTAGGAAGCACCTAATTTCACAGGGGATATGGAATACGTAGTTGAGTATTTCTCAGGTGGTAGTCACCCAGGTTCTGATTGCCTTCTTTAAAACAGTAGTCATTTTATTGCTTGTTAATACTTCCACAAGATTTGGAGTAAGAAGGGCCTTCAGGTGAGATACCCTTCAATGATTCTCTCCCTAATGGACTGTTGTCCCCATCCAACTTGAAGGGTATGTGGTTGATTTCCTAAACTAGGAAATTTGTCTGAAATTATACATATGCCAAACCCAAAAAAGAGGGGACTTGAATTGAGACCAAGGATTTCAAATGAAAAGTCCTGGATATGGATAGTTGTGATGGTTGCACAATAATGTGAATGTACATAATGCTACTGAACTATACACTTAAAAATGGTTAATATGGGAAATTTCGTTATGTATATTTTACCACAATAAAAAAAAAACAGGATTTCAGCCTTATTTGTAAAGTTTTGTGTTTTTGCAATGAGAATGTATTATGCTTTGAGAAGGTATAATGAAGAATGCATTATATTGCATTGCTGTGTAATTAAAAATAATTTTTAAAAAATGTTGAGAAAGAGTGACATTAGAGTTAGAACATGAAATTAACTCATTGCAGCTGTGCTATGTAAAGCCATCTTAGGAAATGCTAACAGGTCATAAAAACTTGACTGTAACTTGATTAAAGTGTTTGTTTATCTAGAAAAGAAAATGTCTGTCACAAAGGGGATTGGTTGGCCCTGTGGTCATCAACCACATAGAAATGTCCAGGCAAACTGTGAAGGTGTCACCCGAGCATTGCTCATCTCTGTTTTTTTTTGACTTGGCATCTCTATAGTGGATGAGGGCCCTTCAAGCTTCAGGGCTGGTGAGCAACTTCTTGAGGTTCACTATTTTGAATCCTGAGAATGTCATGTTCAGTAATAATTTTAATGATTGCTGATATGTACTGAGCACTTAACTATGTCAGACACTGCTTTCAGCATTTTATACGTAATAACTCATTTATAAAACTCTTTGAGGTATGTATAATTATCTCTAATTTACAAGTGAGGAAACTGAAGAACAGAGTGTTTAGGAAATTAACCCAAGGTCACAGCTAATGAGAGACAGAAGCTGTTCTCATCCCTGGTACTCTGATTCCACATTCTGTACTCTTAACCATGGCCCCATGTAAGCCATCTTCTGATAGCTGGGCTTTCCGTGTAGCTGATCTACAAATAGAGGGTGCATGGGTGGTTCTGCCACAGCAGGAGTGGAAGCTAAACCAACTTAAAGAAATGTTTATTTACATCTACAGAGTGTGAAAAAAATTTTGACCAGTACTTCAAATTTTGGAGATATGTAAATGCCAAGCTTTTCTTTCTTTGTAAAATGTGAAGGTCTGCCATTCTGAGGCCATATTTCTGCAAGGCAACATCTGACTGGAGCGAGACTAGCCTGAGCTCCCCATTTCACTGCAGTCACCTGACAGTGGCCACATAGTACATGAGAGGTAGAGAAGTGGTTCTCTTCTACCCTGTTAAGGAGAGGAAGTCAGACTTATATTTAGCCTACATGACTTGTTTGTTAACTGTGGGCTACAAAATATCTGGAGTGCCCCACTATTGACTTTCTCTTTGTAAATGAATAAACTGGCATTTTGTACTTGTTCTTTCAGTTTCTGTGAGCCTGGAGAATGTAGGGCCATTTCCCAGAGCTGAGTTTGCTTTGAGCATGCTGATGAAACCCCTTCATAAGCCGGCAAAGTTGAGGGTGGTGTGACTTCAAGACATAGTCTGCTGGATGAGATTCCTGGCTGCCATCAGCCACCTTTGTAAGTCCCCTGTAAGAGGTGCATTATTCTGCACCTCTACCCTTAACCTCTGAAGGTTTATGGTTAAAAGCAGTTGAACTGCAGTTAATCTGAACACCAGTGGACAGTGAGGACAGAGGACTTCTTATCCACAGAGCCAGCCTACATGTCACTTAAAATAGATGGGAGTGGCAGGGCCTGGGCTGGAAGGGAAGGCCTAAGGTTCTGTTTCTGACCAAATGTGTATTCTGAGTCAACTCACCTCACCTCATGGCCCTCAGTTTTCTCATCTGATGAAGGATGAAGTCAGACCCCTGTGGTCTCATGTTTTTTGGTACTTTGGCAACATGAAAATTATGCAAGGATATATCTAAACAACTACAACAACAAGCTAAAAGATATGTTGTGTTTTGAAAGAAACTGCTATACCGTATAATTCCATTTATATGATGTTCAAAAATTGGCAAAGATCATCTGTGACATAGAAGTCGGAATAGTGGTTACTTTTGGAGGTGCAAATTGACCTAGGGGAAGGTGGTGCTAGGAGGCATCCTTCCAGAGTATTAGAAATGTTTCATATTGTTCTTAGAGTCAGAAATACCTAGGTGAAAAATTGCCTATTTTTGAGCTCACTAGCTAGTACATAATATATTTTTCCCTAGAAAAAGGGAAAGGAGAATAGAAGGGAGGGAGGGAAAGATGGAGAGAGGAAAGAAGGAAAGGAAAGAGAGAGAGAGAGAGACTGAGACATTGAGAGAAAGATTGAATCATTGTGTGGCCTACTGTTTCTGTTAACAGCATTCCCCAAAGTGTCTTTCTGAAACATTAACTCTACCCTGTCTCTGTAATTAGAGATTCTCCTCAGAAAGGGAGTGGGAAAGGCTGATTATACAAAGAAAGCAGGTACTTTCTTATGGATCTTCTCAAAGACTTTAATGGGCACGATAGCTCCTCAGGAATGCTATCGCAAGCAGCAGTTCCTACACTTATTTGACCACAATCTTTTTTGTCACAAAATATCTCTTAGGACTGTGGCCTTTCAGGACTCTAGTAGTTTGGAGAACACTATATATATATACATATGTATATATATATATGTATATATATATATATATTTTTTTTAGGCGAGGCAACCCTTGGTTGACCTCACAGATTACAAGGACCTTGTCAGTTTACAGTCCCTTATTTTTTATTTTTTTATACCTGCAGTGCCTTGTCTTCCTAGGTGGTCTCCCATCCAAGTACTAACCAGGCCCGACCCTGCTTAGCTTCCAAGATCAGATGGGATTGGGCTTGTTCAGGGTGGCATGGCCATAGACTGGGGAACTCTATTTGGAACATGGGCAGCAACTGTCAGTATTTCCCCTGTAACTCTTAGCCACATGCCTTGGTGGTCAGTTAAATACAAGAGGACCCTGAATCAGTAAATTCCTTTCAATGTTTTTTAATCCTACTGTTAGAATACTTTGAAGCAGCATCATTGGAAATAAAGAATGCAGTTGCAGGTCTACGGCCATGCCACCCTGAACAAGCCCGATCCTGTCTGATCTCGGAAGCTAAGCAGGGTCGGGCCTGGTTAGTACTCGGATGGGAGACCACCTAGGAAGACCAGGTGCTGTAGGCATTAAAAAAAAAAAAAAAATACAGTTGCAGAAATTTATAGACAGGCCAATTCTCAGAAATATCATTCTCTTGGAGAGAAACTCTCCAAGAGAGTTTGTGGTGGCAGTCATCATAGTCTAACCCCAGGGGAAAATGTGTACCACCAACACTTTAATACCATGTTCACTTTGACAGAAATTTAATTAATGTCCAATTTTGTAAGTACTGTAACTGGACTGACTTGTCATCTCCAATTAACAGTGGACTGTTTTCTCTCTCTTTAGGACAGGATAAAAAATGTCAATACTAACTTCTCCAAGAGGAAAGGTAGAAGTAGTTCATTGCCGAAGAACAGAATCACAGGATATTTATTGTATTAAAAACCTCATTAGAAAATTTACCCAGAAGCTGTTTGGGAGACTTAACATCATCTATCTTCTGTAAGTATGTAGCTAAGTAAGCTCAAGAATGTTTACCAGTTTTATCACACATCAAGAAGGGACTCCACTCCCCCACTCCTTTGTTCTTGTGGGGCTTATTGCGAGGAAATGGACAGCAAGAAAATCTGCCCTACTAAGCAGGTTATCTTTGGGAACAACCAATCTCTAAGTTCTGTAGCAACATGCGAATTGGAGGGGTTACTCATGGGTTTTGCATTCAGGCAAACATATTCAAATCTCACCTGCCCCACCCACTAGTAGAGTCATTTGGGCCAAGTTAGTACTATTAGCTACCAATTTTAATAATTTATTTTTTGTCAGATTCTGTGCTTTATCAACATCATCTTATTTAATACTCTGACACTTCTCTGAGGTAGCCACTATCATGTTCATTTCAAAGATGAGAAAATGAAGGCCTGCCAAGGTCAAGTAGTTAATAAATGACAAAGCCTGTACATGCTCTCACCCACTGTCATTAAAATGTTCTTCTAAACTTTAAAATATGCATAGATTTTTTTTTCTTAAAATAATCTCTTTATCACTCTGTTTTGTTTCTTGGACATCAGCATATAAATATTCTATAATTTGTTCCTCATTTTTATTGAAAAAGATAAGAGATAGTTCAGTATTTTGGATTTCACGAAGCTTCATATTAAATACAATTAAAATGTTTAAAATAAACCAGCCTAAGATATTAAAATTTGTAGCTTCTGATCAGCACACTGATGAGTGTGTTGTAAATTGGCACAGTTTTGTTGGAGAGCCGTGTGCAATATGTATTAAATGCTTTAAAATGTATATACCAATGAAATGATTTCATTTTTTTTTGGCATTATGATGCATTAAATACCTTAATGATGTTCTCCGGATTGAAATAACATATTGATACACACACACACACACACACACACACACACACACACACACACACACACAAACACACATGTAGAGTTAAGGACTGAGCAGAGAGCATTATCAGAATGAAATCAAAAACTTAAGGAGTATTAATAGCAGGGACCAATACTATTTTCTCCTTAAATATTTTTGCTACATTCTAGAAACCTCATGCTTCTGTTTTGACAGTTTTGCAAAGAACAGAAGAGAAATACTTCCTTCACTTAAGGAGAGAAGTATCAGATTCTTTTGTATGATACTAGGTTATTTATTTTAAGGATGAATGAGACAAGCCCACTAGATAAAAGTGCACAATAAGCAAACTAGCCTGTTTAAGCCTCAGAGTGGATTGAAGCCTCCCCCAAGAATTCATAAGCATGTGTTGATTTGAGGTCCAGATTAATTATCTCTGTGGTCCCCAAAAGCTTCAAAACTTCCCAAATAATGAATGCATTTTCAGACAAAAAATGAGTTTACCAATAGACTGAAAAAAGAAAATAAAGTGGAGAATTTGATTAAAATGATCTCAAGTTAGTGTGTCCAGGAGACTGGCTGAAATAAATATAGATCAACTCCAAAGGGTTGAAGCTTCAACTCAGGCTAAATAATACAGTGAAAGTATAAGCTCATAGTGAAAAGTCACAAATATACAAGGAAACATGTACCATTAGAGCCAACAACAAAAATCTCCAGCAGAATCACTCCCAAAGCCTTCAGATATACCTCAGACAAAAAATATAACTGCTTACTATGTCTGAAGTGAAAAGATGTTTTAAAAGATCATATAAATGAATAATGAGGTTTGAAGAGAGTCAAATAGACCATCGAGAAATGAAAATATAGTTGAAATTAAAAGCCCAATGGATGAGTCAAACATCATAATAGACATAGTTGAAGACATAAGTAGTGAGGTAGATGATCAATACCAATTAATTATCTAAAATTCAGTACAAAGAGAGAGACCCAAAAAATGTGAGTAGGCTGTTTAGCAATTAAGACTACTGGACTTCTTTCTAAAAGGAGATACTAGGACATGGAACAGTCAATATTTGAAAGTATAATAATAGCTGAGAACTTTTCAGAATTGTTGGAAAACATCAATTCTTTGATCCAGAAAACTCAATGAATCCCAAACAGGAAAGAATACAGAGAAATCCACAGCTAAGCACTTCATAATAAAACAGTAAAACAAAGCTAAAGAGAAGATCTGAAAAATAAGAGAAAAAAAACAAATTACCTGCAAAGAACTAAAGTTTAGAACAATAGATTATTTCTCACTACCACCAACGGTAGCCAGAAGATAATGTACTGTCTTCAATATTGGAGAGAAAATAACATCAACCTAGAATGATATACCCAGTGAAACAATTTTTCAATACCTAGGGGAAAATAAATGCATTTCAGAGCAGCGAAAACTGGGTTAGTTTACCAATGGACTCTGAATGAAGGAAATGCCTCATACCATAGGCAGAAGGAAGAATATTTCAGCTGGAAAGCCCAAGATACAAGAAGGAAAGTAAACCAAAAAGCAAATATGTGGGTAAATCTAATTTGTTCATATAGGGCAATAACAATAATTTAATATAGATATTAAATATAAATAAGTTATAAGATATAAATAACTTAGATAAAATATAGGACAAAATAGTATATAAATTGGGATGCAGATGATTTTCATGAAAGTACACTTAAGATATTATTCAGGAGGAGGGTGTGGTAGTTAATACACAAAGGTGCTCTTCCTCCCATGAACTATATATATCCTGTGTTTATGCCCTAGTGTCACCCCTTCTCACAGTGGGTCAGGGCTGGCCCTGTGTAACCAATAGAAACCAGCAGAAGTGAGACTCTCTGACTTCAAGTCTAGATCATAAAAAGTCTCGCAACTTCCACTGGATCTCTTGGAATGCTCCCTCTCAGAACCCAAATGCAATATTGTTAAATATTCCAGTCACCTGGCCACATGCAGGTGCTTCATTTGACAGCTTCAGCTGAGATCCCAGCCAAAAACCAGCTCTGCTATTGTAATAATAGTCATAGACCATATATATGATTGAGACTGTGTTCTTATAAACTGTACTTATTGACTGTGAAATGTTAAAGTTCGTATAATTTTCACAGAATATCCTTCTTTTGATTCTTTTTAACTATTTAAAAATGTAAAAAATAAAAATCTCAGCTTATGGGATACACAGAAACAGTGGTAGGCCAGATTTGGCCCATGGGCCAAAGTCTGCCAAACTTTCAGCTCTATCTGAAACTGCTTAGCTTGCATCCCAGCCACAGGAACATGCTCTGTCCAAGCAGTGTGATAGCCTACAATGTTAGGATGCTGCAGACCCTCCAGTACCTTCACTTCCCAAAGGACCTGAAGAAGAAACATACTTAGATCTGCCTCACCCTAGTTCCGGGCCTCCCTGGCAGCATTCAATTTTGTGTTCTTGGAAGGCTTGCAACACTAGGTAGAAAGTCTGGCTATTCTACTGGAGAGACCACATGGAGGAAAATTGAGAATCCCAATCCATGGCAAGAAGCAAAGCCCCAGGTCAGCTGTTAGCAGCCTCTAGGCACTTGAGCCACCCTCACTGAGGTACAAGGCATGTGAGCAAAGAAACCATCTTGGAGGTTCAAGCCCAGCAGACACCTCTGCTGTACCCTGGCTGAATTTCTTTCTAATTTTAGTAGATATGCTGCCGAAGTGAGCACCCTTGCTTTAATTTCTAACCCACAGAATCATGAGCAAATAAAGCGTGAAGGGAGCATCCACTAGATTTGGAGTAGTTTGATATGTAGAAATAGATGAATAAACAGCAGGTCATAGAGGAAGCTTATAATCTTAAATGCTTCCAGTAGGCCTAAGATTAATGTTTTGAATTTATTTCTAAGGAAAAGGATATTCAAATCAACTCAGAAAACACAATGAAGGAAATAAAGGATGAGAACAAATATCAATGATAAAACATTCATTAAGAACTAACAAAGCCTAAAGTTGGTTCTTAAGAAGGCTAAAAATAAGATAAACTTTTAGTCAAGATTAAAAGATTAGTCAGGAAAAAAAGAAAGATTGTCAAATTGGAAATTTGGTGTGAAAAAAATATAACTAATATGTTGCAGTTTAAGCAGGTAGTAAAAGGGTATTATAGATCCATATAGATCCATAGTCCCTTAAACAAATCCCTTAGGAGTAGTTGTTCAGAATATAGAATTTAAAAAATATAGAATTTAACAAATCCCTTAGGAGTAGTTGTTCAGAATATAGAATTTAAAAAATTCCATGAGTTATCAAATATTATCTAATTCTACCAGCAAGGGCTGGAGTGGGTCCCCATAATCACATACTTTAATATTTCTGTGGTAAAAATGTAGGAATATTTTCTAAATGGGATAAAGGCTGTAGAATAACCTCATGACACTCTAAGTCTGATTTTGCTGCCAAGTTAAGTTTAAGATAAAGTTCTGGTTTTCAAGGCTGTTTGGATTTTGAAGGGATTTTGAAGGGACTGGATTTATACCTACATAAAAAACTTTATGCCACAAATTTGAAAATATAGATGAAAAGGATAAATTTTTAGAAAATATAGTTTCCTAAAGTCAACTTAAACTCATTAAAGAAATTGAATTGGTAATTTTAAATTCTCCCACTCATAAAATAGGAGACACAAATGCCTTTACAAGTCAGCCATACCAAACATTTGAGAATTAGGTATGTCCCAACTGAATGAAACTTCCTGGAGACAAAGACAGAGAACACTCCTTAACTTACTTTATGAGGCTAGCATAATACTAATTCCAAAATCACATAAGGACAAACAAGAAAGGAAGGTTAACAGCCAATCTAACAGAATGAGAAGTGAAAATCACACCCAATCTTGTTCATAAATATAAATGCAAAAATTCTACACAAAACATTAGGAAATTATTTTAGAAATATACTAAAAAGATAATATACCATGATCAAGTTGAATTGATCCCATTAGATTAATAGATTAATCTAATTCACCACATTCACAGATTAAAGGAGAAAAATTAGGTAATCTCAATAGAGAAAAACATTTGATAAAATTTAACATCGATTCTTATATAACTTAACAAAATAAGAATATAAGGCAACCCCTATTATCTGCTAAAGGCATCTATAAAAACCTTTAACAAACATCACAAATAATGATAAAATATTAAAAGAATTCCTTTTACTACAAGGAACAGGGTGAGGATGCCTGTTATCACAACGTTGTTCTCAATTAAACTGGAGATCATAGCTTTGCAGTAAGAAAGAAAAAATAAAAAGTGTTAGGATTCAAAAGAAAGAAATAAAACTTATTTTTTGCAGATGATATATTCTCTATATAGAAAATCAGAAGGAATATGTAAACAAATCATTAGAATTAATACATAAGTTTAAAGTCTGACTACTAAGTCATTAAACAAAAAGACAATTGCATTTTTATAGACTAGCATTGAATGCTTAGAAATCATTTTAAAAGAAGACACTATTTACACTCACAGCAATTAATATAAAATATGTAAGTGTAAAACTGACAATAGCTCCAAGCCTGTTATGGGGTAAACTATCGAACTTTATCGAAAGACATTAAGGAAGACCTAAATAAATGCAGAGGTACACCACATTCTTGGACATCCTAAAGAAGTCAATTCTCCCCCTAAGCAAAATCCTAACAGGATTATTTGTTGAAGTTGATAATATAAGGATAAATTTATGTGGGAGAGCAAAAGGGCCAGAACAATCTGAAAGAAGAAAAGTTGAGGAGACTTGCCCAACTAAAGACTCATTGTAGGTATAGTAATTAGGACAGTGCAGTAATGGCCATGGAATTGACAAAAGACTGATGGACCAGGATAGAGACCCCAGAAACAGACCTACATGTACTTGAAAATGTGCTGATGACAAACCAGCATGGTGATGAGGCCAGGGGAGAAAGGATGTACCATTAAAAATGGTGTTATCCTTATGGAAAAGAGAATAAATGTAATAACTGAACTCATGTCATACAAAAAAAAATGAATTCTGGGTGAATTTATGACTTAAATGTGAAATAGCATCTAACATTAATGACAGACTATCTTAGATTCCAAATGAATTTATCCAGCTTCCTGGTAGATGTCACCCTTATATACCTAGTAGATACTTCACATCTAGCATAATCATCACCTGCCTCCAAACTACTCTGCCCACACTTTCCTGTCTCAGTAACTCCAGCAACTTCGTCCTTCCCCTTGCTTGGACCAAAAATCTTGGTGTTATCTTAGCTGTCTTTCACATCCCATAACAGCAAAGGCTATCAGCTCCCCCTTTAGGTCCAAGGCACTAGCATTCTTGCTTGAGTATTAATTACAACAGCCCCCTAAGTGGTCTCTCTGCTTCCACCTGATGTCAACCTTTGCCCATACCCCATCCCACAATAGCCAGAGCGTCACTATTCAAACACATTGGATCCTTCCATGCTTCTGCAAAACCCTGCATTGGTTTGCCATCTCCCTGCCATGATCTGGTGTGTAGCCCACCTTTTTCCTTTCTGACTTCATCTCTCTTGAGCTATACTGACTTCTTTTATTTTTTCTGGAATACTTCAGGCACATCGTGCCTCTCTATCACAGCTCAAATGCTGCCTTCTCCTGGAGTGCACTGTGCACACGGTGTACACACACACACACACACACACACACACACACACACACGATATGTCCTCTCCCTTATTTTTCTCAATTGCACTTGCCACCACCTGATATTCATTTTTTCAAAATATGTCTGCCTCCATCTACTAGAATGTCAGCTGCATGAGGGGGGTGGGATTTTTGTCTGTTCTCTGCTATTTCCCCAGAGCCTAGAATAACACTTAGTACTTGGTAGGTGTTCAATAAATGTTTATTGCATTAATGAATGAATTCACTACTAGTCATGTTACTGAATAAGTCACTTAACCCCCCTAAGCCTTATCTGTGAAATGGACAACTGTAACTAATTTACAGAATTAGTGGGACAGTGAAAATTATTGTTGCATACAGTGCAGTACCTAGTTCCTGGGAGATGCTCATAGTTTTCTCTTCCCTCTGGCAAGGACTAGAGTTGGACAGAGATGAGATTTTCTATTACTCTCCTTCCTTTCCCTTCTCAGCAGCTGGGCATCCATAGAACAAGATGAGGCACTACTTTATGAGTGCAATGGAATTCTCTTCCAACTATATCATTGAAAGAAAACAAGCTGCAGCACATTTTGCAAAAGTGAGGTGTAAACACCTCAGCGATGGGCAAGTGAGTGGCAGGGGTTCAATAGCATTGGGTGGGGGGGGGGACCTTTCAATGTATACTTTTAGGAGTCTTTTTGAATCTTTACCATGACATTGAATTTCCTTGTGTAAATAATTTATAAGCCCTCACCTTGTTAGCAAATGTGCAGTTCTGACTTGTCCTTCCTGGGGTGAAGTGTGTGACAGCCTGAGCAGGAGAGCAGATGATCGGGCTATCCATGTGATCACCAGTTCTTCTTCATTCTCCAAGGCCCATTCTCTTAAGGAGTATTCAGAGCATGGAATGCAGCGTAGGTGTGGGATTACAATGGAGGCCTTTCTACAGCTTTTTTCTCCCCAAAGTTTCCACAAATGTGTTTTTTCAAATTCTCTACATGGTCACATACTAAATACTCGAAAATTATTGACAGCCAATTGTTTCTGAAGGTGAGCTTCATAACCCAGCTGTGTCTGTAAGTAGCTGTGAGAGTACCTTTGTTTAATGTGTTTTTGTATTTTCTGATTTGGCAGATATGAAAAATATAACGTCATGTGGGAGGAGAGTAGTGAGAGTTTTTTTAATTTTAAAATGGGATCTTTATAATGAAGGTTGCAAACTACCTTAGAAGCCAGCATATTTTCAGAAATAAAAGTAAATTTACATTTTCATTTATTTCCTGGAGCTCCCAAAACAGCTACTACTCAGCCCATGCATGGAGTCTTCATTTTTCATATTAGGTAACTTCCCATCCCTACACTGGGCCAACCTCGAGGCTTAAAGACCTGTTTTACAGATATTTCTAAAACTGGTGTTTTCTTTTCTAGTTTATTCAGTTTCATTTTATTGACTGCTGGCATTGTCACAGATAGAAGAGTGAATAAAACTTACTTCACCTAAAAACCCTGCTAAATTTTAAGGTAGAAAATGAGCAGATCAGGCATAATGAATGAGTGGGGAAAGGGCCAAAAGAATCAGCCACGTTGAGTGCAGATGCCACAGTTAGTTGTGGGAATGGGAACCGTGATGACTTTGATTCTCATGATAGTGTTTGCTGGACGTAGAGTTCTGTATCATTCATGCTGCTTAACAAAGCAGCAAATGGGGACACTGTTTCACCAAGATTTCCATCAAGTACAGTTAAATTAAATGAGTTTGGGCTGAACTTGGAAAATTCCCTAAACCAATTGGATAAGTAAGACATTGTTCCTAATGGAAAGGAAAGAACTCTGATTTCTATTGGTGGATAGTATCTTCGAGCTTTAACATATTTTGAGTGAAATATATACGTGTGTGTGTGTGTGTGTGTGTGTGTATGTATTTAATAAGGCTCTTTTGGTTAGGATTTGGCTTATTATAAAGAATAGTTTTAAACCAGCTTTAAAAACATACCTTCTCCCTCTACCTTTTTTCTCCTCTCCCTTCTTTGCTCCCATAATGATTTTTATCTGTCCTGTAGAGGATCTACTGGCTAAGAGGTAATAAGAAGTGGAAATTATACATACAAAAGGATACTGCTATAAAAGTTAATTTTTGCAGTCAGCCATTTGGAAATTAATGCATTTTCCCATTGAAATAAAGTTATTCATGGCTGGCTTCCCAGGTTAACCCACAAAAACCTATTTAATCTATAAGTCTGTGGGGTATAGTACTGTTCTAATTGTACTATAGAACCCAACCAGTATCATAGGTTCCCATGGATAAATGTATTTCAAGTTCAAATTGGGATTCCAGGAACACATTTCCCTTGCTTCCCTGCGGGGGTGGCACTTGCCCTGTTCCAGCTCTTGCCCACTTCCTTCACCACAGCCATCGTCATTGCTGACATGTAAGGGGTCCTGTGCCTTGGGCATTTTCTCATCCAAATTAGAATGAGTACTCTCAGTATGAAGTTGTAGGTCCTGGAGCAGGGGAGCCCAGAGGACCAGGAACTGGAGGGAGCCACTGCACGAGTGGAATGAGGGGCAGGGCTTCAGTGAATCAGACTAAAGAGGTCGGGGTTAGGGGTGCGGGGGGAGGCTGTCTCCTCTTGCTAGTAAGTTCTTTGTATGAATACTGTATTCTTGAAACCTGAGAGTAGTCTGCTGCCTTTTTTTTTTTTTCATGGTAAGCCAGTGCTTAGGTAGGGCCCTTGGGCCTAGTGTCCCCTTGGAGGTGTCCCCTGTGGCTGTGGGATATGACTTCCTATGAGAGGAGACAGTGGCTGTTGGTCCTGAAATCAGCATCCCTAGCACAATGTTTCCCAAAGATACCCATACCTCTCGTGGTATTTAAGGTGATTTGACTTGATACTGGCACGAGGAGTTTTGGTTTTAAATGTTATATCTTTATTTTTATAGTTACCTTCTATAGCAAGGGATACTGGTTTTCCATTTATGAGAATGATGTAAATTTCCTATTAAAATATACTTATTTAAGCCAAAATGAACTGGTTTAAAGAAAAAAATTAGAGACGGATACATGTGTAAGAAACTGCTGTTTGCTGAAGAACTCTAGTAAAATGATATGCCATCAAGTGGGAAAAAGCAGACTACCAATAGTATGGGTTGTGCAATTCCATTAAAAAAAAAAACATACAAAGTACATTTCAATATATAGCTGTCCTCAAAAACAAGATAAATCTGGAGAGATGGAACCAATATGTTGACAGAGGTTGGTTATCTATGGGCAGTGGTATTAAGGGTGATTTCTCAATTTTTTTTCTCTTCTTGTTTTGAGTACTTTCTAATTTTTGACTGCATGACAGTACAAATACTTCTGTGATAAAAATGTAACTGGAAAGCGTATATAACTTTCTCTGTATTCTTTCCATTGTCTTTTCTCCTCCTTTAGCTATATAGTGTCTTTTCTCTTAGTCCCCTTAATAAGGAATATGGGTAACTTCTACCTTCTTTTTTTTTGAAGGAACATTTAAATCTTTTTTCCTCCAACTTAAGATACCAGTAGATTTCACTCAGCTGTGAAAGTGAAAATTTCATTTCAATTTATGTACAAATGGATCTCAGTGTTGTAAACTATATGTGTCTTTAAGTCATAGCTCTTGCTGTGATGACAGGCCACATGATAGGGAAAGGACCATCAAGACGTCCCCTTGGGACAGCCGCCAGAATAAGAATTGGAAGACCTACTTCTCTTCCCTTATCTTCGTTAGGTTGCTGGGTTCCCATAAGCTTAAGCAGAATACCCTTACAATCTCCGTTTTTGTAGCTGGATCAGGTAATATTGCAGATGCTCAGATTCCATAGGAATCAGTTAGCTTAGGGTTTGAAGAAATTGGTTAAGAATGCTGACAGAAGTGGAGTTAAACTCTTAGATTTGCTACTGCATATAGGCGATCGACTCATCCCAGTTTGCCTAGGATTTTTCTGGTTTTCGCACTGATGGTCCCATGTCCTAGGTGCCTCAGTCCTGGGCAAACCGGGGCTCTTGGCCATCCTAACTGTGCATGTTTAGGCTAGCACAGTGGTATTGGCCACATGGAGAAGACAGGGAAAACTTTACAGTCAAACAATTTTCCTAGACAATCTCCAAGGAAAGGGTATTGAACACTTCATATCATAATTATAATGCCTTTCTAATGAAATGTAATTTTTAATAAAAATTCAGTTGGTAGTACCAGATGTCCTGAAAGGTCTGTTCCCAGAGTTTGCTCTCACATTATTTCCGCCTCTTTCAATGGTGATCATACCTTATGCAGTGGTTGCTGAGTGGTTGCTCAGTAATCTTATTCATGTGTCCAATTTTAATCATTTCCACAGGGAGAAGGCAAACCTTGCCATTACTCTCTGCAATGACAAGGAGGAGATCATGGCTCAGGCCACTTTCCTGGACTATCCCAACTGGAATGTGGCCAAGCAGGATGACTGGGTGTCCGTGTTCCTGGAGCTTGACAGTGAAATCCCATGCACAGTAAGCAATCATGCACAATGCCTACTAGAATAGTCTGAATTTTGAAGGGAAGTCCTATACTTACATTTATGTCTTTTCAGTTTTGAACTAAGCAGTTCAAAACTCACAACAGAAAGTATATGACATCATGACAAATGAAGTTAGCTAGTAGGGAGGAAAAGTGGATCTGAGAGCAGGAAACAATAAGTAATAGCCAAATCAGACAGCTGCTGGCAAGGCTCAGGTCATACTGTTGATGAGGACTGGGAGCAAGGAATCAGTGGGAGTGTCAGAATACCTTCTTTTCAAGTCTCCACACTGTGATGCGAGCGTCAATATTCAAAGTATTTGATATGTGGAGAGGGCACCTGCCACCTATATATTTGCCCCTGTAATAATGACAACAGAGCCTCAGATTCATTTCACACTCTATAACTTTCAAAATGCCTTTGTAGACTCTGGTTTTGAAGTCTTCTAGCTGTGGGTTCATGACAATCTGTTGGTTAATAGGAGCCAGGTCAGCAGTTCCCAGGGAGTTGGGCCTTGGTAGCTGGTGCCATTTCTGAGCTCTTTCTGCCCTTGGCCTACCAGAGCCAGGTCAGCATCTGGCTCTAGTTTCTGTGGAGAGCCAGAGACTGTTGACTGTGGGCAGCGTACTTGCTTGTCAGTGGAATTCAACATCATGCCCCTAGAACCCTGGAGAATGTCAACTGAGTGAATGAGTGAGTTCATTTACCACACATGCAAGTGTGCATGCACGCACACATGCACACACATTCATACCCGGCACATTATCCAGCACTTATTCAGCTAGATGATACCTTCCCCTTGTTCTCTATGCTCTTCTCTACCTCACTACCCTGTACACCCAGTTACCTTTCTCAGACTTGGAAACAGTCCAGAAAGATTCTGTCAGTCAATGCTATACCTTTGATTGACTTTCTGTTGACTGGGCTATTTTACAGTTCTGTAGGAACAGTGATTAACTTGTAGATTTTTATCCATTTGAGATGTAAATAATTTCTATCTGGTGGAAGAGTTAATCTCAAAGGTTACAGTTTATGGCCCAGTAGGACATTAACTATTTCTTATCATAATCATCAATCTTCTTCTAACATTCCCTCATTAAATTATCTAATGTAGTCGGCTTCTGCAGTGCAGTGACTCATTTTTATGATTTCACTGGTCGTGTCATTAATAGATGGGTTGAATAAATCTCTGACATGTGTTCATTTTATATTTGCATTACGATCATGACTTTACCTTTTTGAAAATTATGAATTAATACCATTTTTCATAAATTCTTTCTTCTTTGTTCTTTTTCTTGTTCTCAAGATTATTTCTTTTTAAACTACTTCCTACAGTAGTATAGAGGTTGGCTGTTCAGTATGGTAGCCACCAGCCATAAGTAGCTATTGAGCACATCAAATGCAGCTAGCCTTGACTGAGATGTGCTGTAAATATACACAATCAATTTCAAATATTAGTAGAAAAAAATAATGTAAAACATCTTATTAATTTTTATATTAATTACTTGTTCAAATAATAATTTGAATATACTAAGTTAAATAAAATCTATTAAAAATTGATTTCACCTGTTTATCTTTACTCTTTTTTTTATATGTTTAGTAGAAAATTTAAAATTACATGTGGCTTGCATTTGTGGCTCATAGTATTTTTCTATTGGACAGCATTGATATACAGCCTTAGACTTAATATATTATTACCTATCCTAGTGGTATTTGCAACTGAAGTAATAATTTTTATCTTAAAGCTAAAGAATAAATCTTTAAATATAAATTTTTGATGGAAGAGAGAATTTGGGAGAGCAATCTGCCAAGTAATAAAGCATGTACTCCTAAGCTAGTCCTGTTTGCAATGTAAAGGAGATGTTAAGTAAGGTTGTTATAGGATTCAGATAACTTAATACTTGAAAAGCACTTACACTGGTGTCGTTGTTGCTGTTGTTGTCTGGACTTTGGGGTTTCTGTTGTTTTTGCCTTTTGGGAGTTTTCACTCATGAACCAAACTCATGATGGTTCTCTTGCCATTTTATGCCTAATAAATGCTCTTTCTGAGTGTTTCTAAGGCATGTACCATCTAACAGGTGGGGAAACCGAGGCACATGGATGTACAGATGGTAATCTAAGGCTATCTATAAAATTGCTCAGAAAACAAGAAATACGGACAATCCTTCTGTTGTCCTGATCTAGGTGCAAACGCTTCCCTCAGTAGTCAACCGCCTCACATTTGCATTATCTCTAAAATTTGAAGATTTGTCCATAAACACAGGGGTAATGAGTTGAGCAGACTGATGTGTGGATATATAGAACTACTACTCATTATTTAAGCCCCTTAAAAAGTATTCAGAAGTTAACAGGACAAAGCTCTTTAAAAACTTGAAAGATTTAACCTGAAAGTCATATTAGAATCTTGCTACTTTGAGTTTTTAGCTCCCAGATTTTCTGGATCCCAAGAGTAATATTTGATTCTGACTCTGGGAATGTTGAACAAAACAAGCCATTGGATTCATAACGTAGCATCTGCCTTCCATTTTTCAAATTCATAAGAGACTCCTTCCCTCGTGTCACTTGAATAGAGTGGCAGCTGCTGACTCAAGAGCCCCAGGGAAAGGGTGATTGTCTTTCACTTGGCATAGACACCCCTGAGGACAAGACTACTGAGTTAATAATCGATTTCACTCTCCTAAAGGCGCTTCTCTGCCCACAGCCCATTTGTGAGGGCAGGAAGAAGGGCTGGACGCACTGGACTCATTTATGATCTGTGTTTCCTTGAATAATTCTGAGCTAGAAGGATAGACTGTTGTGAACAGAGTCAGGCAGTGAATAGAGTCAGTGAGAAAGCTCAAACACTGCCTAGGTGTCTCATTACTTTAGACACAAACACAGTGCAGGTCTGTGTTTGTGGCTGCCCCCAAAACCCTTCTCTCACCTCCCACCCTGTTGTAACATATTCCGAATGATGACTCGGTCTTTAGTTGTGTTCTCTTTGCTTCTGCAGCCTCTGAACACATTGTTCATGCACATCTTTGTGGCCGTGGATGAGTATTCTGTTGGCTGCTGCAAAGAGATTATTCGGTGAGTGGCTGGAATCTTGCAGACGGCGACTTGGGGGGCTGGCAGCAATACTGTAGATAAGACGCATTAATGCCAAAATAACACGAGAGAGACCATGTGGATACAGTTGTCCCTTGGTATTTGAGGGGGATTGGTTCCGGGACCACCTCAGGTACCAAAATCTGCTATGCTTAAGTCCTCTACATATAATGGCATTGTATAGGCATATAACCTACACACATTCTCCCATATACTTTAAATCAGCAGTCCTCAACCTTTTTGGCACTAGGAACCAGTGCTCATATGAGAATCTAATGCCTGATGATATGAGGTAGAGCTGAAGTGGTGATGCTAGTGCTGGGGAGCGGCTGCAAATACAGATGAAGTTTCACTCGCTCATCCACTGCTTGCCTTCTGCTGTATGACTTAGTTCCTAACAGGCCATGGACCACTACTAGTTTGTGGCCCATGAGGGTTGGGGACCCCTGCTTTAAATCATCCGTAGGATTACTTATACTACCTAATACAATGTAAATGCTATGGAAATAGTTGTACTGTATTGTTTAGGAAATAATGACAAGAAAAAAAGTCTGTATGTGTTCAATACAGACACAACCATTGTAGATCTAACTACATAGTACACATCAGCAACAATGTAAGATTTTTAAAAAATATTTTCGATCTTTGGTTGGTTGAATCTACGAATGCTGAACCTGTGGATATGGAGGGCTGACTATAGTTTTAACCCATTTCCCGTTTGTCCTGAGAATATTTGCCAGCGGTGCTTGTGGCTGCAGCATTTACCCCGAGATAGCTCACGGATTACAGCTCCAACCTTACCACCAAAGTTTGCCATACATCTCCCATTCTTTTCAGAGAATTACATTGAAACAGGACTGATACAGTTGGGATAGCTCATTTGAACAGAAAACAAATGCCAAATGATCTGATAAAAAAGATTGCAAAGGAGATGACTGTAGCCAGATTCTGTGGTGAATTTATGGCACTGAAATGGTATGACAAGAAGGAGGTGACAATGTTAGTCAACATTCCACAATGATACTGTCATTGGAGTACGCAACAGAAATGGAAAGAAAACTAAGAAGCCATGTGTCATTGTGGATTATAATAAGAATATGGGAGCAGTGGACTCGGCTGACCAGATGCTCACTTCTTATCCAACTTAGCGCAGAAGGCACAGGTTTTGGTATAAGAAATTATTTTGCCACCTTCTAAACATTTACTGCTGAACTCCTACATCCTGTTCAAGAAGGACAATCCTGAGCACACGATCAGCCATTTAAACCTGACTAATGTTGTTTGAAAGAATATTGCAAAAGCATCACAAGCCAGGGCAGCAATGTCTTCGAGGTCATCTGTGCTCTGATGATGTCATACCTCTTCACCTATTTGGAAGATATTTCCCCAGGAGAATACCACCAACATCAGGGAAACAGAATTCAACTGGTCACTGCAAAGTTTGCTGCTCGCACAATGACAAGGATGGCAAGAAAACGCAGAGAGAAATGTGATATTTTTGTGCGGAAATTGATGTTCCACTTTGTGGTGTTCTGTGCTTTGAAATTTACCACACAAAAAAATTGTTAAATACTGATCATCATTTCTGTTACATTATGATTAGAGACAAGTTCTGTTTAGAAGTAACTGCAAGAACTGTTTTTATATTTTATTTTCACATTGAAAACAAGAGATATTGCTTCAGTCTCAAAAAGCATGTTTATATAAAATTGAATTAACGCTGGCAGTGAGCTGCACTTCTTTTTCTAAATGAGAAATGGGTTAAAATATTTTTAAAGGACATGAAATTCTTTGAGGTGTTAAATGTTAAATTTGCTTATAATTATGGTTATAGAAAGTATTTACTTTCAATAGCAGTGATATTTCTGAAAGAAAACAATCTATTTCTTTGAGTTAATACTCCCTTCAACACACACCTTTAATTGCTATTGTTCGAGACTAACAGATAGTGCAGTCATTTAAAAAATGGATTTGGGGGGAAGTAGTGGAAAAGTAAAGAGCCACAAGCTTGGATATTTCTAAAAATAATTTTCCTCACTCTTATCTTTAGAAATGTTATTAACATGACAGACTGTAGAAGCATCCCGAATAATATGGTGCATCGAAATATGATCAGTGGGGCTACTGGGTGATGGCGATGCATCTCTGACAACCTGTACAGACATTTGGGGTGATGGCCTCAGCTTTCAAGTCACTTTGTAATATCACACCAGACCATCCAGATGCCAGGTCAAAGGTTAATATTAGCAGAAATCTGGTGTGCTGCAAGAACATGGCACCCTTTATTCTCTCTACCTCCATGGAACAGATAGAAAAGGGGCTGTTTAGAATCCAACGAAAAGTAGAGAAGAAAAATAAATTGCCTTGAAGATGTTTTTGTCTTTACAACCAAGAAACAAAGGAGAGCATGTGGATGTATCAACACCTGTTTTTTAGTGAAGGCTTTTGTCTCAATCTGGTGCCAGCTAATGGGATTGCTTTGTTATTAACACTTATCCTACTCTCTCTTTCACTTTCCCGAAACGTGTTTAAGGCAGTGCCAGAACTGCACTTCATCTTTCTCATAGTGCCATCCTACATGAGCCTAGGTAAAGTCTACTCAACTACCTCCTGTCCCCAGTTACTAATATAGGAAATTCATGCTTAAAACAAAATTCATGCTTAAAAAGTAAAAAGCCACAGACCTGGATATTTCTAAAAATAGTTTTCCTTACTCTTATCTTTAGAAATGTTATTAACATGACAGACTGCAGAAGCATCCTGAATAATATGGTGCATCAAAACATGCACCAATTACTAATATAGGAAATTCATGCTTAAAAATTCATGTTTTGGGGAATGGAAAATAAGAATGGTCTCCAGGTCTAAAATGTATAGTGTACCTATTTGATTATAACAAAACACAATTTAGAATGGAAACTGCATTTTATTCTGAAGTTCTAAAATTATTCCTTGGTAAAATGAGACCACATTTCTCTGTATGATTTAGGCTCTACTCTTATAACCGTGTTTGACCAAGTGGGGAACATTCCAAATCTGACATATGACGAAGACTTTGCTGTGCATATATGTCACAGACACAGCCATTACCCTCAGCTGCATATTCGTAGAGCCAGGTAAGGTTGGAGCAGTGCCTTTTATTACCTAAGCTTTACCCTGACAGTTACCTTATAAAGAGTTTTTAAATGGCCAGTTCTTACTGTAAGTGGTTATAGCTCAGATTAAATTATTTTCTAATACCCATAAGCATTACTTAATTTGGAGATGTTTAGAGTTCCCCTTGATGACATAATTTGTGGGACTAAATATCTGATGAAACTTATTTGGTACTATGTGGCTGGGAAAGTTGTGCATTTACAACTTAGAGGTTTCTGAAAACACACAGTCCTTAGTCCCACATTAAATGAACTAACTTTCAAACAAAACCAACTTAAAAATGAATTTGCCTATTTAGTTTTCCCAGCAAAGCCTACCTATTTTCTGACATTCAGCGGATGAGGATTCTATTAACCACAAAGAGGAGTTTTCCAAGTTGAAGGTCTTTACCATCAATGGCCCACATGACATGCCCTGAAGTTGAGCAGTCTTAAGGAGATAGCTATGACAGATTATATTTATCAAAAATGGCCATAATATTGTCTTCCATCTGGCAAGCTCTTCTACAATGTGACCTTGCTACTCCTCTCATCAATAGAGTCTGCGTCCCCTCTTTATTATGGTGGATTGTGACTTTTTCAGCCCACACAGCATGGTAGAAGGGACGGTTTGTGATTTGTGAGGTGAGAAAGCTCTGCCTGGTTCTCTTGGGACTCTCTGCTCCAGAGAAAATGAGGGGAAGAAGTCTGACTGCCCTGAGACCACCATGCTGGAGAGGCCACATGTTGGCACTGGGATTGACAGCCCCAGTGGGATT
>NW_006442491.1:2854002-2858740 GCF_000325575.1 Pteropus alecto | reverse complement strand
ACCATTGTGGATGTCCAACCAAGGAAAGACCCCCTATATCTGCAGCTCAACCAACACCAGACTGTAGCCACGTAAGAGACCAGGACTGCCCAGCTGAGTCCCCCCAGATTTTTGGCTCACAAAGTTGTGAGCAAAATAGAATGGCTATTTTGAAATAAAAATGTATATGAAATCATTTCATAGGAGTAGTTGCTTGGCCTTTTCAGTGAAGAATAAATTGTACAATTTATTCTTAGGTCAACCATTGCTGTATTTGATGAGTGCTGGATTTCTTTAGAAAGTACTGAATTTAAATTTTAAAAACTGAGAGCCTACTATTTATGAGACATGTAGTATTAGGGAATAATTGTTAAGAATTTGTAATAACGACATCAGGTAGATGTAGATTCTAATCTTGGTTCTGCTACTAACCAGATGGATTAACTTAAAAAAGGAACTGGCATCTGCAGGCCTCAGTTTCCTCTCTGTTAGTGGCTATAAGCATACTGTTGACTGCAGGGGATTGTTGCAATGATTGGATGAGCTGATGGAAGTCAAGTACTTTACACACTTCCAGTAACATGTAAGTGCCAAAGAAATTAAATCTTCTTCCCCTCCCCTCCCCTCCCTCTCCCTCTTCTCCCCTGGCCCCCCGCCCTCCAAAAAATCTAAATGTCTATAAACAGGTAAATGTTTACATTTACTAACTGTGGCATATTCATACAATGGATACTACTCAGCAGTGAGATTGAATGAAGTACTTATTACACAATAGCATGGATCAATCTTAGGAAATGTATGCCAAGTGAAAGAAGACAGACATAGAAACAAATACTGTTGATCCAACTTTTATGATGTATAAAACAGAGAAGATTAATTTGTAGAGATAGAAAGCAGATCAGTGGTTGCCTCTGGTAGAGGGAAGAGTGAGACTGGGAGGGACATGATGGAATTCTGGGGTGATGACAATGTTCTGTATATTGATTGGGGTGTATACAGTTCACAAAACTCATCAAACTGTATTCTAAATATCTATGTATTTTAGTATATGGTATTATACATATTAGTGTATGGTATTATTTTTAAGCAATAAAAAATAATTTAAAAGAAAAAAGTCTTCACAGAGAAAGTAGCCTCTGAATCTGGTCAAGAAGGATGAATCAGAGAGGTAGAATGAGCAAAGTAATAGAGGCAGGAAAGCACCTGGAATGTCTATCACCAGGCAGGTAGTCAGATGCAGCTGCTGTTCAAGGTATGGGGAAGAAGAGTTGATCCTGAATAGCAAAGGAAGAACTGTGATAAGAAGGCTTTAATCTTGGAGCCAGCAGGGAACACTGAAGAAGAAAGGCATGATATGGACTGTGTTAAAAGGTAACTGGTTTTCGTGTGTTCAATGGTTTATAGGGGAGGAACACAAAACAGTCCCATCAAGAAATTATATCAGCTAGAATTTAGGCAGTGACAAGTCCAAGAGACCCATATGGGGGAATTGATCAGGGAAAATGCATAGATACAAAGTAATGTTTGAGAGAGAAAGTGCAATTTGGATGAAGAAGTCAAAGGATAAAAATAAGTTAGTGATGACTCAGGGTTTTTGGGAGATGGTGGATTCATTAGCTGAAAGTAGAAATACTAGCATTAAATGTATAGGAAAGAGTTGGAAACACAGGTCCTTTCATTAGTGACAACATGAGAATAAAGGAGAGTGTCTAGTTGAGCAGGAGATTTTAAAGTGAAAAAGCATAGGACTAGAGCAGAATACTGAAAGATGAAAATGATCTGTTAATGATAAGAGGAAAGAAAATTGGAAGAGAGGGAAAGGACTTGCAGAAGTTCAAGATTCTTAAAGTGGCTAACGATGCCTGGAAATCAAATAATTTGAGTACAAAAAAAGAGGTAATTGGATTTGGAAATTTAAAAAGACCCTGATGAAATGAATACAACTGATGAATGTGTAGCCAAACTGACCAAGAAAAAAAGAAAGAGAAGACAAATCACCAATACGAAAGAGGTGATAGCACTACAAATCCTACAGACATTAAAAGAATAGAGAATACTACAACTCTAGTCAACTGTTTAGATAAAAGGGACCAAATTCTTGAAAAATACAAGCTATCAAACTCATTTAAAAAATTAATAACTTGAATAATCCTATATCTATTAAAGAAAGGTCAGCTGAACTTTGGGTGAGAGGGAGAGTGGCTGCCTGCCCTGATACTAGCCTCTCCCCCACACTCCAGCCCTAACCCCACCAATCTTGATTTGCTTCTCCTCCTCTTCTCTTGCTCTCATGTCTCTGAACTCTGCCTTCTCAAAGATCTGGGCCTCAGTTTTCTTCCAAGCTCATCCCTTTGGCTCCTCTATGCTAGTCTTGGCCACTCAGTCACCATCGCCCCTACTGCTGGTCACTTGGTTTGGGGTCTGGTCTTGTCTTTCCTTGAAGATTAGAGTTGGATATTGGTAATCAAATTTTAGTGAATTGAATAAATGAGAGGTAAGGAAGTTAAGGTAAGGTAATACTCACTACTCTTTAGAGATGTTTAGTGATGAAGGAAAGCAAAGAGAGGGAGACAGATGTTGAACATTATGCAAACAATGTAAAGCAATTCCATTTTTACTCTTCATATAGAGCGTTTACTTTGCATTCTGAGATCCAGACAACATATGTCTAAAAAAAGGTTATCAAGGAGTAGAATAAGTAGAATAAGTTCAGATACAGAGTATTCACTTACTTTAGAACAAAAGAAAGTTCCTCATAGAAAATTATTTTTCTTTACTTTCTTCTTATTCATAGCTAAATACTCACATTATAATTCTCTCTTTATAAAACCCTTTTACTCGTGATACTAATAGAAGCTAAACATATTCTGAAGGAAAGGAATTTTGTGAGTGAAATAACATTTTTAATTGATTCTCTCACACCTTTCAAATCTTCCTGATTTATGAAGTTTCTCTTGTTAGTTTCAGTACAGGTAAATAAGCCCTCCCGCCTTTCAGGAAATTAATTCTTTAAAGAAGTTTTGTTGTAAAAGTATTCATGAGTAGGCAGTTTATTTTTTTATGTTTTGAGAAATTTCCATAAATGAATTGTTTAGGATTTTCTAAGTAATCGAAAAATTGCTATACTTTAGTCTTCATTTCATTTAAAAATCTCTCATTTTTTTCTGTCATTTGCTAACTAATTTGAGGGATAGCTTTGTTTAATAAAATGAATTATATTTTCAAATCAGAAAAAAATTTAAAGTAAAAATTATTTTATTCTTCTATATGAGTACATAACTATACACATATGTGCAAATATATGTCTGTATTCTTTTTCTCTATATATATAGTCATGACCATTTTTTAAATTATATATTTCACTTAATATAGCAGCTCATCATCTTTCCAGATTGATTTTATCCTTTTTAGTAGCTGCATGGTATATCATCATGTGGCTTTAATATAATTCATTTAATTATTCCTTATTTGTGGAAATTTGTCCTCATTTTTTTCTACAATAATACTGTGGCAAACAGCCTTATACGTATATCTTCAAGTATGTATGCTATTTTTTTTCCGTAGTGCATTACATACAAAGATTTAAAAATTGTCACTAAATAATTATCCAACCAGAATAATTATGTCAATTTATATCCAATCAATAGAGTCTTGTTTTCTTACACTCTCACCAGTGCTTTATGTTTTCAGTTATTAAAAACTGTTTCCAATCAGTTAGGTCAAAACAGTATTTTGTTTTAATTTGCATTTATCTAAATATTTGTGGGTTTGAGTGCCATTTTACAGGTTCCTTTTTTTATAATGAAAAACTTTTATATTTAGAATTAGCCAGCTGGACTCAGTTTAGATGATCTCAATTTTGTTGGCAATATCCAAGGCATCATAGTCGGGAGCCAGCTGAACATATGCCTTCTTCTTTCCATCAGGCCTGATCAGGGTGTTGACTTTGGCCACGTCAGTGTCATACAGCTTCTTCACAGCCTGTTTGATCTGGTGCTTAATGGCCTTGACATCCACAATGAACACAAGTGTATTGTTGTCTTCTATCTTCCTCATGGCTGACTCAGTAGTCAGGGGAAACTTGATGATAGCATAGTGGTCAAGATTGTTTCTCCAGGGGGTGCTTTTCTGAGGATATTTGGGTTGCCTTCAGAGCCATAGTGTCTTGGGCCATTGGAAGGTGGGTGACATGTGTATCTTTTTTTTGTGGCTGAGGAAGCCTTTCAGCACTGTTTTTTTGCCTTCAAAGCCTTTGCTTTGGCTTCGGTTTTGGGAAGAACAGGGGCTTCCTTCTTCACTTTCGGTGCAATCTACGTGAAAAGTACAGGTTTCATTTTAAATGAATAAAATAGTTGAACTTAGAATGATTGCCAGTTCAGAAATTATCCAGATAGATGATTAAACATGAATGTGCAAAGTAGAGTATTCTTTGGGAGAGAATAGAGAGGAATGGGTTACAGGTGAGGGAGGCACATTTCTAAACCTTTTTTTACTTACTTGATCAGGAACAGTCAGATGAAAGAGCCGTATGGGGCAAGGTATGGGTAAAGGGGCAGAGTTTCCATGCTCTTTCCAGGTACACCACTCTCCCTAAATTTCCATGCATTCATCAACCGGGAGGCTTCATATTTTCTTAAAGTGTACGTATCATACCAGGTTTGGATCCTGAGAATTGTCATATTCTTGAGGAATTTTAAAGTTTAAGTACTTTCAATGTAGACATTCAGCAAGACATTATGTAATAGAAAATTATATATAT
>NW_006442491.1:2838058-2853985 GCF_000325575.1 Pteropus alecto | reverse complement strand
TCTCTATTTATATTTAAAACTGAAAATGACATGTACAGAGGCAGCCTATGTAAAGATCACCTATTTCATTTTTTAGTAAGGCGATATCTTTGCTAATCTACTCACCTATGCCCCTTTGTCATTCAGGATGCTAGTAACCCTGTGGTAACTAGTGGTTGTGAATTGCTCTCCTTCCTTTCCTCCTTTTCACCTTACCCACTCCTTCCTTTCTTCCTTTTACCCTTGAAAACTTCAGTGTTATGGACTGTAACTTTCAAGCAGATAAGGCCTACATGGCCTGAACTAAACTGTCCCAATTACTTACCCTGAGGTCCTTCTTATTGAGCCTCTGATTGTGAAATGTTCTACTTGCCCAGCCCACAGAAAATCTGCAAGAAGCAAATTGCTAGAAGAATAGTTCTGGTGACAAAGAGATGACAGTGGGTACTTGGTAGTGAGGAAGTGACATTTATAAAAAGACAATTTAGTATATAGTAGTGAATTAATGAGGAAATTGTGACATTATGACAGTTGATGCTTTTGCTTACAAAAGGTGGAGAAATGTGACACATTTTAAGAAGCCCTCTGTGCAAAATGTTTAAATTCAAGTTGTGATACCTGCAGGTATAGAATTTCAGGTATCTGAAAAATGCATTTATGTGGACTATCTTCCTCCTTAACGATGTAGGAAAAAGAAGACATTTCAAAATGTCAGATGGACGTGGCCATGCATCCTCTTAGGCTGCCTTATTTCTCTTATTCCCCCCACATTTATTTTTTGATATGTTTCATTAATAGTTACTTGCACAGATAATTAATGATGAAGAACACAGTTCTTAAGACACTAAACCAATGTAGGCTTTAGGGATGTAATTATCCTCTGCTATTCACTTAGCAACATATTCACAACCAGTGAATTAATGCTGTAATCCACAATCTCATTTCTTTGATTTACCCAGTTGAAAAATTCTGCCCCTTTACTTAGACACTGATTATTGAAGTTACTGTTCTGTATATAATATCTGAAATAAAGCATAGCTGCTTCTGGACACAGCTTTATAATATATAGTGAGTTTGACTAATCATTGGTGGTAGATTTGAGATGTTCTCAGACTTAGAAACTATTGGAATGATCCTTCTGGGGAAAAAACACCCCTACCTTTTTCAAGTCCTCCTGGGCATAGGGGAAGTCACCAGGAAAGAATTATGTGCTGTCAGTCAGTGTTGTAAAATACAGTATCCCTCCCTTTTCCCAGGAGTTTATGTCCCAAGACCCCCAGTGGATACCTGAAACCAAGGATAGTACTGAACTGTACATGTACTATGTGTTTTCGTATATATAATATCTATTGTAAAGTTTAATTTATAAATTAGGCACCATAAGAGATAAACAATAATAACTAATAATAAAATAGAACAGTTATAACAGTGTACTGTAATAAAAGTTACATGAATATAATCTCTCTCTGATTACCAATCTGATTATGGAGACAAAGTGATGAATGAGCAGGTAGTGTATATAGTGTGGGTACACTGGACAAAGGATGATTTGTCCCGGGTGGAACAAAGTGGAACAGTGAGAGATTTTATCACGTTACTCAGAGTAGCACACAATTTAAAACTTATGAATTGTTTATTTCTGGAATTTTTCATTTAATATTTTTGGACCTCAGTTGACTGCAGGTAACCGAAACTATGGAAGGCACAACTGCGGACAAGGCAGGGAGGAACTACTGTTAACTAAAATGGCACATTGGGTCGTGGTTCCATAGTGTAGCGGTTAGCACGCAGAAGGTCCTGAGTTCATGCCCCAGTGGAGCCACAGTCCATGGTCTATGGTCATGCCACCCTGAACAAGCCTGATGTCTGATCTCAGAAGCTAAGCAGAGTCAGGCCTGGTTAATACTTGGATGGGAGACCACCTAGGAAGACCAGGTGCTTTAGGCATAAATAATAATAATAATAAAATTTAAAATAAAGTGGCACACTACTTTTTTGGTGATAACAATGGTTAATCAAATTGGTTCAACATTATTGGTATTTAAAAATGGATGAAAGAAAATTTAGAATTTTAAAACATAAAACTGGTAGTTTTTAACTAACTTTTCACCTCTTAAAGTAATTATTTGTTTTAAGCATTTGTTAGTCTCATGCTTTTTAGGAATCCACCTAACGCTTGACTTCTGAGCACTTTCATGTAAACGAACATTCTGATGTGTAAGTTATGAATATCTTAAAGCATTCAGAAAGAAGGGGTTGAGCAGTTAGGAATTTCATCATCAATCTTCTTGAGTCCTGGTACCTAGCAAACAGAATTTGGTTAACAATCCAACTGGAGTGATGGTGTGCCAAGGTAGACTTTTGGATCAGATCCTGGTGGTATAAATGCCAGGGACCTCTAATTGGCCTCAAATATGCTTTGAAGTCATTTAAGGTATAAACTTGATAACTTTATAACTTTTAAAATCATGGCATTTTCTAAGGTGTAGAAGCTAAATGGTTCCAAAACCCATTTTAAAGTTCCAAAATGGAATATATAGTTTAGAAATGATTGATTTGATTTTCTTAAAGAAGACCACTAGAGGTCACAAGAGATCTTGCAAAGAAAAAGGTTCTTTGTTTTACACATTTGAATAAAAAGAAAAATCTACTTGGTGCCATCTGTAGGTTCTCCTTCCCCAATTTAAAAATGTTCATGATAAAAGGTTGATTTGCCAAAATACACTGCATTCTTTAGCACTACCTCTAAATTGGATCCCCTATGAATTTTTTTCTTCATTTATTTTTTAAAACATATACACACATACACATACACACACTCTCAGGCTTGAAGACGTATAATATTTATGGCATTTAAATTGACATCAGAATCTCTTTTTCAACACTACATTTTAAGTCTAGCTAATGAAATGCAAATCCTCTCTGGATGTGGAAAATACCGTCAGACAGGAGAGAGGAGGCCCTGCCAATATTCTGAATGCAAAGGTGGCCTGCTGGTGCTGCTGCTGTCATTATAGTCCTTAAGTGTGAACGTTCCATCTGTGAGTTCGCAATGGTTTCTTTACTGGCAAGAAACATGGACCTCTTGCACTCAAAGAAAGCTGACCTGTAGATTTTCCTCTAGGATTGTAATTATGCAGAAGAGTGGTCAGGATGCTGAGGCGTTAAAGTAATCTTAGGGTCTGCCTGTTACCAAGAGACCATGCCAGCCAGCCAGGAAAGTTCTGCGGGATCCAGGCATCACAATGCTCCTTGAAAGCCCAGCTAACTGGCATAATGGAAATGATGATTGAGTTTGTTCTTTCTTGTTCCCACCTCCCAGGAAGCCAGTGAGAGCCATCAGGTCCCTGTCATTCCTCTTCTTGCCTTCTCCTAGGTTTCGAGGACATCAGTAGTCTAAGTAAGGTGTCCTTGAGGGGATGTTGATTTTCTTAAGCTTTGGATTTTACTCCAATTTTATTTGGCATGTTTTTTCAGAATGTGATGGACATTTTGGTGCCTGAGTGATTCATCAGTTTTTATGGGATGGACCTTTTGTTTCCTCCAAAAAAGTTAGAATAAAATATTCTCTGATTACATTAACAAACATATTGTTGCCTACTGCAAGCCATATACTAAATGGAAGATATAAAGGAATGTTGCTTTTCACTCAGAGAATGGTGTCATTCCCATTGTGCTTTGTGTTGATGAACTATAACCTTTCATAATCATCACCACTGAAACACTGTGGGTCACAGAGCTGATAGGCATGTGACTCTCCTATACAGAATGAATTCGCTGGAAGTTGTGGCTCTCTTATCTGAGTGGCAGGGAGTGCTCATCACCTCAGAGTGCTCAAATTTAAACATTTTACAGGATGAATTGTTTTTTGTAGCCGGGGTGTTTTGTTTATGTGGGCCTGGACTTCATCATATGCCATTTGAGACTCTGAGAAGCTGACGTCATATTTTATCATTAGCACTGGGGCTGATGCAAGATCATAAATGATCAATTACCCCAAGGAATGCATTTAACAGAACAAGTTCCTCTTTACTCATTTTGGAGAAGGGCTAAGGGAGAGACTCTTCAGAACTCTATAATTTAGATGTTTTCTTCTTATTTTTCCCTGAAGAATTAATATTGAGGTATTATTATGGATAACTTGGTTAATGGGTTGCTGAGGGCTCCTGATTAGGCTTACAGTTCTGGGTTTCTCTGAATTTTTATTCCTGATTTTTATATCTATGGGGTAATATGTTTATGTCCATTACAAAAGTAAAAGCCCATGGTACACAGTTCCCTGGGTGGTAGTTGTCCTGATCTACTTAAAACGATTAGGATATTGAATTATTTTCTTATTATTTAAAATAATTATCTCTATTATTAAATATTGATGCAGATTTTTATTTTTGTAAAATGTTTGAAAATGGATTTGTTGGCTATTCTCTCCTAGAATTTTTTTTTTTTTTTTTTAAACCAGTATCATCCAAGACTCTCTACAGAATAAAGCCACCTGTTAGCACCCTTTTGGCAGGTTGCTAGATGGGAAGTGCATAGTTTCTCAAATGCAATGGGGCGTTCTAGGTTCTTTCAGCCAAGGTCCTGGGTACTCCGGTAGAGCCAGCTGGTGGGGGTGTCCAGGTGGCGTGACATGTGACAGGCATGCAAAGTCTCCCCAGAGCATATGCTGTGGAGTAATTAACTGCCAGCCAGAGAGTGAAGTTGAGGGTGTCCCTCGTATCACCACATTGGGCCCTCCTTTCTGTTCTTATCCCTTCTCCTTTTGTAGATGAGAAACCGAGCCTTAACGTTGAAGTGACTAACAGGTTTCTCAGGAAGTAGAGTTAGAGGCTAAGTAGAGGGGCTGTGAAGCTGCTAGCTTAGGGATGAGGAGTCATTCCCCAGATATGTCCTCTGGGGTCACGTGTCCCTCACATGGAAAACAGGCTCAGCAATTGCACCCCTCAGTGCTGTCAGTGCATGTGGACGCTGGGCAAGGTCCTGGTATATGGTAAGGGCCCTATCAATGTTGGCCATCATTGTTGTACCTGTGTTGTAGGCTGTGCAGATGTCAAAGATCAACAAAGCCAGAAACTGGTTAAAGTGGTAAGGACAGATTTTAGTTAGTAATAGCTGTTGCAATAGGGAAGAGTCCAGTGTAAACTGACTTCAATTTCAGTTTGTTCAGAGGTGACTAGGAGTTTTAAAGGGAGAATGAGGGATTAGGGAAGTGGGTGAAAATAGGGCTCAGTAGAATCAGGGAAGTGAAAAATTATAAAAAGTGGGAAGGGGGCATTGGTCCATGTGAAACCCATTTGAGTTTGCTAACTGGCGCTTATTGAAGTTAGGCTCCTACCCTCCCAGAGACTAGATGTTGTCTCTCAGGTGTTGACTAGAACAGCCATGAAATTCTTTTGGCATTCTTGAGCTTTCTCAGGAAGGCACTTCAAGGGGAGCTAGGGTTATCCTAGGGATGTGAACTTGAGCTGTTAGAAAATGTTAGCGTTTGTTCAAGTCTTTATAGGTCAAGGTTGAGGCCTACTCAAGAAGAGGGCTCAGAGTATTCTGGCTAGAATTTGGTTAAAGAGAGAGTCTTTGTCAGAGAGAAACACACAACTCCTTCTCTGTCCCCAAAGAGCCCTGCATTGACATTACCACCAGAAGTAGACAATGAGTATGCAATATTGACCTCACCATTGGGTTTCTGGGAAAGGAGGCAGGGAAGAGGGGCTACTAGAGAGTGTGGGGTATAGATAGATGATCCTTGCAAGATGCTGGAATTTGAAATAAATAATGGTAGTAAAAAGAAGGAAGATGGTGAGGTCCCCTTCTAGGGACAATGAGTATATCAACTTATGTTGTTAATAAGGATGGAAAGATGGAGGTCTTAAAAATGAAGCTAAGGGTTCTGCTTATCCCAGAAACAGTGGGGGTGGCAAAAGCTTTTGAGTTAAGGGAATGAAGTGAAGAAAGCAGGGTTTTAAACAAATTAATGATAGTGGATAGAATGGGAGAGTTCATACCTACAGTGGCCAATGGGCAACTAGTACAATGATTCAAGCTTTTGTAGTGATAACATCTTCCATTCCATACATTGATTATAAATGTTCTTCAGTTGTTCTTTTTGACCCTTCCTAACTAATTAGTAATAATGTTAATGATAACATTATTATCTTAATATTTATTGTCTTTATGACAGATGAGAAAACTGTGGCATAGAGAGGTTAAGCAACTTGCCCAAGGTTACAGCTATTAAATCCAGACCCAGGCATCTGGCTTCTCAGGTCAGGCTGTGACCAATGCACTGTATCATTTATTTTCCAGTCTTTCAAAAGAGCACAATGAGCTTTTGATGCATTTATTGTGGAGCCTCAGTGAACCCGGCCACAGATGGTAACTGGTACTTCTCAATGTGATAATATAAACACAAAAATAGTTGAGTAAATGGTCAAGGACTACTTTTAAAAAATTAGTGGAATAAACTGTTGGGCGACATTATAACGATGTTGATAATATAACAAGCAAATATCGTGGTTGCCTGGATAAGGACCCCATGCTGTCTCTTCTTCCAGAGGGTGTTGACAAGAGGTTAAGAATAAAGTTCAAATTGGGGAGTTATGTTTAATCCCCACCCCTCTACCTTGATTGTCATCATGTGTGTGTGTATGTGTGTGTTTTCCTTCTTGTGCCATGGTATGTTAGCTAGCTCTCTCCTTAGCTCTGGGGTTTACAGGGTAAAGACTTAGTTTTTCAAATATGTTTTCTTTGATCAAGATTCTTATTATTGATGAAAAATCAACATTATTCTAAGAGATGAGCCTGAGGTAAAGGTTTCTTCCAGGGAGCAAGGTGGAGGTTTCATCTAGAGTATATAAGGTTGTCCAGTTTAAAGTGTTTCTATTTGGGGAGTGGAGCTGTGGCAGGATCGGATGATCTGATCCAGCAGGGGTTGGAGAAGTTGTGGCAGGGCTGGCTGGACAATCTACTGTGTTGACTATTGGCCCTTGAGCCAGAGTCTCTCCTCTCAACTGTTTTGCTTGTGCTCATGTCTCCTCCTAGCAATTTTCAAATGGAATGTCAAATTAAAGGAAGATTTTGAGTGCATTGTTTGTTTAGTGTAGCGTGTGATGACAGGGTCTAAGTTAGCTGAACTGAATTCATAACATGGCTCTGCTGTCAACTGTTTCTGTCATCTCAGGCAATGCATTACATCTTTTCCATGAGCCTTGCCTTCCTCCATCTGCAGAGTGAATATGGTGCCTACCTCCTGAGGTTGCTATAATAATCTGGATAAAGCCCTGAGCTTTATATACATACTAATCACTCAATAGATAGACCTACTATTAATATCAAAGAGAATATAATAGAAGATAAAGTGGGATGATGAAGATAGCATAGTAATGACATAAAGTGGGGAGGATGGTAAAGGTTAGTAGCCAAATCAGATACACTACAAAAAAAATAATACAAATGTGGAACATTTTAATAAGAAAAATACCAGGAAAAAAGTATAAGAACATCCTAGACAAGTAAGGTAGAACAATAAGTAAAACCAAGAATGTACTGAAAAGAAGAAAAGAATGTTAAATATGGTAGCAAAATGGGTCCAAAGGCCAGCATCACCATGCTGCCATAAACCTGGTTCTTGTGTCTTCCCTACCAGCAAACACACACTGGCAGTCAAAGTCACTGTAGAGGTCCTGAGGGTGGAGATTTGATGTGCATGTCCCCAGAGTGGTGAGCAGAGCTTCATTACCTTTAAACCAGCATTTCTCACTCCACAGGAAGTGTAGCAATGTCTCAGGAATAAAGGATACCATGGGCCACTTTCTGAGAAATGCATAAACAAGGTTAAAATTCTTTATTGTAGTACTTTCAGAGTCTTTAATACATAACTATGACAGTCCAGGAGGGGACTTATAGTAGGAAATTGTTTTTAGACAGTAGAATCCTTTTTTGGGGGCGTGGGGAGGGAGAGGATGGGAATGCTGGGGACAATGTCACAGAAGTAGTGTTCTTTGGAACACATTTGGGCAGTGCTGTCCCCAGTTTCTTGTCCTTTGGCTCATGACAAATGCTGCCCTACATTTCACACTCAGACATGTCTAGTGTGTTCCTTCTGCCTGGAATTTTCCACCCCCATGTTTTGACAAAGCTTTCTGTCCTTATTCAGGTCTCAGATCTGATGTACCTCCTCAGAAAGGTCTTCCCTACCACTTGAACCCATCACTCTTCATCTCAAAGCACTATTTGAAACGTTTGAAGTGTTTTATTTATTCCATTTATTCTCTATTTCACCTATTAGAGTGTAAGTTCATTTCATGAACATGTTGCTATATTCCTGACCTTTAGAACAGGATCTAGCCCATAGTAGATGTTCAATTGAAGGAATGAACACTTAAATTAAGCCTTTCTGTTAAACAGGGTTGAAGATCATGATGATCTCATGCCAATATTTATGTACCATAACACAATTCTGAAAGCAACTTATGGCGAATACTTCCTGGCTGAACTAATAGAGGCCCAAGATGAAGAGAATCACGCTGTCGTATGTGAGGTTGGTGATTAATCTACCTAGGGATATACTTAATGAAAGAAATGAAATAAGCAATGTTGCTCCTGGTTTTTCCCAGCACGCCTTGAGCTGCCATCTCGTCCCTCGTCCCCATGCCCTTCCAGGTGGCATACCAGGCCAGCTTCTGAGCTGTGGCATCACCCCTACTCCCAGTGTTAACTGGTTTTAGGTTTTTAGGGTTTTGTGAGGTCCCTCCTGATCCCCAGGCTGCTACAGATTCTTTGCTGTGTCTCTAGAGGTAGGGGTTAGGGTTAGGGTGTGGGGGAAAATCCTTGAAGAATATCTAGGGGTGATTTTTGAGACCCTAAGATCCCAAAGATCAGAAGTTATAAACCAGCATCCTGCTGGCAGATGAATTTGGTTTGACTTGGAAACTAATTTTTAACCTTTCGTTTTAACAAAATTTCACAGTTACAGAAACTTATAAGCACTCTAATTCCCTAAGTGTTAACATTTTACTGTATTTGCTATGTCATTCTCTTTGCCTGCCTTTTCTCTCTCTCTTAGATAGATAGATAGATAGATGGATAGATGGATAGATGGATAGATGGATAGATGGATAGATGGATAGATGGATAGATGGATAGATGGATAGATAGATAGGATAGATAGAAATATAGACAGACAGATGTATAGATATACAGTTATATAGACATAGATATAGATATAGGTAGACAGACATATAAATATATTACATGAACCATTTAAGAGTAAGTTGCAGATGTAATGCCCTTTTACCACTAAATGCTTCAGTGTGTATTTCCTAAAAACAAAGATGTTCTCTTATATAACTGTAGTACACTAATCAAGTCAAGCCATTTCAATTCCCTTAATCCTATTATTCAATCTGTAGACCATATGCAGATTTTACTGACTGTCCTGATAATGTCCTTTGTAGCAAAAGTAAATCCAGATCATTCGTTGCACTCAAATGTCATATGTCTTTGGGGTTTTATAATCCGGAACAACTTCCCAGTCTGTTTTTGTCTTTCATGATGGTAACAGTTTTGAAGAGCACAGGTCAGTTATTTTTTTTGAATATTTCTCAATTTGGATTTGTCCAATGTTTTCTCATGATTTGATTGAGGTTATTATTATTAAATTTTGTTGTATTAATGTTGTATTAAATTTTGTTATGTTAATGTAGTAATTAAAATTAGAAAATTGTCTATAACAATTGGAAAAATCAGGAGAATTTCATATTGAGTCTGCTTTTCATCAGGGCCCCAGTGAGTTGGAGCTCTGGAGTGGCTGCCACCGTAGGTGTTCAGGTGCCCTCCAGCCCACCACTGTTTTTACTGTGCCCCAGTGTTTCATGACTCTTCAGGCCATCTTCCCCACCTTGTACCAGCCTGGCCCTGTGAGCCTGTCAGTTACGCCCACTGACTGTGGTCACATGTTCTACATGTGTCCTGATTCTGCAATGTCCATCCAGGAAGGCTTTACTGAGACTGGAAGTAGGGATTGGAGTGAAGAAAGATGAATCTCACATCTTTTGGTTTGCTAGCTGTAGACCTAGATGTCCACACCCAAAGGGACGAGTGAAAAGGGACAAAAAAGACAACTGGCAAGCTAGCAAGCTTAACTGTGTCTCAACCCAGAGCAGCAAGTTGGCTGACTCAGGACCCTGGGTGGCTGGTATGAGCAAACCTGCAACTCTTGAGACCATCTTTCATCCTTTTCCCACCGCTGAAGGCATTCACAGAGGGACACTCCTCCCTTACAGAATTTTAGGTATCAGTGGGTTCCAGATTGGTAAAGGAGATGGAGACTTTGAATGGGATGGTCCCACACCTACATGTGGCAGTTAAAAATTGGGAGGGATAGCTCAGCTGTGGAGGTCCTCCTTGAGAAGCAAGGGTTCCCAGCCCCACACCAGGCTCTCTATCCCAGGATGCCAGTGTCAGGAAGAGAAGTCCACATAACTTTTGGCTGTGTAAACCAGTGGAGACTGTGGCTGAGTGAGACAAAGAGCTGCTGGAGTCCCAGGTGCTCCTCTTAAATAGCCCATGGATGAACTTAATTGCTGACAGACTTACTCGCTCTGAGCTCCAGCACCAGGGATGCAGCTCGAAAGGCATCAGGGACATAAGAGAAGGAACTAAATTGTCTGGCTTCAGGGAAAGGACCGGAGGGGCAGCTTTCTCCCAGACAGAAGTGCTGGCAGATCCATTGTTCCTTTGTTGCGCCCTCCCCGCACCCAGCCTGCAGTCATAGGCAGGCACCATAGCTGAGTCTCCATCAACCTGGCTACCACTGTTCAACCCGCCTTAGTGAATCCCTCAGATCCTGCCTTACCCAACTTGTGGGCCCACTCACGCCACTTCTAGTGGCTTTTCCATATAAACAGCCTGACTTGGCTAATTCTGCAGATTTTTCTAAACCCTCTCAAAGGTTCATAAACCCCAAACAAGCAGCATCAGCATCTGACCTCTAGCCCCAAAGCCAGCACTAGTGGCATCTGGCCTCAGTTCAAAGCTTAGCCTCTCCTAGGCACCTCCAAGCCCAGCACAAGAGGCAACCATCTGAAGATCACTTTTAGCCCATACCAGGTGGCTCTGGGCAGGGCATAGGCAGCAGCTGACCTTTGCCTGTGTCAGAGCCCTTCCCAAGAGGCTCCAGAACCAAAACACCTGGTGACCAGCTTCAGCTTACACTAGAGCACCATCAAATCACCTACATAAATGACACACCCAGATTCAGCAGGCACCAGAGCACCCATAAAGCAAATCCTGCTTCATAGGGTCAGTTCTTCCACAGTTGTAATCACAGCCAGTCCTCACAATTGATCAGTCTCAGGGTCAGTCCATCCCATTGATGGGCCTACAGCAATGAAGTCTCAGCTACAACAGGAGGACACACACAAACCCACATAAGGGACATACCTGGAGCACCTGGCTCAGATGCCTAGGGAGACTGCCACTGGGCCACACAGGATATCTACTACATAAGGCCACTCTATCAAGACCAAGAGACACAGAAGTTCTACCTAATACATAGAAATGAACAGAGAGACAGCCAAAATGAGGAAACAAAGACACATGTCTCACATAAAAGAACAGGAGAAAATTCCAGAAAAGGTCTAAATGAAATGGAGGCATGCAACCTACCAGATACAGAGTTCAAAACATAAGGTTGCTAAATGATCTTAGAACTTTAGCAAAGAGACAGGAAGCATAAAAATGGAGATAGAAAACAAAAAAGAACCAGTCATAAATGAAGAATAACTGAAATGAAGAATACATTAGAGGGAATCAATAGTAGATTGGATGAAGCAGAGGAATTTATAATTTGGAAGACGAAGAAGCAGAAAACACCCAGATTGGCAAAGAGGAAAAAGAATTCAGAAAAATAAGGATAGTTTAAGGGGCCTCTGTGACAACATCAAGCATACCAACATTCACATTATAGAGGTACCAGAAGAAGAGAGAGAACAAAGAATTGAAAACCTATTTGAAGAAATAATGACAGAAAACTTCCCTATCCTGGTGAAGAAAATAGACATACAAGCATAAGAAGCGCAGAGAGACCCAAACAAGATGAACCCAAACAGGTCCACACCAAAAGCATCGTAATTAAAATGCCAAAGAGAGAATCTTAAAAGCAGAAAGAGAGAATCTTAAAAACAGAGAGAAAAGCACCACCAAACCAGTATTACAAGAAATGTTAATGGGACTTCTTTAAGAAGAAGGGGAAAAAAAGATCAAAAATATATAAAATGGCAATAACTACTTATTTCTCAACAATTACTTTAAATGTAAATGATTTAAATGCTCTAATCAAAAGACATAGGGTAGCAGAATTGGTAAGAAAACAAGACCCCTACATATGCTGTCTACAAGAGAATTACTTCGGATCTAAAGACACACTCAGACTGAAATTAAAGGAATAGAAAAAGACATTTCATGGAAACAGGAGGAAAAAAAAGCTGCTGTAGCAATACTTGTACCAGACAAAATAGTCTTTAAAACAAAGGCTATAACAAGAGACAAAGAAGGACCCAGTAATCTTACTTCTGGGTATTTATCCAAAGAAATCCAAAACCTTTCTTTGAGGAGACTTGTGCTTTCATATGTCCATTGCAGCATTATTTACAATAGTCAAGAAATAGAGGCATGCTTAGTGTCCATCAGTGGATAAACAGGTAAGGAAGAGATGGTACATATACAGTGGAATATTACTCAGCTGTAAAAAGAAATGATATCTTGCCATCTGCAACAACATGGATGGACTTGGACGGTATTGTCCTGAGTGGAGGAAGTTAGATTAAGACAGACAAATGACAGATGATTTAACTTCTATGTAGATGCTAAAAAATAGATGAACAAACAAAAGAGAAACAAACTCATCGATACAGAGAACATTTGTTGGTTGTCAAATGAGGGAGCTTTTAGAGGGATATGTGAAAAAAGAGAAGAGATTAAGAAGTACAAATTAGTAGTTACAAAATAGTCATGGGGATAGAAAGTATAGCATAAGGAATGTAGTCAATAATATTGTAATAACTATGTATAGTGCCAGATGGGTCCTAGGTTTATTGAAGTGATCACTTAAGTTATATAAATGTCTAACACTATGTTGCAGATTTGAAACTAATATGAAATTGTATGTCAACTGTAATGAAAATTATAAATTGTTTAAAAAAAATAAAGGAATGAAGTTTCCTTTCATATGGCTTGTTATTGACTTGTGTACAGGGACTTCACAAGGTCAGCCTTGTGTTGATAATTTTAGGAATGGAGAACAGGAAGCAATCAAATGTGAGCTAAGATGTTCTTTTTGCATCAGAGGAGAAATATAGAAGGCATTTTTTGTAAAGGCCTTTGAAAGAGGTTTATCTAAGCTTGGACTGAAGATTGTTTTTGACAACAAGATATTCTTATTTTGAATGAATTTTTATGCTTCACTTTTGCATGTCAGAATTTTTATGGGCTTGGGTATCCAGCCCTGTTCCTGAATATTTTCTTCATGAAATCTCAAGGTTCAGTCAAAGATGAACACAAATTACTTTTTTTTTCAAGTGGATATTTGACTTCATTTTAAAAAGAAGGACTTTGAAAAGCATTCAAAGGTAGGAATTTAACAGTTTTAGGATGATTTGTTTACGGATTCATTATTCTTTATACACTGATTTCTCATTATTTGACAAAACTGGAATCAAAAGTTCTCTTATTTTGATAATATGATCAATTTGAGGCTTTTAATGATCAGTGGTTCTCAAGCTTGGTGTGTATGAGAATCACCTGGGAAGCTTTTAAAATATCCCATGCCGAGGTACTTGTATCCAGAATATATAAAGAACTCATATAGCAATAAGGAAACAAATAATCCAAATAAAATGTGAGAAAAGGATTTGAATAGACATTTCTCCAAAAAAGGTATACAAATGGCCAATAAACACATGAAATGATGTTTGACAACATTAGTCATTAGAGAAATGCAAGTCAAAACTATAACGAGATACCACTTTACACCTGCTAGCATGGTTGTACTAAAAAGAGGACAATAACAAGTGTTGGTGAAGACGTGGAGAAATTGAAACCCTTGCACTGCTGATGAGATTGTAAAATGGTGTAGCCACTTTAAAAAACAGCCTGGCATTTCCTCAAAAGTTAAATACAGAATTACCATTTGACCCAGTAGATCTGCCTCCAGAATTGAAAACACATGTCCACACAAAAACATGTACACAAATGTTCATAGCAGCATTATTCATAATTGCCGAAAAGTGGAAACAGCCCAAATGTTCATCTGCTAATGAATAGATAAAAAGGTGATATATCCATACAATGGAATATTATTAGGAATTAATATGGAATGAAGTACTGGTACATGTTCCAACATGTTTGAACCTCGAAAACATTATGCTAAATGAAAGCAGCCAGATGTAAAGACCACATATTATATGTTTCCATTTGTATGAAAGCCCAGAATAGGCAAGTCCATAGAGACATAAAATAGATTGACGACTGGAGAAAGAGACAGATGGTAGTGACTAATAACGGGAATGGAGTTTCTTTTGTGGGGAATAAAATGCTCTGGAATTAGATAGTGATGATGATGTACATCCATCCTTGTGGGTATACTAAAACCCACTGAATTATATACTTTTTAAAGGTTTATTTTTATGGTAGATAAATTATATCTCATTTAAAAAAAAATCCCGATGCTAGGCTGTACTCAAACCAATTAAATTAATCTTTTGGGGTGGGATAAAATCAGCATTTTTTAAAAGCTCCCCACATGATTTTAATATGTAGTCCAGGTGGTGAAACATTTATCTACATGACGGAAAAACACGTCTAATGAAGAATGAGATCAATTTAGAGGGAGAGGTTAGTTTTTTAGAGAGCTAACCTTAAATTTAGATTCTGAGGTACTGGTCCAAAATAGTTATTTCTTCTACATTGAAAGGATTTTTTTTGTATGTTTATTCATATTAAAATTTTTGTATTTTCCTTTAAGGGTTTGTTGTCACATGTTCTCATTGCACTTAGAGCCTCAGGCTAATGACAAAAGGAAGGGTCAAGAAGCATTTGGCTCTAGCAACACCATTTTGAAAAACTGTCTTTACATGATGAGACAAAAACTGCTGAGAAGTAATATGATTCATACAGACCCCAGTGAAGACTTTTAATGACCAAACTGTATGAATCCAGTTTAGTCAAGTCTTTGTTTTTTTGAAAAAGGCTTTTATTTATTTTTTCCAGCTTTTTTGAGTAGTAATTGACATATAACATTGGGTGAATTTAATGTGTTGATTTGATAACATATTGCAAACTGATTACCACCATAAATAGATAACATTAGCTAACATCTCCATCACTTCACGTAATTACTAACCTTTTTGTGGTGAGAATACTTAAGATCTACTCTCTTAGCAACTTTCAGGTTTATAATGCAGTATTATTAATTATAATCACAACATTGTATATTAGATCCAGGGAACTTGTCTTATAACTGGCAGTTTGTGCCCTTTGACCAACATCTCCCCATTTCCTTCATCTCCCTGGTAACCACAATTCTACTTTGTTTCTATGAGTTCTGCTCTTTTGGATTCCACATATAAGTGATATCATACAGTATCTGTCTTTCTTTCTTTGACTTATTTCACTTAGCATATTGCCATCAACACCCATCCATGTTACTGCAAATAACAAGTATTCCTTCGTTTTCAGTGACTGAATAATATATATATCTCACATTTTCTTTAACCATTCATCTGTTAATGGACACTTAGATTGTTTCCACATCTTGGCGATTATGAGTAATACTACAATGAATATGGGAGTGCAGATATCTCTTCAAGATTTCGTTTTCATTCTCTTTGAATGTACACCCAGAAGTGGAATTGCTGCATCATATGGTAGTTCTATTTTTAATTTTTGATAAAC
>NW_006442491.1:2823699-2838001 GCF_000325575.1 Pteropus alecto | reverse complement strand
TCCTGCTACCAGTGTGCAGAAGTTCCTTTTTTTATATACTCATGCCTAAACCTGTTATCTCTTGTCTTTTTAATGACAACCATTCTAACAGGTAGGAGGTGATATCTCATTGTGGTTTTGATTTGATTTTTCCTGATCATTAATGATGTCAAGCATCTTTTCATGTACCTGTTGGCCATTTATATGCCTTCTTTGGAGAAATGTCTATTCAGGGCCTCTGCTCACTTTTACTTTGGATTTTTTTTTCTCCTGAGTTGTACGAGTTTATATATTTTGGGTATTAACCCTTCATCCAATATATATATGGTTTGTAAATATTTTCTCTTTTTCTGTAGTTTGTCCTTTCTGTTGTGTATCTTTTGCTATGTAGAAACTTTTAGTTTGGAGTAGTCTCTCTTAGAAATTTTTGTTTTTGTTGCTTGCACTTTTGTTGTCATATCCAATAATTCATTGCCAAGACCGATGTGAAGAAGCTTCTTCCGTATATTTCTTTTAGGATTTTTACAGTTTCAGGTCTTATATTTGTCTTTTATCCATTTTAAGTTAATTTTTGTGAGTAGTGTAAGATAATGGTCCATTTTCATTCTTCTGCATGTAGATAGCCAGTTTTCTTAAGACTATCCTTTCCCCATTGAGTATTCTTGGCTCCCTTGTCAAATATTAGTTGGCTGTATATGCAGGGTTTTATTTCTGGCCTCTCAACCCTGTTCTTTTGGTTTATGTGTCTGTTTTTATCCAGTACTATACTGTTTTGATTACCATAGCTTTGTAATATAGTTTGAAATCAGGAAGTGTGATGATTCCAGATTTGTTCTCCTTTCTCAAGATTGCTTTGGCTATTTGGGGACTTTTGTTTTTCCATACAAATTTTAGGATTTTTTTTCTATTTCTGTGAAAGACACCATTGTAATTTTGATAAGGATTGCATTGGGTAGTACGGACACATTAACAGTGTTAATTCTTCCATTCCGTGAACAGAGGGTATCTTTCCATTTTTTGTTTGTATCTTCTTCAATTTCTTTCTTCAATCTTGTGTTTTTAGTGTATGGATCTTACACTTCCTTGGTTAAATTAGTTCCTAAGCTTTTTATTGTTTTTGATACTATTATGAATAGAATTGTTTTCTTTATTTCTTTTACATATATTTTATTGTTAATGTATAGATATGCAACTGATTTCTATATGTTGATTTTGCATCCTGCAACTTTACTGAATTTGTCAATTAGTTTTTTTTATTAAGTTTATTGGGGTAACATTGGTTAATACAATTATATAATTTTCAAGTGTACACTATCATTTGACATCTGTATATTCTATTGTGTGTTTACCATCCAAAGTCTAGTTTCTTTCAGCTACCACATATTTGATCACCTTTACCCACTTCACTCTTCCCCTACCCCCCATATATTTGACCCTTTTTACTCTGTCTATTTCTCCCCTCCTCCCCCACCCCACTAGTAACTACTGCTCTATAATCCTCTGGTAACCACTAGTCTATAGTCCATGTCCATGAGTCTCTGTTTGTTTGTCCTGCTCATTTGTTGCTTTTAGATTTATATCCCACATATAAGTGATATCATGTGATTTTCAACTTTTTCTGTCTGGCTATTTCACTTAGCATGATTATATATTCGATTTGTTCTAACAGTATTTTTGGCGGAGTCTAGGATTTTCTATCTATAAGGTCATATCTTCAAAGACAATTCTACTTCTTTTTGATTCAAATGTCTTTTATTTCTTTTTCTTGCCTCATTTCTCTGGCTAGGACATCCAGTCTTATGGTGAATATTTGGGGACCCTTGTCCTCTTCCTGATCTTAGAGGAATATCTTTTAAACATTCACTGTTAAGTATGGTGTTAGCTGCAGGCTTATCATATATGGCAATTATATATGTGTGTGTGTATATATATGTATGTATGTCTGTGTATATCTATCTATCTATCTATCTATCTATCTATCTATCTATCTATCTATCTCTCTCTATCTGCAACATTGGGCCATCTAAATATATTAAGCAAATACTAAAATACATGAAGGGAGAAATAAATAACAATAAAATAATAGTATGGGACCTTAATACTCCCACTTTCAACAATGGATAGAACATCCAGACAGAAAATCAACAAGAAAATGCTGGACTTTAATATTTTATATCAAATGGACCTAATAGATATCATTTGACATCTGTATATTCTATTGTAGGCTTTTCCCTCTCTCATTCTTTTTGTTTTTCTCTGTTGGATGATTTCAAAGATCCTGTCTTCAAGCTCATTGATTCCTTCTTCTGCTTGATCAAGTTTGATATTGATGCTCTCTATTGCATTTGTTGTTTCATTCATTGTATTCTTCAGCTGCAGAACTTCTGTTCAGTGCTTTTTTTATGATTTCTGTCTATTTCTTAAACTTCTCATTTTGTTCATGTATTGTTTTCCTGATTTTGTTCACTTGTCTCTCTGTGATTTCTTGCAGCTCATTGAATTTCTTTAAAACAGCTATTTTGAATTCTTTATCTGGTATGTCAGATATCTCTGTATCTTTGAGTTTGGTTTCTAGAAAATTATTGTGATCATTTGGTGGTGTTATGTTTCCCTGGTTTTTTTGTTTGTTTGTTTCTTGGAGTTTTGTATTGCTGTCTTCACATTTTAAGTTACTTCCTTCAGTCTTTACTGTCTTCAGAGGAGAAATACTTCTGTTATCTCTTGGAGGGATTCTAAGCCTTTCTCAGACCTCTTATGGATACATATGCTCCATGCTTCTCGCTTTCTCTTGTGGCAGAATCCTTGAGCTTGTATGCATTTTCTGGATCTTGCAAAGTACCAAGCCAAGTCCTGACAGCCCCTTTTGTTTTCCCAAATGTGGCACTATAGGTCAAGTTTGTGATGTATCTTCAGTCCACAGATTCAGCTGATTTTCTACATATATTCACTACCTATCTGCCAAAGCCTGCTCGTGCTGCTGTCAGGAGCATGCAACCAAGCTAGCCATGGGGTTGGGTGGTATATATGTGAGGCACACAGAAAGCTGGGGGTGCTCACGGACCAGTTTGGGGGATTCATAGATGAGGCATTCTCAACAGGTCATGGGTAAGCTTCTTGATGGAATCTGCAATCCAGTTAGGATCTGTGTTTCTTTAATGTCCTTTATTAAAGAGTCCTATTTGCTGCTTTCCCAGACTCTTCCCCCTGCTTCCTCAATTTTGGAGCTCCGGAGTTAGTACTCTAGATTGGAGAAAAGAGAAATTAGCCCCTTTGGAAGCATTCCACACAGCTGGGGAAACTGGTGCTCACTCACATGTTCTTCCTTTCCCCCATGTAATAAATCACAGTCCAAGAAGGGTCTTTCTTGGCACTAATTTGTACCTCCTTGGGAATGGGTGATATGGGTAAAATCAAACTGTTTCTCTTACCAACTTAAATGTGTTTGAACTCATACATATATATATTTCTCCAATGGAGTCCTGGAACTTCTCTAGAAACCCGTACTTTGATAAAGGCTCTCTCCTCTGTGAGTGGTTGTCTAAGTCATTATTGTTTAGGGGCTCCCAGACCATGCCAAGAGGGGCTGGAGCCAGTTCACAGGCCACTACAGGGTCCACAGCCAGGACTGAGGTCTGTCTGCCTATTTCCTGATGCACAGGTATGCAAGACTACTCTCAGGCCCCTTGGCATATGGTGCTGGATCCTACAGCTTTCTCAAAAGAGCTTTTGTTCATGGGTGGGGGGACAAAATGATGGACATCTTTATGCTGCCATGATGCTGACATCACTTTGGAGAACGGTTTTAATTCTTTGGTTTCAAGGTGCTAGTTTCAACTCAGATCACTTGAGTTAGGCCCTGTGAAGAGCAGTTTCCCTCTCTAGTCATGTTAAAAATTTTTATTGTGTGTAAACATTAGAGAAAAGTTGCAGTCTAAAATTTACAGCCTAATCCTGCAAGGTTCCTTTGGTGTCTCAAGAGAGCCAATTTGTGAGAGGCTATGCTGCCTCAGACATCAGATGCTTTGTGTTCTTTGGGGACGAGACCATGGACCTCAATCTTAAAATGGAAGGTCATAAACTGAACCCCAGTTAGGGGGGGAACCAGTTTAAGATCTGGGAGTGGATCTTTAGTCTGTACCAAACTATATCTGGTGTCTTAAACTTTTTTGGGTTCAAGATCAGTGCTGTCACTACACTCCCACCTGCCTTCCTGAGCCCTTCTCCCAACCACCTGGACTTGCTCAGGCTGGCCCTTGAGGCAGTGGTATACTGGAACTAGCTCACTTTGGCTTACGAGAGCCAGTTGTTAAATCTTCAGGAACTTTGCAAACTGGTTGTTAAACACAGCCATTATTAAAAATTAAATTGTGTAAACTTAAAGTGTAATAAGATATTAAAAACAAAGTTAATAAATACTCAGCACCTATCAATTCCTAATTATTTTACTATTATCTGTACTCGAGGTTATTTATGTCTATGACCTCTGTATAGTGGGAATATTATATAATGGTAGCTACTGGGCATCCCTTCCCTGCTTCCTGTTCAATGACATCACATTGGTAACTTAAAATTGGTCACAATGGTAGTATTTACACCACAGAAAATGGAAAAAGCTACAAGTCAGGGCTTTCCCCCTAAAATGCCAATTAGGCATTTACTGGCATACCATACTTTTAGGTGACTCCAGTTGATTGGAGATAATGGAACAAAGTACATCAAGTTTGTCTCTTTCCAGATCAGTCCATGGTAGTTACAGGCCATGCATATATATAGAATGCCTGAGAGCTATGCCTGTGCCATGTGGCAACCTCTTGATTAGTTAAAGGTTTTAACTGTGAGGGTTTTATTTAGCTTGATAGCTACTTTGGAGGAGTTTTGAGCTATCATTTTGCTGTAAGTTGCTTTTCATAACTTTGTCCTGGCTTACCGTGAGCCTGCCAGCTCAGCCATGCCCTTGGCATCAGGAAGAGGGGATCAAAGCTGACAGTGGTCACAGTGAGGGCACCCTCATTGTGGAGTATCATCATCCAAAAGGGTTGGGTGACTGTAGGGCTTTTTAGATGGATGTGTGAACGATACAGGGCACACATGTCCATAAATGGACCTGCTTGTGAAGACAAGGCCATTTGCACATGTGGTTTTCTAGTAATCTGAGCCTTATATATCGTCATGTAGATCCTCACAGGGAAAACAACAGTAATGAAACCTTCAGTTTTGCTCTTCAGCATAAGATAATTAAAGACATCTTTGTGGTAGGAAGTGTCTCTGTTACCTGGAGGATAGATAGCAGCCAGAAATCAATGCCTTTTCATTGTAAAAGTAAAAAATGTCCATTAAATCAATTTATTTTTCCAGAAAACACCCAAAGATGCATTTGAACACTCCTGCAAATTCATATTTCAGAACAGTTTTCTCAAATCAGAATAGTTATTTGAAAGGAACCCAAATGAAAAAGCAGACATTTCCACAATATATCCTTGTTCTATTGCAGTCCATAATTGTGAACTTTTGTGAATTGTCACAACCCGGGATGAATGATGGGAATATAACAGGTTGTAGAATTGAAGAACGTTAAATCTTTGTTCCTAATGACAAAACATGTTTTTCTCATTTTCATCAGAATGTGTGATCCATGCCATTTGAAATCAAATTCCAAACACAATGAGCCATTAGTGTAATAGCTCATTACTAACAGCGGTCTTATAAATAATACATTCTTATCATGCACATGCAGCTCGCTGTGAAGCCAGCAAAAGGTATTTCAGGCCATGGAAGTTTTGTTGCGCCAGCGTGACTGTAGATTAGAAGGACATCTCCATGTGAACCAAGATGGATGCCAATTTTCCCTGCCGAGAGTAAGCCTGGCTGTCTCTTTCTGCACATATGGTAGATGGATTGGCTAATCAGCGTCTGCTGAGTCTTGGGCCTAAAATTACAGAGAAGCCAGACTACTGCGGCTACGTAGCCTTTGTTCAGAAGTACAAACAAGACAAACAATCACTTGTTATTTGGGAAAAAAATTAAAATGTTTATTTTGGACTTTTATTCAATTGTCAATGGCTTTATAAAACAGCTGTGTAAATTCAGCCTTTTACGGCTAGGACATTTTGGGGTGACCTGTAAAGAAAAGAATATTCATGGAAAATTAATTTTTAAAAATTCTCCTTATATTTTAGCATTAAGGAGAAAATAAAGGGAGTCTCAAATGTATTTTTCAACACGTTTGAAAAGAAATAATTTTAAACTAGAAGACACATTTGAGAGCAAATAATTTAATATCTAATTTTTCTATGTCACTTAAAAGACTGAGCATTATTGTAGCTTAATTTTCTACTTTAGTAGGTTAAAATATTAACGATTTTCTCCAAGTGGGCATAGGTGGATGATGCTGCATTCTTGAGACTAGAGAATGCCTGTGATTGTTGAGTTTTACTTCTTGTGTGGAATGGTTGTCTCAAGAAATAAACTGAATACTAGAAGGATAGGACCCAGCAAATGCTGGTTTCTAATAAGTCTGGCAGAGTCAAATCAGTCAACCAAAATTTGCTTAAAACTCATGTAATAATCAACAGGAATTATTTATGTGAAATTATTTTTTTCTAGTTTTACTGAGATATAATTGATGTATAACATTATATAAGTTTAAGGCGTACAACATAATGATTTGATATATGAATATATTGCAAAACAATGACCATAATATTAGTTAACTAAAGATCTATATTTTTTACTCTTGTTCTCTTAAAACTTTAAATGCTTTCCTTGCAGAGACTAATAAAATACAGATTTCTTGAAGGGACGTAATAAAGAATTTCAATCACAGCCATCTCTTAATGTGGAATATGATAGAATTAAATTTTGTTGTTAATTTATAGTATTTCAGTACCAATAATATGTGCAGATCAGCTACTCATTAAAAGATGACTTGTTCCCTCTACTCACAACACCTGATATCAAACATATAGGGCTTTTTCCACACCAGCCAGTTCTTCAGCTCTCTAGGCACAAACTGGGTGCCCTGCAATTTAATTCTGACACTACCTGGAGTTAGTACAGGTCCCACACATTTAGTTAGGGCTCATGCCCACAAGACTGCTCATACTTTAGATGCCAGTTGCAAGTCTCAGATTGTCACTTGTCTATCAGGGATTTCAACAATCCGCTGCTCAGGTTCAGTAATTTACTAGAACAGCTCATAGAACTCAGGGAAACCCTTTACTTACTGTTACTGGTTTATTATAAAAGGTACAACTCAGGAACAGTCAAATGGAAAAGATGCATAGAGCAAGCTGTAGGAAAAGGGGCATGGAGCTTTCATTCTCTTTCTGGAGTGCCACCTCCTAGCTCCTCAATGTATTCACCAACCTGGAAACTCCTGAATCTTATTTAGGGTTTTTTATGGTGGTTTCATTAATGATTGATTATTACCATTAGTGACTGAACTCAATCTCTAGCTCCTCTCCCCTTGAGGTCAGAGGTGAGGCTGAAAGTTCCATTCCTCTAATCATGGTTGGTTCCTCTGACAACCAGTCCCCATTCTCAAAGAATTACATCATTAACATAAACTCAAGTATCTTTGAAAGGGACTTATTATGAAAAACAAAAAATGTTCCTTTCAGGAAGTTACAAGTGTTTTAGGAGCTTATGCTTGGAACAGAGGTGAAAACTGAATATGTACTTCTTATTATATCACATTCATATTCCTACCTGTATATTCCTCATCAAGGCCAAGAAGTTCAGAACTAGATATCTGTTAGGCTGCTGGGAGGTGATCCATTTGCAGATCCAGACCCATGTAGTGAACTTGTTCGAAAAGTTAACTTCACTCAAATACTCCCACCGAACCTCTTTCCTCACATCTCCTCCCCATGTAACCATCTAATCAAATAAATAAATGAATTCAAGAAAATCATAGAATTCCTACTTGATAAGGAGCGAGTGACCATGAACTTTCTCTGAATCAGGGGTCATTCAGATAGACACTGGAACAATGGCTTGTCTTACTGAGAACTGTGCATGGTGGAGGGGAGGAGACTATTGGACAGAAGGCTGAGTTTACAGTGAGATAATAAAAAAAGAAATGGGACAGGCAGGGGCATTGTCTATGCAAAGAGGGCATATGTTAACTATCGAAGAGTTTTCCCTTGAGAACTCTCTGACAGCTTCCCTATGTTACATAGCCACTTCTAGGATTGTCATTCATTGAACATTTTTTAAAGTATGTCGTATGTGCCCGCATTTTGATGGACACTAGAACTACTAAAGGAAAAACACTGCTCCCTCTCTTAAACATTTCAAAGTGCCTGCCAAACTATCAACTGCCCAAGTTGTGTGGACTCATGGAAATTTCATGATGAGAATTCATTTAAGCTCTGATAGAGTAATGAGATGTTTTGGATGTTTCAGGTGGAAGGCGTAGCTGTTGGGTTCATGAGTGTATGCTCAAGAGTGAACATGAAGCTCCTGCATGAATGCTTTGACTTGGGGCTCTTCCATGGACTCTGCATCCCACATCCTGATGATGTTCTGGAACCACCTCAAGAGCTAAGTGTTCAAGGAAGCCAAGGTACATGGGCTAGCACAGGAATATATTAGGAATTAAATCCATGCCTTATACACAACTGTGCTTTTTTTACTAAGAGATTGGATAAAATAGTTCACTTTATATCTCCTCAAATTCCCATTTAAGATGTACTTCCCATCATTTAATCAAATCCTTGTGTACATATCTATGAGCACATGTAGTCATAAGTACACAGGTTTGGTTAGACATAATGACCTTGCAGCTTAAGGTTTTCTAAATGGAGAATGTCTGCCTTCATTGTGAAATAATTGGTAGTATTTCAGGATTTTACACAACACACACACACACATAAGAAAAATTATAATAAGTGAATTTTCTAAGTCAACAACTCAAGATGTTCTGTATGACTTTGTGTTTTAATCCCAAAAGTTAGTGCTTCTGCGTTTATGTCTTTGACAAATTATGATGTAGTACAGGTCTATTGCAAGTAGTCATTTTTAACTTGCTTAACTTATTTGTAACCAGATGAAATAACAAAATTGATTTTAAATTATCGTATCAGGATTTTCACCAAGTGAAATTAGGTAATCCCAAATTTGGGTATTTATTTGATATTTACTTTAATGAGGTCTTATTGCATCTCTGGGTATCTTGGCTATTAAATGCTTCAGTTCTTAAATCAGACAGATGCAGGCAAGATATGTTAATTTACTTATCTAAACCTATCGAAGAGTTTTCCCTTGAGAACTCTCTGGCAGCTTCCCTATGTTTCATAGCCACTTCTAGGATTGTCATTCATTGAACATTTTTTAAAGTATGTTGTATGTGCCACGCATTTTGATGGACATTAGAACTGGGTTTCCTCATTCGTAAAACAGAAATAATAGTAATATCTCCCACGTAGGAGAGTTGTGAAGTTTCACTGAGATTACCCATGTCAGGGGCTTTCCTCTAGTACTTAATGGATGTCGGTCATCATTGTGAGTGGTTGTTATTACTTTATGATTAGCCTTTAATCTACTTGAGTCTTCCCAGTGTAAAATCAGGGCATTTTTAATTGATCTACTATCTCATGTCTGAAAGATTATATATGTCAAGATTGTCTGAAAATAGAAAGGGGAACATACTGGGTGGTGGCAAATTTCTTGTTAATCTAAAGAAGGGCAAATGTCGTTATCCTCTGGATGGGAAACCAAGAGCATGGATGTACAGAGCTCGTCTGAATGGTCACTCATTACAGAACATTTGCAGAGCCATAGATGGAGAGGTGTTTTCCTTTTGTACTAGTAACACTTTTCCTAAAAGAGATTTGAGGTCATTATTTTTTAATAGTGAAGGCTGGCTCACCTATGCTTCTCAGCCAAAAGATATTGGAGTGCTGTGGAGGAACTTTGCAGCAAGAGACAATCCCGAACCATAAGTTATCATGGTCATTTTCAAGTGCATAAATTCGTATTGAAAGTTGCATTAAATAAGTTTTATGGCACAATTTTCTCATGTATAAAATGGAGATAAAAATAGTATGTAATGCAATGAGTTGTTGGGAAGATTAAATGGTAGAATCTTTATAATGTGCTTAGCTCAATGCCAAGCACAGAGTAGGTCCTAAAATTTTAAGTTGCCTCCACCTGCCCGCCCCCCACCCCGCCCCGGCCCTGTGACTGTTGTAATTAAAAAGAAGTTGATCTCAGACAAAAATAAGTAAAGGAATTTATCAACACCAAGCTAGTATTACAGGAAATGTTTGACTTCTTTAAGAAGAAAAAACGTATCAAAAACAGGAATAAAGGATGGTAATAACTACATTCCTATCAACAAGTACCTCAAATAGAAAATAATTAAGTACTCCAATCAAAACATAGAGTGGCTGAATGGATAAAACAAGATCCCTACATATGCTGCCTACAAGAGACTCACTTCAGATTAAAAGATACATACAGACTAAAAGGAAGGAGATAGAAAAAGATATTGCCTTGATAGACCTAGAGGGTATTGCGCTGAATGAAATGGGTCAGATAGAGAGAGATAAATATCACACGATTTCATGTATATGAGGAATCTAAAGAACAAAATGAACAACAACAACAAAAGTGGAAATAAACTCATATATACAGAGAATATTTTGAGGGCTGCTAGATAGAAGGGGTGTTGTGGGGGATGCTGAAAGAAGGCAAATGGATTAAGAAGTAGAAATGGATAGTTGCAGAATAAACATGGACATGTAGAATGTAGCATAAGGAAAATAGTTAACGATGTTGTAATAGGTATGTAAGGGGGAAGAGGAGTACTAGATTTAGTGGGGTGATCACTTTGTGAGTTATGTAGATCTCTGATTACCGTGCTGTACAACTGAAACTGGTGTATTATTGTATGCCAACTATAATTGAAAAAAAAACCTCATTTAATTGTACAATGTAAATGCGAGCAACTAATTGTCTATTACATTTCAATAAAGACGGGAACAAAACAAAACAAAACAAAAAAACAAGTTGAAAAGAGATAGTCTTTTCCAGTGTGTTCCTGAGTGGCTCTGAGGCTGCTGATGTTCCATATATAGAATGAATGGAAAATTCCTATTTTAGAAACTTTATAGGGAAAACAAAATTTAAAACTTAGGCTGAACCCCAGACTTAAAAACACTCATAATCTAGTATACCTCTGACTAGCGAAAGCCCACAGAGATTTGTAAACTGAAAGTCCTACTTTTCCCTACCACCTTTAATACTTTTCTTAAAATTAGTTGTTCTAACATAGGGTGGTAAGTAAAGGAAATAGGAAAACTTTTGTTATCTTCTGTGCCTTGTTTATTTTTGAAAAGCCAGGTTTATGTTCGCTGATATAAAGATGATTATGAAAATTTCACCAGGGAGCACTATCATAGACTTCCAAATAACTCAGGGATAGAGAGTCACAAATAATAAACAGCTCATTATATTTAGAAAAGAGTCATCAGCACATTTTGCTGCCATCTTCCTATCAACAACAAAGAATGAGACTCCAAAGAAAATTCTAAATGTGCTATGATCTACTGTTCATATTTTACTGATTAAAGTCTCAAGTTAAAGGAAATATAATTTCTCCAAAATATGAACTAAAATTCTTGTTTCAGATGGATACACATAATTGTGCCTTATACTTTGTATTTTGTTTAGTGCTTTTTACTTTTCAAAGGATTTTCATCTGTATAATCTCATTTTTCTCATAATTTAATGTAGGAGAGCTAGGACAGATGACATTGTCATTTTTTTTAAAACCTGCCCATTTTTTTAAAAAACAGCTCTTGCAAGGTGTTAAAGCTCATCTAGAACCCAGACCTAACCCTTTCTGCTTGGCAAAGTGACTTTTTATCTTGGACGGCTTGACTGGAAACTTCAGTAAGGGTTCTAGAACCTACACTAGATACGTGATCAATTTTTTTCACTTCAATAAGTTTTTTGAGTTATCCCTTTAGTGGGCTGTTAATAACCCACCCATATCCCTCAGACTATTTTCTGTGTGTGCCCTGGACAGATTCCATCTGCTGGAATCTTTACCTCTGTATCTGCGGGGTTTACCAGAACTAAGGACAGCCACTCTGCCCTGTGCCAGAGGCAGGCTGGAAGTACCAGGAAGTTAACACTCCTGGAGCAGCCTCTGCTTCTCTGTCTCATGTCATTGCTTCCATAGAACTACTTTTTCTATCGACTGCCAAATAAATGGTTGTACTCCAGTTCTTGACTCTAGGTCTGCTTCTGTGAGAGCCCACACCAAGACACTACTGGTCTAGTTTTTTTCCTACCAGCTGTGGAAACATTTATTTATACACAACTGATGGGAGTCAGGGTATAAATACCCCAGCTCCCTTACCCCTCAGTGGGATAACTGTGAGACATGAGTTTTGTACTGTTTCCTAGAGTTCCTCCTTGGAATTACATTTCAGAGGTCTACAATGGTAATCTGTATAATACATATTTTACTAGTTGCTCCCTTCCCTTTCTCTCTTCCTCTTCACTCTACTGGTGTTTCCTACAATCACCTCCCAAATAAACTGTTCTCAAATCTTTGACTCAGGATTTGGTCTTTTCCCACAAGCTGTGAAACTTGGAATTTCAAACCAACCTCAACCCTTCCATGTAGAATAATGTCACAGCTCAACATTCTTAAGCTAATGTAGTTGCTCTCTTTCTTTAGCTATTTATACACATTATGATCAGCCTGCTGCCCTTCTTCATATCAGCCATATCAGAAATTTCCATTGAATCTAAAAAGTTTATGCATATTCAATATGCATTTTACTTGAATAATTTGTATATGTTTTTATTTTTTAACCACCCATTTTGCATATATAACCTATCACACACTTGTAAATTTTGGTCTTTAATTACTAAATCTTGAGACTAAACTGGGACCAGTGAGTAAAACATCTAAGGCTGCAGATTTTACCCCAGTGTAAAGAAAATCTAATAGAAGTTTATATTTTTATTTAGTGGAATACCTAGTTTAGACTTAGCAAGTTCCCCGAATGTTGGAAGAATTCATAAAGAAACATAGATGCTGAAGAGAGGGCTTTCTGCTTGTGCAGGAGATTGTACTAAATGAGATCTAGGATCTTAAATGCTAAGAGTCTCTGAAAACAGTGAACATTCATCAGGATAGTCCATATACCTGGCAATTTATGAATATATTCCTTAAATGACAATACCATGGCTCAAAACAATATATCTTTTGCCAACTGGCCCCAGTGCTGGCCTTGCCCAGCTTTGCAAATCAAGCTGTGTCTTTTGTTCACTGCATCATCACAATAAAGACTTTGGAATCAAAATTGAGCTGGCAATTTTCTTGATGATGCATAAGGCAAAATAGGGCACAGCCTGTGTTTCCACAGCTGTATTGGCATTGCCACATTTACTAGTTAAAAAAAAACAACTTTTGTTTGTCATGTGGGTTTGTGTGACCTGGGGAGCTGGAGTCTGTTTTAAATGAGGCCTTCAAGGTTCAGATCTGTGAATCTTATTAAATACCCAGGGCCTACCATAGAAAATCTCTGTGAAACTTGATGTGCCATTGGTAGAGAGAAATATAATTTAATATAACAGAATTGTGGGCTTTCAAAAGAATAACCAATTAGCTCCTTATAGCCAACCCACCCAGGAAAAGTGTTGCTTACCATATGTTTAAAAGGTCCTTCAAAATATTATTTTTATAACATCTTCATATAAAATGACAATGTTGCCTTTTAAATTTAAAAATCACTCTTATTGTCAGAAAATTTTTCTTATTTAAATTTCTTTTCATTGAACTTATATTTGCTTCTTACCACAGATTCTCTCCTCTGTAGAGGGAGGAGACATCTGGAACCACTCTCCATAAGCCAGAGCTAAGAAACAATGACTAAATAATGTCTTATTAATTGTGCATCAAATAGTCCTAGGTCTTTTAGCCTCTCTCCCAGAGATTCTGTTTTATATGCCTGGTTGCCTTCTATTTTACTTTACTCTTCTTTTAACATGGATTCCAAATATGGATGAAACACTCGTCTACAGAGAATAGCAGTATTTCTGCCAAAATATTTCCATTATGTATCTTAGAACATCTATTTTAACACCCCGTACATTCTGTATTTATTTAACTAGTAACGCACTAGGACTCTATTAGTTTGTTTGGGCTGTTATACTAGAGTACCACAAACTGGGGAACTTAAACAAAAAAATTATTTTCTTATAGTTCTGGAGGCCAGAAGTCCGAGATCAGGGTGTTGGCAAGGATGGTTTTTTCTGAGGCCTTTCTCCTTGGCATGTAGATGGCTCTTTCTCCCTGTGT
>NW_006442491.1:2818835-2823639 GCF_000325575.1 Pteropus alecto | reverse complement strand
CCCTATGTTTGTCCTAATTTCCTCCTCTTACAAGGATACCAGTCATATTGGATTAGCGTCCACCCATATGACCTCATTTTACTTTAATTATCTTCTCAAAGGCTTTATCTCTAAATATAGTCACATTCTGAGGTACTTGGGGTTGGAACTTAAACATACGAATTTTGTGGGGACACAATTTGGCCCTTAACACCTAGGGTCCTGTGTCAACGGTTTTCTGGAGCCTGTGGCCAAGGCTGCAAGGATTGGGCAGTAATGCAGACTGTGGTAACAAAGTCCACTCTACTTAATGCTCATATAAAGCCTGATATACTAACTCATATTTGTTATAATTTGAATTTTGTGCTTTTTTTTCTAACGACTAAAAAAATGTCTTTTTAGTGCTTTAAGGTAACAAATTTCCTTCTTCCAAAACTGCAGCTGCTCTTGTCAACTATGGTTTACTAGAATTAACTAATACTTTGCTAGAGATGTTGACCAAACAAGTAATATCAGATCTATACTCAGGCTGAGGCAATTCTCTCCAAGGCTGACAGTATAAACTCTTGCAGGGGTTCTCAGCATAGAACCCTTGGGCCAGTAACATACCAGGAAGGAGATGATCAAGACTTGAAACCTAGTCTTGTTGTCGGGGTCATTGCCCCAAAAGCTGTATTGATGAGCCTTTTGATTACTTAACAAAATCTGTTGCTGATTTTTTCATCTTCATTCAAATACTGGTTTCTAAGCCCTTTCAAATACCTTTAAAAACAGAAGCACCAAATGATGCACCCATTTAAGAATCTGTTATTTTGCAGAGAGCAGGATGACTAGGAAGCACATTTGTACTCTTCAGCACTGGCAACGAGTTATGTTTTGACTCAGCTGTGATCGCCATCAGTCAGATTCATTTCACAATGGTAGAAATACAAGTGCATTTTTTATATATGGCCTTGAGGTCTTTGAAAGAAAAGTGGCTTTATTTATATTCGTTATGATCATTATGTACTGGTATTATTTTCTCAGTAGGTGATGTCTCTTTTGCTCATATTTATGAAGCAGGGGAGAAGGCATTTAATGAATTTCAAGTGTATTTGACCGTAAAACACATCTCTCTCTCTCTTAGTATATTCACATGTAAATAGCCCTTTTATTTGTTCTCTTTGGTGACCTTTCTCCTTTTTTGAGGTAGATCACAATTTGTTGTTGTTTTCTATTTCCAAGTGGGAGGCTAAAATGAAAATAATGAAAGATTATACAAAAAAAATCCATGTTTAAAATAATGTTGATATGCCACTTGTGTTGCAGGATAATTATAGTAATTTGGCTATTACACTATATGGAGTCAGGAGTTAGTTACTAGAAAACACAGTGATAGCAGTGATTCAGGGGATTTTCATCCCAACAGGCTGTTTGATCCTGCTGACTTTTCTCTTGAAAATCAATTGCTTGCAAGTGAATACTCTGAATTCCCCCTGATTAAATTTGTTGGTGGGTTGCACCCATTGCACTGGTGTCGCTGTGAGTTCTGTGTCTGTTTACACAGATTTGTGAGACCTAAAATATCATGGACCAAATTTAATCTGAGCAAAGCAGCTAAGGAAGCAATTACTAAAAATCAATCTTTACACATGGCAACAAACAAAGGAACATGTATTAATTCTAAACCCAACATGAAGCCAGTCATTTTGCTACTGGGTTGCAAGTCTTTTCTCCACTGCTGATTGCTCTGGCTTTTGGTGTTTTCACACTTCCAAGAATGTATAGGCTAGCTTAATGAAAGACCTGGAAGCAGGCTCTGGCTTGATTTTCATCTGTGTCGACATCCCATTTCCCCTCAAGGTTATTGGTGTATTAAGATTTTCTAATTTTTTTTGAATCAACTTTAGGAAATCATATTTTTATCACAAAGCATCATTTAATATAAGAAGATTAAAGAAAATTAGCATATAGTATGTATATGTATATATACCTACACACATACATACATACATACCTACTGTTAAAAATGGTTAAAGAAGACAGTTTAGATGATATAACAAATATGATCTAACACTTCATGAAGTGGATCCTCTCCTTTTGAAGAACTGCAAAATGTAGCAGAAAGTGGGAAGCTTTTATAGGATAAAGAATAAAGAACAAGGGAGAGAAAAATAGAAAATATCTGATTGCCTGGGTCCACATAGTCAACCTTGTTTGGGGTGAGAAGTGCCAAAGTTGGTTTGGCATTTGAGAATTGGCTGACTGGATATACTACATTTCTGGTCAAATGGAGCATTTAAAAGGGACATGAAAGTTAGATCTAAGTTTCAGTTTACTGACATGGCACCCTAAGCTGGAGCAGCTCCATCTTGGGCCTAGAAAGTTATTTCAACTATAATATATATATATACACACACATGCACATATATATAGACACATATATACATATACACATACACACATGTATATACATATATATATAGTTGAATGTATCATATGTCCAACTCCATATCTTTTTTAGTGAGTGTTGATTTCAATCTATATGAAATATTTTAGAGAAGAGAAAAGTATAACAAACCACAAAACTATACAAAAATACATCTTATTTATAACAAGTATGGGAAAATGTTTCCCTAAAACTGAAACAACTCAAAATCTTTTTCTTCCCTTTTTTGCCTACTAAGTTTTAAATATGTGTTTTAATAATACTTAGTTCTGGGCATAGAACTTTCTAACTAGCACTCAGAGTTTCTGACAGCTATGATGGCTGACTGATAAAAACTCTGTAATACAATTTACAAATGGTTATCAGAACCCATTAAATGTTCACTTTTTTTTTTTACCTCAACTGTAGCAAGTCTGAGGAAATAATCTTAAATCTGTAAAAAGATACATATTCAAGACTATTCTCTAAGCTTTATTATAAGCTTAAAAATGAACAAACAAAAAATATCCAAATAAATAAACAAATTGAAAAACCTAAAATCCATAAGAGTATGGCTGAACTTGTGACTATCTACCAGACAGATACGCAGTGGTCTTTAAAAAGATTACAAGTAGGAGAAATGATTACGATGTAATTTTATGTGAATAAATCAATGTAAAATGAATTGAAATATGAGTAAAACTATCTAAGAAACATACTACAACTAGTACTGGCAGGTAACTATTTAAAATGACAAAATTGACCGAGTCACAGAAATGGCACTAAGGCAATGCTTTTATTTCCTCTATTTTTTAAAATGTGAAAATAATCTTTAATTTAGAAAAGTTGCAGATCCTTTTTTCTTCCTGAACTATTTGAAAATAAGTTGCTGACATGATGCTGAGTCACCTAGGAATACTTTAGTGTTTCCTACAGAGGGACATTCTCTTTTACAATCCCAAGCATCCATCGAAGTCAAGAAATTAACTTGAGTATGTTACTACCATCTAATCCACAATCTCTGTTTGTCCCAGTAATATCCCTCATAGCAGAAAGATCCTGTCCAGAATTACAAACTGCATTTAGTAATATTATCTATCATTTTGGAATAATTCCTCAGTCTTTCCTTGACTATTATGAACTAAATACTTTTGAAGATTATAGACTCATAATTTTGTAGAATGTATTTTAATCTGTGTCCAGTGCTTCCTCATGATGAGATTCACATTTTGCACATTTGACAGGACTATCATAGAAGGGACTGGGTTCTTATTGTGTCTTGTCTGGTGGTACTTTTCAATCTGATCCATTACTGATGATGTGTGTCATGTCGATCACTTGACTAAAATGACTGTTGCAGGTAAAAAATTAAAATTATTTTGGCTTATCCCAGTCTCTTCAGAGATATATAGTAATTTTTTTATTCCCTGTATATTGTCTGTATCCTGGTTCTCACTTGGAATTAGTGACTTCGAATTGCTGATCCTGTTTAATCCCCTCTTGGAGTTTCAGTTTTGCTCTGCCTAGCATTCCACCACTTTATGCTGCTGAGCAAATGATGCTGTTGGTGTCTTAGTCAGTCCTTCTATGTCTGATCTGGCTTTTTGCTGCTATGTGGTCCATTTCAGGGAAATGGTTGTTGATTCTCCTTGTAACCAAAATAGACTCCATCCAGGTGGGCTATCCTGCCTCCTGTAACTAGGATGCTTGAGAACTGCATGGACCCAGTTTCCAAGTCTGGTACCTGGTGCTTGGCTTCCAGGGTTCCCAGCATTATAGGCGAGTAAGGAATGATATTTTAGGGAGCTTTACCTGTAATTTCTTCTTTTTTGAAGCTGATTATATTTCTTTCTTCTCCCTAAAGTTGTCTCTTGAAAAAAAAAGAAAAGATTCTTTTGTTTGTTCTTTTCAAGGAGCTAGCTCTTAGATTTATCTATCAGGTGTGGGTTTATTTATTTTTGAATTTATTAATATCTGTTTTTATTCCTGTGACCTCCTTTCTCTTAATTTTTTCAGCTTTGTTTTGTTCTTCCTATTCTAGTTGCTTGATTAATTGATTTTCATTTTTTTCTTGTAAACTTTTTCTCTCCTAACTCAGGTCTGAGTGGACAGGGTTCTGCAAATTACTTGACAATAGATTAGCAGGAGAAAAGTTTATTACACATTCAGAAGTATGCTGTAGTGATAATTTATTGAGTAGCCAGAGGTAAAGGTGTATATACCAATTTAACAGAAGAAGGGGGGTGTTAGGGCTTCAATGGGAAAATATGGAAGGTTCTATTGCATTTTTAATGATTGTTTCATTGAACTTGCCATGGATGGAATCATACTGGAACACATAGACTATGTAGTTGAGGTTAATAAAGGGGTCATTGATGGTGAAAGTATCCACTGTGTCAGAATTAGAAGGAGCCCTAG
>NW_006442491.1:2803555-2818750 GCF_000325575.1 Pteropus alecto | reverse complement strand
TCGTCAGTCAATCAGGGAAGAGCAGAGAGCCTCCTTTGTTGGAATTTTATAGGGAAGCTTAAATTGGACTTTTAAAAGTTTCTTGAGGCTTGGATGTCAAGACAAGAACTCACTACCAGATTTCACTTGCAGTAGTCATAGATTTGGGTGAATTCTTTTCTTGAGGTCCCAAAATATCATTCCTTACTGACCTATAATGCTGGGAACCCTGGAAGCCAGGCACCAGACATCCACGATGGCTTTGTAAGCATTAGCTCCGTAACATCAACCTTATTTCCTTAAGACTATCTAGACATATTTGATTCTATGCACATCATTCTCAAATATGTGACATTCCAATCAAAGCCTTTGTCATGTAACTAGTGTTTCCAATTATGTGCTATTACAGGAAGGACAAATTCTTATTGAACTTATCAAAATAACTATATTGCCATGAAAAGGAGACTGAATACTCAATAGGAGTTTTTGAAATTGGAAGGATCAGAGCAGAAAAAGATAAATATTTCATTTATATTAACAAAAGTATAATCTACTAAACTGTTCTAAATTAAAAATAGCTTAAGAGAAAAAAGAAAGTGGTTTCTTAAATCCAGGAGCAATATTTTAAACAGAAGACATAATTATCCTTTATTAGTTCATTTACTACCATATAATTAATTCTTGTTATGCTTGATTTGGGTTAGCAGTTTCATGAACCCATCATCTTTCTCACTAGAGTTTTGTAAATCCTTACTCAGCCCAGTGGTATGATCTCAGTTATTTAAACAATGCCACCAGAAACACATACTCTAGAGCAGTGGTCCCCAACCATTCTGGCACGAGGGACCTGTGTTCTTATGAGAATCTAATGCTTGATGATTTGAGGTGGAGCTGAGGCAGTGATGCTAGCACTGGGGGAGCAGCTGCAAATACAGATGAAGCTTCGCTACTTGCCAGCTGCCCACTTCCTGCTGTGTGGCCTGGTTCCTAATAGGCTGCTGACTGGTACCAGTCTGTGGCCCCAGGGGTCAGAGACCCCTGCTCTAGAGTACCTGGTATAATCCCTTTTCTATGGGTCTTTGAGATAGTTCCTTTTGCTGAAAACAAATATTCTGGCTTGTAGCTGATTGCAAGAGCTTTCAGGAAAGCATCAGAGTAACCCAATAATTATCTGTTGATGGTAAAAGACTTGAATGGCTATGGCTAAAGATCTTAGGAGAGTTCATTATAAAAATAACACAATGAACAAGGAAATTTGGTTGCTTCTGTGGCATACTATATTCTAAAATAACAACTGGAATGTTGATAACATTGTATTGTTATTGTTTCATATTACATACAGCAAAGCAGTACCAGGACATATGTACAGCAAGTGCACTGACAAATTTCTAGGAAGTTTATGTAATTCATGAAATACTTATATTAATAACATTTATCAATGCAAGTATAACCTAGAGAAAATTAAACATCTCTTCTTATTTGACAGTGCTTTTCATGCAATTCAACATATCTAATTTTTGATATCTCTCTTTTTACGAAAGGTAAACAAACAAATCCTTTGAGATTTTCCAAGGACCCTCTGGGAAATCAGTTTAAGGTCAAGATTTTATTTAGGATTTGATTTGGGATTGGCAAGATACATGTTAACTTGATTTTATAGGGTCACAGGTCACTATGAAAAAATAGTTACCTAGTTAATCAAAGTAACAATAAAGAATTCAAAAGTAACTGTAAGACTAACTATAGAACAGTTGCAGAAACAAAAAACAAACCTTAGTTACTTTATTTATTTTTAAATTTAATTTAATTTTTCAATTATAGTTGACATATTAGTTTCAGATGTACAACAGATTATACATTTATATATCTTACAAAGTTATCACCCAATAAGTCTAGTAGCCATCTGACACTATACATACTTATTACAGTATATAATATTATTGACTATATTCTCTATGCAATACTTTACATTCCTGTGACTGTTTTTATAACTGGCAATTTGTACATCTTAATCCCTTTGTGTTTTTTCACTTATCCCCCCAAACTCCCTCCCATCTGAGAACCATCAATTGGTTTGCTTTTTAGATTATTTTGTTTTTTAGATTCCACATATAAGTGAAATCATATGGTATTTGTCTTTTCCTGTATGACTTATTTCACTTAGCATAATATCCTCTAGGTCCATCCATGTTGTCACAAAGAGCAAGATTTCATTCTTTTTTATGGCTGAGAAATATTCCATTGTACACATGTACCACAACTTTCTTATCCATTCGTCTATTGATGGGCACTTAGGTTGCTTCCATATCTTGGCTGTTGCTGCAATGAACATTGGGGTGCATATATCTTTTCAATTTAGTTGTTTGGATTTCTTCAGATAAATGCCCAGAAGTGGAATTGCTAGGTCATATGGTAGGTCTATTTTTAATTTTTTGAGGAACTTCCAAACTGTTTTCTACGTGGCTGCACCAATTTATAATTCCAACAGTGTATGAGGGTTCCCTTTTCTCAACATCCTTGCTAACACTTTTTGTTAATTTGTTGATGACAGCCAGATAGTAATTCTGATAGGTATGAGGTGATATCTCATTGTGGTTTTAATTTGCATCTTCCTGATGATTAGTGATGTTTCTCATCTTTGCATATGTCTATTGACCATCTGTCTGTCCTCTTGGAACAAATGTCTATTCGAGTCCTTTGCTCATTTTTTAATCAGATTGTTGGTTTTTGTGGTGTTATGTTGCATGTGTTTCTTTTTGTTTGTTTGTTTTTTACAGAGTCAGTTCCCTTTATTAAAATTTTGATTTTCACAGACCTTAAATACAAAATAAAAGTAGAAATAGGCCCCAGTTAGGAACTACAGGCCTGACCTCACCTGCCCCCTGCTGCAGCAACTTGAACAGGACAAGGAGGAGCTATATCCCTATATCTCCTACCCTCTGAAGAGCTCTTATCACTGGACACAAACTTTTTGCTCTGGAAGCCCTCACTTAGCTTCCTTGACAACAACTTGAATGATGAGCCCCTAGCAGGTGTTGACTTTTTTTTCTATCTTTACCTTTACTTTTCTTTTTGACTTTTCCCTCTTAGAATGCTCACCCTGGCCCCTTTCATATTTTTTCATGGCTTTTTCATATTCCCCGCTGGCATCCTCTGCCTTGCGATCCCATTCCTTTTTCTTCTCTTTGGACATTCCCTTCCAGATCTCACCTGCCTTCTTGGAAAGATCCATGATACTAATGCCAGGATGGTCTGACTTGATCTTTTCTCTGCTGGCATTGAGCCACAGCATGTAGGCAGGCATGGACCTCTTCGGGGCGTTGGGATCTTTGCCTTTCTTTACCTCTATAGGCTTCTTGCGGCTCTTGGGATCCTTGGCCATCTTGGCCTTTTTAAACTGTTTTCATTTCTTCTCATCCCGGTCACTGTTACCCTCATTACTGGAGGAGCTGGCAGGGGCCTTACTGTCAAACTCCTCTGCTACATTTCTTCCTCTTCACCTGGGTTGAATGGCTCATTGCTTTCTTCTCTTAAGTCGTTGTTGCTGCCCTTGGCATTCTTTTCCTGGATCTTGACCTCCTCCTTCACCTGTTCCAAATAGGCATCATGCTGATCTTCATTAGAGTCAGCATATATCTCATAGTTTGGGTTCATGCCATCTTTCAATCTGTGGTTTTTGATGATAAGTTTTCTGCATTGAGAAAAATCAAACAGCTTACCATACTCCTCTCTCTCAGTGCTACTGAAGGTATACTGACTGCCCTGCTTGGTCTCAGTTTCAAAGTCAAAGGAACGTGTGGTGGCAGTGCCATGGGCAAAGTTGACAAAGTGGATGCTGGAGCGGATATGCATGGGTGGCTTGTGGACATAGATGAAGCCCTGCTCCAGTGGGCACAGCAGTCCCGAGCTTGCCTTGTAGGAGCAGGTGATGCACTGGGCCCCAGAGTGCCCTTGGAAGTTGCCTAGGACTGTGGTCTTGCAGTTCACCAGCACTTTCTTGGCCGGGCTGACCATATCATAGAGGGATCCTGACATGTTCTTGGTGAGTTGCCCCTCATAGTACTTCTTTACCTCTTTCTCATTCATGTTGAAAGTCAAGGAGATGTTCTTATCTTTGGAGAAGAGGAGGATCAGGACTTAGTAATGGGTCTGGCCCTGCATGTTGGGGGGATCCAGGCTGATCACAAAGCACAGCTGGTGCTGGTCCTTGTGGGTCAGCAAAAAAGATGCAGCACCATGGTGTAGTAGGGTATGTTCTAGTTAAAGGTCTTGCTGTGCAGGTGCAGAAAGGTGGGGTAGATACGAATGTATCAGCCTTGGGGAGTCAGACGCTGCAGCTCCTGGAAAATACAGATGGCGTCTCCAGTGGCCTGGATCACATCCACCTTAGACAGGACATTCTGGGCAAAGGCCTCAATGGGGTCCATGTCATCTTCCTGGGAGGGAGACATGCAGAAGCACACCTCTGTGAGAGAGACCTCTGTGTCATTGTTCCGGTGCAACTCCAGTGACACATCATTTTTGCCTGTGGTGAACTGGGATATGTTGCTAAGGGGTATCTTGAAGACGGGTTGATGTCAAATGTCAAAGGAAAGCAGCTGCCCATCAAACTTCACTATTCCCCAGTTTCAGCCCTTTTCACATAAATCCTTTTCTATTAGCTCAAGGAGATAGTGAGTTTTGAAAATATCAGAGTTTCTTAAACTCCGATTCTTAGAAGCTGCTGTACTTGTGGACATGGTCATTCTTTGTGAGTGGTGCAAATCCACAGCCCAAACCTAGGCAGCACCAAATATCTTCTGTCCACTCCCCCGTCTGGATGTTGTTCATTCTGCTATCTTACTGTTCTTAAAGATGATGCCCTGGTGGCTCAACCTCAGCCAACCATCATTCATGGAGCCTTTCACCTCCTGATAGATGTCATTGAACTCCAGTGTTTCTGTCATACCGACCTACCCCTTTTGGCCTCAACTGGTAGCTAGGCCCCAACTCTTGGATGGTTGTACAGATACTCAGCACAATGGGGATCTCCTCAAGCAGCAGCCTCTCAATGGCTGGGATGTGGGTGGTGGATGTGCAGGGGGACATGGTGGGGGGACAGAGAGGATGGGGAGGGAGGCACTGGGACTGCATGTATTTCTTATATATTTTGCATATTAACTCTTTATCATTGATGAATATCATTCTCCCATTCAGTAAGTTGTTTTTTCATTCTGTTCACGGTTTCCTTCACAGTGCAAAAACTTTATAGTTTGATGTAGCACTATGTGTTTATTTTTTCTTTTGTGTTCCTTGCCTGAGGAGACATATCCAAAAATATAGCTATGTCAAAGAGTTTTTTGCCTATGTTTTCTTCTAGAAGTTTTATGGTTTTGGGTCTTGCATTTAGGTCATTAAAACATTTGAGTTTATTCTTGTTTATGGTTTAAGAAAGTGATCCAGTTTCATTCTTTTGCATGTATCTGCCCAGTTTTCCCACCACCATTCATTGAAGAGACTGTCTTTATACCATTGTGTATTCTTGCCTTCTTTGTCATGGATTAAATAACCATATAGGTGTGGGTTTATTTCTGGGCTCTGTATTCTGTTTTATTGTAGTATATGTCTGTGTTTATGCCAGTACCATGCTGTTTTAATTACTATAGGCTTGTAGTATAGTTTGATAGCATGATACCTCTAACTTTATTCTTTCTCAAGATTTCTAGGGCTCTCTGGGGTCTTTTGTGGTTCCATACAATTTTTAGGATTATTTATTTATTGTTCTGTGAAAAATGCCATTGATATTTTCATAGGGATTGTACTGAATCTATAGATTGATTTGGGTAGTATGGATATTTTAATGATGTTAATTCTTCCTACCCATGAGCATCATATATCCTTCCATTTATTTGTATCTTCTTCAATTTCTTTCTTCAATGTGTTCTAGTTTTCTAAGAATAGGTCATTTAACTCCTTGGTTAAATTTATTCCTTGGTATTTTTTGATGCAGTTGTAAACAGGATTGTTTTCTTAATTTCTCTTTCTGATAGTTCATTATTGGTGAATAAAAAATACAACTGATTTCTGAAAAATTTGTATCCTGAAACTTTACTGAATTCATTTATTAGTTCTAACAGTTTTATTTTTGTGTATTCTCTATATAGTATCGTATCATCTGCAAATAATGAGAGTTTTACTTCTTCCTTTCTAATTTAGGTGGCTTTTATTTATTTTTCTTATATGATTGCTATGGGTAGGACTTCCAGTATTATGTTGGATAAAAGTGGTGAAAGTGATATCTTTGTCTTTTTCCTGATCTTAAAGAAAACGTTTTCAGCCTTGTACCATTGATTATGATGTTAACTATGGGTCTGTCATATATGGCCTTTATTATGTTGAGGTCTGTTCCCTCTAGCCCCACTTCACTGAGAGTTTTTATCATAATTAGTTGCTGGATTTTGTCAAATGCTTTTTCCACATCTATTGACAAGATCATATGATTTTTGTCTTTCATTTGATTATGTTGTGTATCATGTTAATTGATTTAAAGATATTAAACCAGCCTTGTACCTTAGGAATAAATCCCACTTTATCATGGTATGTGATTTTTTTATAGTATGCTGAATTTGGTTTGCTAATATTTTTGTTAAGGATTTTTACATCTATGTTCATCAGGGATATTAGCCTATAATTTTCTTTTCTCGTAGTGTCTTTTTCTGGTTATGGTATCAGGGAAATGCTGGCTTAGTAAAATCAATTTGGGAACCTCCTCTCCTCTTCAATTTTTTGGAATAGTTTGAGAAGGATAGATATTAATTCTTATTTGAATATTTGGTAAAATTCACCTATGAAGCCTTGTGATTGAGGGATTTTTTTATTGTTGTTGAGAGTTTTTTGATACTACTTTTGTTTCATTAGTTGTTATCAGTCTGTTCAGATATTTTGTTTCTCCCTGATTCAGCCTTGGAAGATTGTCTGTTTCTAGGAATTTTATCCATTTCTTCTAGACTGTCCAATTTGTATAATCCTTTGTATTTCTGTGTTGTCGGTTGTAACTTCTCCACTTGTATTTCTGATTTTATTTAGTTGCGTTCTCTTTTTTTCCTTGATAAGTCTGGCTAAAGGTATATCAATTTTAACTTTTCAAAGAACCAGCTCTTGGTATCATTGATTTTTCTATTGTTTTTCTAGACTTTATTTTGTTTGTTTCCACTCAGACCTTTATTATTTCCTTCCTTCTGTTTACTTTGGGCTTCGTGTTCTTTCCTTTTTTTTCCCTAGTTCCTTTAAGTGTATAGTTAGTGGTTTTTTAAGATTTTTCTTATTTCTTGAGGTAGACCTGTATTGCTACAAATTTCTCTCTTACAACTGCTTTTACTGTATCCCATAAATTATGGATCATTGTGTTTTCATTCTCATTTGTCTCAAGTTTTTGATTTCTTCCTTGATTTCATTGTTACCCACTCATAGTTTAGTAGCATGTTAGTCAGCCTTCATGTGTTAGTGTGTTTTTCAGTTTTTTACTTGTAATTGATTTCTAGTTGCATGCCATTGTGGTCAGAGAAAGTGCTTGATATACTTTCAATCTTCTTAAATTTCTTGACTTGTTTTGTGGCATAACATGTGGTCTGTCCTGGAAAATATTCCAAATGCACTTGAAAAGAAAGCATATTCTGCTGTTTGGGGGCGAAATGTCTTAAAAATATCATTAAGTTCATCTGGTCTAATGTCACTTAAGGCCATTGTTTCCTTGTTAATTTTCTGTCTGGAAGGTCTATCCATTGATGTCAGTGGGGTGTTAAAGTCTCCTATTATGACTGTATTTAACTGTCAGTTTCTCTTTTTATATCCAGCAGTATTTGGTTTATATATTTTGGTGCTTCTCCCATAGATCTTTGTGAGTTATATATATCCTCTTGTTGGATTGACCCTTTTTATCATTATGAAATGCCCTTCTTTGTTTCTTGTTATACCCCCCTTTTTAAAGTCTATTTTGTCTGATGTAAGTATTGTTCCCCCAGCTTTTTGTTTCCATTTGCATGAAATATCTTTTTCTATTCCTTTACTTTCAGTCTCTGTGTGTGTTTCAATCTGAAGTGGGTCTCCTGTGGGCAGCATATGTGTGAGTCTCATTTTTTTATCCATTCAGCCACCCTGTGTCTTTTGATTCAAGCATTTAATCAATTTGCATTTAAAGTAATTATTGATAGGTATGTAGTTATTGCCATTTTATTAATTGTTTTCTGATTGTTTTTATAGTTCTTGTTCTTATTCTCTTGTATGTCAATGATTTTCTATAGTGTTGCATTTGGATTCCTTTCTCTTTATTTCTTATATATCTCTTGTAAATTTTTGGTTTGTGGTGACCATAAGCTCCATCTATACCATCTATGTTTGTAGCAGTCTGTTTTAAGTTGATTATCACTTAAGTTTGAATGCCTTCTAAAATTGCTACAATGTTTACTTACCCCCTCCACGTTTATGTTTTTGTTATTATTTTTCACTTCTTTTGTTTGTGTTTGTTGGTGTGTATCCCTTAATTTATTGCAATTATACATGATCTTTCTACTTTTGCCTTTTTATCTTTATACTAGCTTACAGTTGGTTGATCCACTGCTTTTACCCAGTGTTTCACCTTTGTCAGTGAGAATTCTTTTCTTTCCTATATTTTCTCATTCATATTTTTTATCTTTTCTTTCCTATTTAATGACGTCTCTTTAACCTTTCTTGTAATGCTGGTATAGTTGTGATGAACTCGTTTAGCTTTTTCTTGTCTGGGAAACTCTTTATCTGTCCTTCAATTCTAAATGATAGCTTTGTTGTTAATCTAGTGTGCCAACCATTGTCTTTTAATTAGAGTATTTAGTCTATTTACAGTTAATGTTCTTAGGGGTTTATATCTACTGTCCTACTTTATTTGTTCCTTATGTTTCTATGTTTCATTCTTGGTGTCATTTATTTGTGTCTTTTTCTTTCTTAATCTCACCAGAGTCAATTTAATTAGAATTTTCAAAACTGTAGCTTCAGGATTTAGTCTATTCTCTCTATTATATTTTGAGACTGCATCAATAATACATTAATACATCAATAATACAATCAATAATACAATTAATGCATCAATAATACAATAATACATCAATACATTAATACAATACAATAATACAATACAATACAATAATACAATACAATACAATAATACAATACAATAATACATTAATAATACAATAATACAATACAATACAATAATACAATACATTAATACAATACAATAATACAATAATACATTAATAATACAATAATACAATAATACATCAATAATACATTACTGCCACAATAATCCTGCTACCAAACAACCACAAAACCACAGTGGCATACCACAATAGGCATGTTTTGCTTGTAGCTGGGGTCATCTAGGCAGCTTTGCTGATCTTGGCTGGGTCTTCTCAAAGGTCTTGGGGTCGGTTGCTTATTGACTGATCTAGGCTGGCCTTGGCTCTGCTTCATGTGACTTTGTCCTTTAGCAGGCTAGATTGGGCATGTCCTCATGGTGATGGCAGAGGTGCAAGTGATTGAATGGAAACATACAAAGCCTTTTGAGGACTAGGCTTTGAACTAACTCATGTAACTAATCCAAAGCAGGTCACATGGCTGAGACCAGAATCAGAGTGAGAGAATACTACATGGCAAAGGGCCTAAATACAGAGAGGGTAAAAATCATTATCATCATTGCAATCCATGTTCATGGAAAAAAGAATAATGCTGGTGGTTTGTGTCATGGCTTTCTTTCTTCTGTCATAAGCAGGTACAGACTCCAATTCAGCCTGCATGGAAGAGGCTAAAACCTATAGACTCATCTCAAGACAATGATCTTGGAATTACCAGTGTACAGAGCTCAAGTTCATTATATTATATGGCTTGAAGTCTGCAGTACGGGTAGTACAGATAGAAGGCGTTTCCTTGAAAAATATGAAAAAAAAAGCCCTTTGTCCTCATTTCATGCAATCTGCCTAGTTTTTTGTTTTGTTTGTTTGTTTGTTTTGTTTTTGTATCATTAGGGACTTTATTATCAGCCTTTTGCTGTTCATTTGGTCATTCAGCAAATACTGAGTACATCCCATAGGTTTCGGAGTCTAGTTTAGTACATGGTGAGTCTAATGGTAGGATAAGTATGCAAGACAAATGAATTTACAATAATCGAATTATTTTGAAGGCTAAAAAATTGTGGTGGGACCATAGCAGAATGAAACCTAAGTCATCTTTAGAGCATCAGCCTAGACTTCACAGAAAAGAAATCTTTTGAGTCAAAACTTTGAAAACAAATTTTAGCTTTCTAAGTGAATAAGCAGAAAGATTTTCTTGGCAGAGAGAACAAAATGTGCAAAATAAGGAGATGTTAGAGACCTTGGCCTGTTAAGGCAAAATGCAAATTCATCGTTGTTGGAGCATGAAGTGAGAGTGTCAGGAGATGAAGCAGGATAGGAGAGCAAGGCAAGGCGATCAACGCTTTGCATACCTTGTAAAAGAGTTTAGGTTCTATTTAATCACAACATACCTGATTATGAACCTATAGGAGTCTTGAATTAGAAAGAGATACATGGTCAATTTCCAGTTAACAGAAAGACTTTCGAAGGGCCAATAGTATCTAAGAAAAAGATGAGATGGGACTGAACCAGAACAATGATTATGGATGAATATGAGAGATACTTAGGAGAATTAATGGAACTTGATGTTTTACTGCATGTCGGGGAGGAAGGTTATAGAAACGGAAATAATCAAGGATGACTTCAGAAACTAGTTGGATAGTGGAACCATTTTGCAAGATGGGAATAATAAGAGTGAAAGAATTATTTGTTGGAGATGCTATGATTTCTGATTTGGACAAGTTGAGTTTGACCTTCCTAGCAGACATTTAGATGAATATACAGCACAGTCAGCAACAGGTGCCTACTGGGTTAGAAGGAAATGTGACTTATCAAAAGATGTTTACATCCTAATCTTTGGATCCTATAAATGTTACCTTAGTTTTATTTAGAAAAAGAGTCTCTGTAGGTGTGATTAAGGATCTTGAGATGAGGAGATAATCGTAGATTATCTGAGGGACCCTAAATGTCATCACAAGTGTCTTATGAGAGAAATGGAGGGAGACAATACAGACAGAAGAGGAGGAGGCCATGTGACCACAGAGGCAGGGATTGGAGTGATGTGGCTACATGGCAAGAAATGCTGGCAGCCACCTAAACCCTTGAAGAGGTAGGAATAGATTCTCTGCTGGAGCCACTAGAGGGAGCATGACTCTACTGACACCTTGATTTCTACCCAGGATACTGATTTTGGACTTGCATATTCCAAAACTGTGAGAGAATACATTTCTGTTGTTTTAAGCCACCAAATGAGTAGTAATTTGTTACAGCAGCCACCAGATACTAATACAAAGATTACCAAAAGGCCAGAGGTGAACCAAGGAAAGAAAAAATAAGGACATCATCACTCTTTAGCAAAACTCCTTGAAAGAGTTGTTTGTGCTCATTGTTTCCATTCTTTTTTATTGTCTTGAGGCTATTTCTTATCCTTTCACTCTCAGCCTGTGTCCAGAGGACTTCTCTGATCACTCAACCTAAAGCAGCTCCCAAGGTCTTATTTTCTACATGCCATCTATCATGACTTTATATTTTCTCATTTATTTACTTTGGCAGCACAGGTTAGTCCTCATTACTGAATTCCCAACATCTAGAATGTTATTATCTAACAGAGGGAATGTATGAAATACAAATTTTCAAATGAAAATTTGAATTTTCAAATTTTCAAATGAATGGATAAATGAACACTTAATGCGAAAGTTAGGGTTTGTGTGTGGGTCTGTGTGCGTATGCCTGTATACCCTGATCACTTGTAAGCCTCTTAGAGTAAGAGGAAATACATCTTATTATTTGCTTCCACCACCTAACTGAGTGCCTACAAACCATTGTTCTCTATTGAATTTTAGTTGAAAGAATGATTTAACTTGAACCTCTCATCTTTCCTCTTTTCTCTTAAAATCGAGTGACTCATTTATGAGTCTTTTCTGAAATCATATTATAATATTAAACAAAAAAGACTATTTTATAATATTTTGAAGATAGAAATGTACTTTTATATGTACTTTTATAAACTTTTTTTTGAACCTTGATTACATTAGTAGTACATGAAACTGTCCCCCTTTAAAAAATTTTGGATAATGCAGTTAATGTTGAGTTCCCTTTGACCAACATCCAAGCTTTATTCTCTGTCTCCTCCCCAAAGATAGTCATTATTATAACTTTAGTATATATCCATCCTGACCTCTTTTCTTATACTTTTATATGAAGTCCATGGATTCATAGAAAAGACACTACCAGTTTGTATCAGTTTTATATATATATATACACATATATACATATATACATACATACATATATAGACATATATATGTATGTATGTATGTGTGTATGTGTGTGTATTTATATATATATATAAATGGTGTCTTGTGGGTATGTGATGCTTTGAAATTTGCTTCTTCATTCAACTCTTTGAGATCTAAGAATGTTGATATGCACAGGACCAGGACACTTCTTTTACCTTCTGGGTAGTATCAGAATGCATACAGAATGTGTACAGAATGTGCCACATTTGTCCTTTGATGAACATTTGAACTGTTTCCATAATTTTGTGATTGCAAACAATGTTGCAGTAAACATCTTTGTGCATGTCTCCTTGGGCCCCTTACAAGAGTTTTCACAAGCTGTATTCTCAGAATTGTTTCCACTGGACTTGAAATACTCACATTGCCACTGAACATGACCATACCAGCAGCCTTCCTCCAGAGCTTTTCCTAGTTCTCTAATACTTAGTGTTGGCAGTATTTTTAACTTTTGCCAATATGATAGATGTGAAAGGGGATATCAATGTTTTAACCTTATTTCTGCATGCCTATTGGGTTATTTCTCTTTAACTGGAATTCAGTTGTTGGTCTATTATGTGCGTTGCCAATATTTTCTCCAGGTATCTATCTACTTTTTTTTTTAGGGTGATTTTGACAGAAACTTAGATTTTAATGTAGGCAAATATATCAGTATTTTTCTTTTATGACTTCTGCCTTTTGCATTTTTAAGGAAGGAATTTTCAGCCACCAAGATCATAGAGATATTCTTCTTTATCTTTTTCTAGTAATTTCAGATTAGTTTTAAAAATCTTAGTTTTAGTTTTAAAAGGCTGTTACTATATCTGCAGATTATTTTTGCGTATTGTATGAAATTAGGAACTCAAATTAATTTTTTTGCCATATAGTTAGCCAGCACTATTTATAATCTATTCTTTCCCCACCACTTCAAAATGCCACCTTTAACATATATCAACATTTCATAATTCTCTGACTCTTTTCTTGATTCTATTCTATTCCTACTCCAATAAAACTTGTTTTTTTTTACTTTTTAAATAATGTTTTTTTAATTTTTCAATTATAATTGACATACAATATTATATTAGTTTCAAGTGTACAACATAGTGATTAGACAGCTATATAACTCATGAAGTGATCACCCTAATAAATCTAGTACCCCTCTGACACTGTACATAGTTATTACAATATTATTGACTATATTCCTTATGCTGTACTTGCTCTCTCCATGACTATTGTGTAACTATCGATTTGTACTACTTAATTCCTTAACCCTTTTCACTGATCCCTCAACCCCCTTCCTTCCGATAACCATCAAGATGTTCTCTGTATCTAAGAATTTGTTTTGTTTTGTTTATTTTGGTCTTTAGATTCCACATTTATGTGAAATCATATGGCATTTGTTTTTATCTGACTTACTCTACTCAGCACAATACCCTCTAGGTCCATCATGAAATATCTTTTTCTACCCCTTTACTTTCTGTTTGTGTATGTCTTTTAATCTGAAGTGAGTCTCTTGTAGGCAGCCCATGTAAAGGTTTTGTTTTCTTTCATTCTTTTGTTTTCTTTTTCCTTCTTTCTTTTTTTTTTTCCTTAGAGTTTTGTTTTCTTATCCATTCAGCCACACTATCTTTTGGCTGGAGCATTTATTTCTTTCTGATTTGAAGTGCTTGTTGATAGATATGTTGTTATTGCCATTCTTTATTCATATTTATGATATATATATATTTTTTCTTCTTAAAGAAGTCCTTCCAACATTTCCTGTAATGCTAGCTTGGTAGTGATGAACTCCTTTAGCTTTTTTTTTTTTTTTAATCTGGAAAGCTCTTTATCTGTCTTTTCATTCTAAATGATAGCTTTGCTAGTTAGAGTAATCTGGGTTGTAGGTCCTGGCTTTTCATCACTTTGGCTATTTTGTTCAAGCCCTTTTGACCTGCAAAATTTCTGTTAAAAAATCATCTGACAGTCTAATGGGAGTGCCCTTGTCAGTAACTAACTACTTTTCTTTTGCTGCTTTTAAGATTCTCTCTTTGTCTTTCACCTTTGGCATTTTAATTATGATGTGTCTTGGTATGGGCCTCTTTAGGATCATCTTGTTTGGGACTTTCTGTGCTTTTTGGGCTTTTATGTCTATTTCCTTCACCAGGTTAAGAAAGTTCTCCATCATTTATTCTTCAAATAGTTTTTCAAGTTCTCGCTCTCTCTTTTCCTACTGGTACTCCTATGATGCAAATGCTGTTATGCTTGATGTTGTCCCAGAGGCTCCTCAAAACTATCTTCATTTTTTTGGATTCTTTTGTGTTGTGGCTGTTCTGATTGGGTGTCCTTTGCTACCCATCTTCTAAATAGCTGATTTGATCCCTCACTTCATCCACTGTGTTGATTCTCTCTAATGTACTCTTATCTCAGACATTATATTCTTTGGTTCTGACTGATAGAAATGTTTTTTTTTTTCTTTCTTTCATTCTTTATTTATTTTTTATTGTGACATTGGTTAACTAAATCCAATAAGTTTCAGCAGTACACTTTAACAGTAAGGCATATATATTACACTGTGTGTTCACCTCCCATAGCTAGATTTCTTTCTGTCACCACATATTTCAATGTCTGTAGAATTAATGACCTCTTCTTAAGAAGTAGATTAATACAGCTATTTGTTAAGCTGTACTGCTACATGGGCTTTACTGTCATGTGGTTCAAAACTTCAATCTTTTATGTGAAAGGGCTGGACTCATGAACGTTCATGAGCTCCCCTGATGAGGGCCAAAGTAAGCAGAAAATGAGGGGGGACAGAATAATGGGGAGCATGTGTACCAGGAGACAGA
>NW_006442491.1:2793293-2801259 GCF_000325575.1 Pteropus alecto | reverse complement strand
CGGTAGCATGTTGTTTAATCTCCATTATTTGTGGTTCTTTCTGCTTTCTTTTTGCTGTTGATCTCTAGTTTCAAAGCATTATGATCAGTATAATTTCAACCCTCTTATATTTATTGAGGCTTTCTCTGTGTCCCAGTATGTGATCAATTCTTGAGAATGTTCCATGCGCACTAGAGAAGAATGTATAAGCAGCTGTTTTGGGATGGAAGGCTCTGTAAATGTCAATTATGTCCAGTTGGTCTAAAATGTCATTTAAGGATGTTATTTCCTTATTGATTTTCTGTTTAGATGATCTGTCCATATCTGACAGTGGGGTATTTAGATCCCCTACTATGATAGTGTTTTGGTCTTTTCCTCCCTTTAGTTCTGTTAGTAATTATTTTACATATTTCGGGGCTCCATGATTGGGAGCAAAGATATTGATAAGAGTTATGTCTTCTTGGTGCATGATTCCCTTTATCATTAGGAAATGTCCTTCAGTATCTTTCTTTATCTTTTTTATTTTGAAGTCTATTTCATCTGATATTAGTACCACTACTCTTGCTTTTCTCTAAATGCCATTTGCTTGAAATATCATTTTCTACCCTTTCACTTTGAGTCTGTATTTGTCTTGGAGCTGAGATGTGTCTCCTGGAGGCAGCATATGGTTGGATTTTGTTTTTTGATCCATTCTGGAATTCTATGCCTTTTTATTGGTCATTTCAGTCCATTTACATTTAGGGTGATTATTGAAATATGAGGTCTTCTTATAGCCATTTTATCTTTTGCTTTCTGGTGTCTCGGTATTTCCATTGTTTCCTTGTCCTTGTGCTTCTGTTTTCTTTATTTTGGTTAGCTTTTGTGGGTTTTCCCTCTGGTCCTTCTTGTTTTATGTTATATACAATGGTTCTGAATTTTCGGTGTGTGGTTATCATTTACAAATATGTAAAGGATATATAAATCGTCCATTTTCTTCTGTGCATGCCTTATATCCATTCCCTTTTGTGAATTTGGATCTTTGAATTTTCCTTTTTTCAGTCATTGTTGTCTTAGTTTGTCCCTTTGTATGCTGAACATTCATTACTGTCTTGCTATAGCAATTCTCTTATTATTATTAAAGCTTATAATGCTCTGTTCTTAGTAAGGGTTGCACTCCTCTGCTTCTATTTGCCTGATAGTCTCCTTACTGCTTATTGTGTATTTTTTTTTTTGTCATTTTGTTTTAGGTGAGCTGACCCCTTTAAAAGGTATTTTCTGTAGTGCAGGCCATGTAGTGGAGAATTCCCTCATTTTTTGTACATTTGGAAAGGTCTTAATTTCTCCTTCATATCTAAAGGAGAGCTTAGCTGGATACATTATTCTAGGCTGGTAGTTCCTTTCACTTAATAGTTTAAATATTTGAATCTATTCCTTTCTGGCTTGTAAGGTTTGTGCTGAGAAGTCCAAGGACAATCTAATGGGTTTACCTTTATAAGTTACTGTTTTCTTCTCCCTGGTTGCCCTGAGAATTGTCTTTGTTGTTGATTTTTGATAATTTTAATACAGTTTGTCTTGCTGAGGGCCTTTTTGGGTTGAGATAATTGGGTGTTCCGTTGACTTCTTGAATTCCAAGTTCCAGCTCATTCCTTAGATTTTGGAAATTCTCATCAACTATTTGTCTGAAAATGCTTTCTAGTCCCTGCTCCTTTTCTTTGCCTTCGATAATGCCCATTTTCTCTTATTTCCTCTCCTGATGGTATCACCTAGTTCTTGTATTTCTCTTTCATTATTTTTCATTCTTTGGTTTCTCTCTTCTTCCTTTTGATTTATTTCTAGATTTCTGTCTTTGATATCACTGATCCTTTCCTCCATTTGTTTGACTCTATTTCCCAAGCTTCCTATTTCATTTTTCAACTGTTTCAGTGTGTTGTTGTTGTTGTTGTTTTATCTCTAGAAGATCTATTCTTCTCTTTTTGACGGTTTCGATCTCTTTGCTAAAGAACTCATTCTGCCCATCTAGTTGTTGTTTCAATTCTTGTAATTGTTGATATGACTCGTTTCGGAACTCACTGAGTTTTTCAAAAGTATCATCCTGAATTCTCTGTCATTTAAGTTGTATATTTCTATATCTGTAAGCTTATTTTCTGGAGATTTTTCTATTTCTTTCTGAGATTACTTGTCACCTTGGTTGTTCATACGTTTAATGAACTATTTTTCTACCTGGGCATTAATGGAAATGTATTCTGCTTTTTTTCCAGAAATATTTATTAGATAAAGGTGTCTCTTTAGCCTGCTGCACAGAAGGCACTTTTCCTTTGGTTTCCAGTAGTTGGCGTCTAATACTTTTGGATCCCTGCTTTATATAAAGCGTTAATCATGCCTTTTTATTTTCTTATAGATATTTAATCACGTTTACTATCCTCAGTTTCAGTCTCTGCCAGTGTTAGTGACAGTTTTGGTAGCATTTGCTCAGATTCCCTTGTGGCTACATGGTGTTTGGTCTTGGAGGGTTGGGGGGAGGGGCCCTCTGAGTTGGTAGTTGGGGGCTGAGCTCAGCCTTGGTTTTGCAACTGTGGTCAGTAAAAATCAACTGTTGTTTCTCTGCTATCCCGCTTCTCTGCTTTCTGCCCTGATGTCTGGGCCCTGCCACTGACTGTGTGGAACTCACAACTCTCCCAGGCAGGGCTGTTTAGGGAACTCACCACACCTTCTCCCCTCCTCCTCCACCTACAGGGAGCTCTGGCGGCTGCTAGAGGCAGCTTCTTTATTTCTCCCAGTCCACCTCTCGACACCCAGGATTCTGACCTGTGGTAGCTCTTATGCGCAGATCCCACACTCAGATGTGCTGGTGTGCAGTTTGGGTGTTTTTTGTTGAGTTTTAGATGTTTGGCTTATTGTTGTTTTAAGGGGAGAGATCTGGGGATGTCTTTCACTCCGCCACATTTCTCCGAAACCTCAGAAATGTTGTTTTTCCATCTCCATTTATATGTTTTCTTTCTCTTTGTTAAAATTCTCACTAAGTTCATCTACTTTTTCTGTAAATTCATTGAACATCCTTATAACCAGTGTTTCGAACTTAGCATCTGGTAGATTGCTTGTCTCAATTTCGTTGAGTTCTTTATCTGGAGCTTTGTTCTGTTCTTTCATGTGGGACATGTTTCTTTGTCTCCCTACTTTGGCTGCCTCTCTGTGTCTTTCTTTTTATTAGGTAGGGCTCCCGAGTCTCCTGGTCTTAGTAGACTAGCTTTATGTAGTAGGTGCCCTGTGTGGCCCAGTGGCATGGTCTGCCCTGGTCACCTGAGCAAGGTGCTCAAGGTGTGTCCCTTGTGTGGATCGTGTGTATTCTCCTCTTATAACTGACCATTAGTTACTGTTTGCATGCTGATGGGAAGGGTTGATTTTGGGGTTGATTGGTTGTGAGAATTGGCTGGTGAGGGGCTGACCAACAAAGCAGGATTCATTTGTCAGGGCTCTGGTGCCTTCCCAGTCTCCTCAGATGTGTCCTCCTCAGATGCAGCCCTGGTACTTCAGTTCTGGTGCTGGTTGAAGCAGGCCACTGGGTACACTGGCCCAAGGATCTCCTTGAGGGGTTCTGCTTCAGACCAAGTTCATCTGCAGCCTGTGCACCTCTGGGGCCACATGATAAGAGTCACCAAGCAATCTGCAGATGGCTGGCAGCCATGCTGGCCTTATAGATGCCTTGAGAGGCCAAGCCGGGGACCTAGGCTGACCACTGCTAGTATGGGGCTTGGGGCTGCTCAGCAAGAGGTACAGGGCATGCTGAGGCCAGATGCTGCTTCTTTAGGTTTTGTGAGCCTTTGAGAGATTTTATGAAAGTCCACTGCAAGAGCCAAGACAGGCTGTTTCTATGGAATACACCACTGGAGGCAGCTTGGATGAGCCTGCAAGTTGGGAGAGGCAGCATCTCAGGGAATCACCTGGGTGGAGTGACTTGTGTTATCCAGGTTGATGGAGACAGATATGGTGGCTGCCTGGGTCTGCATACTGGGAGGGATGAGGGCTCAACAATGGAACAATAAATACTGCCAGTACTTCTATCTGGGAGAAAGTTGCCCCATTCAGCCCTCTCCCTGAAGCTCAACAACTCAGTGTCTCCCAGTATGTCCCTGGTACTCCTCAAGCAGCTGCCCCAATGCTGGAGCTCAGAGCAAGTGAGTCCATCAGCGAGTTAAGTCTGGGCCCGGGCCATTTCAGAAGAATTGTGTGCAACCCTTGCAGCCCTCCGTCTCACTTAGCCACAATCACCACTGGTTTTCACAGCCAGAGGTTATTGGGATGTCTCTTCCTGGCACTGGAATTGTGGGCTGGAAAGCCCAGTGTGGGGCCGGGACACTTCACTCCTCAGGTAGGGGAGGGAGGCTCTGCAGCCAAGATAATCTTCCTGATCACCATATGTGGTTGTAACACCAGTCTGTTTTGTTTCTCCACCCCTCCTTCTTGCTTTAAGGTGACTTCATATGTTCCTAGTTATATGGCTTCTGTTCAGCCAGACCTCAGGTGATTCTCAGTGATGGTTGTTTAGTAGTTTTGCTATAATTTTAGTGTGGTCGTGACACCAAAGGCGTGTACAGCATTTACCTTCTACTCTATCTTGACCAGTGTCCTGGCTCTAGCTCCAATAAAACTTTTGGTAATATGGCTTTATAATATGTCTTAAAATTCATTAGGAAATTTGGTTCATTCTTTGTTTTTATTTCTTAAAATTTTGTTAACTACCTATTCCTTCATATTTACTCTTTTATAACCAGTTATTTCATTTCACAAAAAATCTTGTTGGAATTTTTTATTGATATTTAAAATAAATGTAAAAAATACCAGATTGTATGCTATTATTTTTTTCCTATTATCTTCAAGATGTATTATTTAGCTTTCCCTATATATTATTCCTATTAGTAAAGAGCAAGGCAGACCCTGGTCTTGTGGGACTTAAAGTCTGTACAATTTGAAAGCTCTCTTTAAGAAAAATAATGCAAAATTATGAATTCAGTAGTAGCTATGCCTTATAAGAGGCGTGTACTAGTAAAGGTCCTGAACCTCCAGCTTGATTAGCTTTGTAATAAATCTACTTCAGCTAAGCAGTCTCACTTAGAAAGTCCTAGCAAATTGTTCCTTCACTCTCACTCGAATAAAACATTGGTTCATGACTTCTAAGCTACTTAGGTGCTGTAAGCAATAAAATAACAAATTTACAGCCTCAATTGTGTTTTTAGTTGTGACTTATATAATACCATTGCCTCAACTTTTCCCTAGGATAGCACATTTGAGGATCTCAGGGCTGTGAACATTAACTAATTAAACCTCACAAAACCCCAGAGACACAGGAAAGAGAGCCATATCATCACCTTGCTGAGTTCTGAAATGCAACCACCTCTGAGGGGGAGCTTGACAGCTGCTTAATAATAAACTGCAACACCCAGTGACAGTTTAGCCAAGGCAATTAGTCGTTGTAGTTGGTAGTCGTCCCATGAACATTAGACTGTCAAGCAGTGAAGTCACCAGGATTATTATCATTGCAAAGTCTAATCTATTCTTTAAAGATTTCTGGCTTTTTAGTAATTTTATCCTAATTATAAATTAATATATGCACAATGAAGATCCAGTTTTCTTTTAGTTGTTTTTTGTAGTTCTTCAAATTTAAAATTTAAACTAAGAAAAGTCTATTTAAAAAAAAAATAAAGTGCAACTTAAAATTAAGGAATATTGATTTTTTTTTTAAATAAAAAAAGTTGGCTTCTGAGCAAAATGAATCAATGATAGTGGAAATCAGAAGAGCAACTACCATTAAGAGGTATATTAGCTGGATGGGGATGAGTAGAAGCTTCTGAACACTGGAAATGCTTTAGATTTCATTTGGATGGTTGTTATATGGGAGTAGATACATTAGAAATTCATGCACTTTACCGTATGTGTGTTATATTCCAATAACAAAGTAAATTAACCTAAAAAGCATGCTACTCTTGTCATGAGAGTGCTGGAAACCCCATGTAGATTATCTGGAAACTTTTGTAGGAAGGAAGACATATTCAGGAACTAGAGATGTGTTACATTTATTCTTCAAAGCATCTTTTTTCAGAAGAGAGATTCTAAGTCCTTTGCTCCTCTCTCATAACATTTTCTCTCCAAAAGAACTACTCCTTATCCTTATGCTGGGATGCAGTTTTCTCTCATTGTACCTTCAACATTATGTACCTCCTTGTATGTGTCCTTAACACCTCCCTGGGCTTCTAATTCTTCTTAGAATTTCCTTCTATTTCATTCACTTACATCTTTGCCAGAGCAGGTATAAGACATGACTAATATGGAGATTTGGGGTTGAGAGGTATCTACAGGGGCAGTTGCCCTGGCTGGTACTAGAACACAGTGGGAGAGAAGGAAGCAGAGAGGATCTAGGCTACTTCTGGCCTCAGGGCATCTGATGCGATTAGAAAGGTTAGAAAGAAAAGAGAGCAGCAGGCCCATGCTGGCAGCAGTGTCTTTGGAGCCTCCAGCAGAACCAGGGTCCCTCCTGTATCTATGGAAGCACTCCAAGGAGGAGTAACCCTGGGCCTAGCGTCCTAGGGCTGCTCTGAGCTAAGGCCCAAAGGCTGTGAGCAGATGTCGTGGCTGAGAATCCCACAGCAGAGCAGGCACAGAATGAGCCAGAAAGGAGGTGTGTGGGGGTGGGGAAAGAGGGGGATGAAGAGGGAGAGAAAAATGGGGAGAGAGAAGGAAAGGGAGGGGAAAAGGAGGGAGAGAGAGAAAGACAGGCAAGAAGAGAGACAGACAGGAAGAAAGAAAATAGAAAGTGGGAGCGGGGGGCGGTGGTGAGAGAGAAGGAGAGTGGAGAGAAAGAGCTTTGTAGACAAAATGGGAAAAAAATTTTCTACCGCATTTGTTAGTGAAGGCTAACTATATGAACACTACCCTGATTATTAACTTTCCAGAACTTATTAAAACAATAATTCTCAGCTCTAGTTCTTGTTTAGAACGCAGAAAAGTGAAAATAGTAGCTGTCGTCAGACTGCATGTTCACAATATTTTCAAAGGGAAAGCAGCCATTGTGCTAATCTTTAGCATTCAGATAGCACTGACATAGCTAATTGTGGTCTTAAAATCATTTCAAAACCCACCATTCGGGAAGTTGATAATCAGTGGTTTGTAAATTTCAAACGGGTCTCATGTGAAAGGATCAAGTAGCTTAGTAACTAGCAGAGGTTGAGGGCTTCTTGGGTACCAAGCCAGGTCCAGGCCAGGCCTATTACTGGCATCATTTTATCTCTCTCATGTGGATGAGGGCATAGAGAGGTAAGAATTGGAGTGAGCTGTGAAGACCCTGTGCTTCCCATCTCACAGTACTGCCATCTGCAATATAATTCTTCAGATGTGGTACAGTTTAGGAACACATTACCATGCTGTCTCCAGTTTCCTGTAGCTCTGAATATATTTATCATCTGCTTACTGTCCTTATGCCATTCTCTCTCTCAAAGATGCTGAGCTCAGGAATAGCAGCCAGGATTCTCAGAAAACAGTTGAAGAGCCACTGGAACATGTCTCTTCAGAGGCCAGGAAAAGAGAAAGCATCCAGGTAATGCTTATTCACCCATAGCTGGCTTGTGGGATAGTCCTGGGGACTGCTTGTGCAGTCACGGTCAGGGGCGGTCCTGGTGCTGGGATCATTGCTGAGGTGAAAGGCCCCACTAGCACTAATGTCAAGCAGAGTGGCCCTGGAGGAAACAGAGGCTGCGTGTTTGCAGACAAATTAGAGCCTTACTACTATCTTTAAGAATATAGGTCAGAATGGAATTTCATCCCTTCTCTACCTTCCTTTTCATTCATGACCTGATTTCAGGAGACTGAGGGGGGGATACAGCTGCTCATTTAAAATCAGTTAAAAAATCCATACTTTCTGCAGAGACTTACACACTGTCCACATACTCAAATGAGGCAATGTTTTCCTTTCTCCCCGATTGGGCCCTTCAAACTACAGAAATACCCAGCACAGTTCCCT
>NW_006442491.1:2760876-2792587 GCF_000325575.1 Pteropus alecto | reverse complement strand
CAGGAACCCCACCCACCCACACCCTTCTGCTGCCAGAATGATGCTGATAGAGCTCTGTATATGCTGCTTCTACCACCCTTACTTAAAGCAGGGAAACCTATACCAAAGGAGGCCGTAGTTAGCCAAGGTTACTTCTTGGGTAATGTTGTCAGCCTAGTCCTGCATCAGCACTGTATGAGGCCTCCCTGCCTCTCTCTACAAGTTCATATCTGCCACCTCCTTTAGGGCCTACTCCACAAAACTTCCCTTGATTAACTCTTATTTTATAGTGACTAATCCTTTATTCTCTATCCCTTGCACAGCTTGGACCTAGAAGTTACACTTCATGCATCAATTATTTGCCACAATTTCAGTAAACAGTTTTTCTCTTCTTCCCATTGTCCAGAGAGAAAATATGTTATAGGGACAAAACATTTGTAAGAGTTTTCCGCAACTGTATCTATCAAATGTACATACATACGCTCATGTATACACCTATATATATTATGTCAGTCATCTGCATCTCCGGTTCCAATAACTGCTCCCTCCTATGAAGGTTCAGGCCAAGGGGTAGTAGTATCTTTCTCCAGTTGCTATCCCTGGGGCCCATCCTCATCTTTGTTTGTATCCACTCACCCTCCCCACACCTTCGCATGTGGTCCTTTGTTAAACCTGCTTGTCTATTGGAGTGTGGTATCTATTTTCTGCTAGAAACCTGAGAATTCAGGCAGAGATTGGCAGGGCTCTGTGGATCCTGCTCAGGATTTTGAACTTTTCCTACGGAGCAGAGGAAGTCTGTGAAGATTATAAGTGGAAGAATGACATGATCAGACATTCTTATTCCCTGTTGATGAGCACAGTTCTGAACTTCACAGTTCTGAACTTTCAAGTACCTTAACTGAGTTCGGGAACAAAGTTCAAGAATATATGTAGAAATACAAAATTATTCATCAGCCAAGTAGGTTAAATCACAATGTTTGGAATCCAATAAAAAAATTTCTAGTCACTCAGAAAACTGTAAACACATGATGCGTAAAGCGAAAATAACTCAACCAATTGAAGCCAACCCAGATCTGAAGCAAATATTAGAATTAGTGGACAAAAACATTTTAGTTATTATAATTACATAAGTTCCACAGGTTAAAGAGAGACATAGAAGATATAAAAATACCCTGAATAAAACTTTTAGAGATGAAAACTACAATTCATGAGATGAAAAATACACTGGAAGGATTAACCACAGATTAGACATTTCAAGGTAAGGAGTTAGTGAACTTGAAACAGAAATGAGAATTTTTTTAAAAAGATCAATGTATTAGCGAGCTGTGGGATAACTTCAGTTATCTAATATGTATGTAATTGGAGTCTATAAAAAAAGAGGAAAGAGAGATTGGAACAAAAAATGTATTTGAAGAAGTAATGACTAAAAAAATGTCTAAACTTTATGAAAACAATAAACCCATAGATGCAAGCTCAACAAACAGCAAACACAAGAAACATGAAGAAAAATATACCAAAGATAATAATAATCAAATAGTGAAAAACCAGTGGTAAAGAGAAAAAATTTTAAAGTAGCCAGAGGAAAAAAAATACTAGTTGGGAACAGAAGAACAAAGATAAGGATGACAGCAGATTCTTTACTAGAAACATTGTAAGCAAGGAGACAGTGAAGTCACATCTTTAAAGAACTGGAAGAAAATAAACTGTTAACCTAGAATTTTATACCTAGTGAATATCTTTTAAAAATAAATGCAAAATAAAGACTTTTACCTACACACAAAAGGTGGAAGACCCAGCTGACCCATTACTATAAGAAATGTTAAATGAAGTCCTTCAGCCAGAAGGAAAATGAATCAGATGGAAATCTGGGTCGGCACAGAGGAATGAAAGCACAGGAAATGGTAAATATGTGGGTAAATGTATAAGATTTTGTTCTTATTATATACCTCTTTAAAAGATAATTTACTACTCAAATAAAATAAAAACAACATAGTATGGGCTTATAACAAATATAAAAATAAAATGTATGACAAAAATAGCACAAAGACCAAGAGAGGGAGAAATGTAAGTATACTGTTTTAAGATTCTTGCGCTACACCTGTAGTGGTATAACATTACCCAAAAATAGACTATAATAAGTTAAAGATGCACATTATAAAGTCTAAAAAGAACCCTACTAAAGTTACAAATCAAATTGAAAGAGTTATATCTAATAAGCCTATAGAAGAGAAAAAGTGGAATCATAAAAATATACAATTAATCCAAAAGAAGGCAAAAAGAGAGGTGATAGGGAATAAATAACAGATGGAACAAAGAGAAAACAAATAGCAAGGTGACAGACTTAAACCAAATCATATCAATAATTATATTATATGTAAATGGTCTAAATATCCCAATTAAAGACAACATAAAGCATGTATAGGTAGGATAAAAAAGCAAGACTTAGTTATATGTGGATTACAAAAGAGCGCTTTAAAGATACAGTAGGTTCAAATTAAAAGATTCAAAAAGATACACCATGCTAACACTAATTAAAAGAAAGCTAGAGTCACTTTATTCATTCCAGACAAAGTGGATTTCAGAACAGGGAATATTACCAAGGATAACAGAGGTCTAGAGGACAAACAATCCTAAATATTTATGCACTTAATAGCAGAATTTCAAAACACATGAAACAAAAATTGATAGAACTTCAAAGACAAACAACTATATTTGGAGATTTCAATATCCCTCACTTAATAATTGACAGAACAAATAAACAGAAAATCAATAAGAATATAGAAGATTTTAAGAACACTATTGACCAATTTGACATAATTGACACTTATAGAACACTCTACTCAACAAGAGCAGAATACATATTCTTCTTGCGTGTGCATGGAACTTTCACCAAGGTAGACCAGACCATATTCTGGGCTACAAAATGAGTCTCAGTAAATTTTAAAGGATTCAAATCATCTAAAGCAGGGATCCCCAACTCCTAGGCCATGGAGGTTCTTGTTAGGAACTGGGCCACACAGCAGGAGGTGTGCAGTGGGTGAGTGAGCAAAGCTTCATCTGTATTTGTAGCCACTCCTCAGCACTAGCATCACTGTCTCAGATCATCAGGCATTAGATTCTCATAGGAGCACCAGTCCCTGGTACCCAAAAGGTTGGGGACTGCTGATCTAAAGTATGTTCTCTCACAACAAAAGACATACAAGAAAATAAAACTACAGATCAATAGCTCTCATGAACATCAATGCAAAAATTCTAATACAGATTTTGGTAAATTGTAGAAAAATGATTAAATATCATGACCAAGTAGTAAGGTTTATTCTGGGGAATGTGAAGTTGATATAAGAAGGTTAATTAATGTAAATCACCATATTAACAAACTGAAAAAGAATAATTATATGTTTATCTCATAAATGCAGAAAAGGCATTTGAAAATTCAATATTCATTCCTCATAAAAACTCTCAGAAAATTAAAAATAGATGAGAACCTCAATTTGATAGTGGTTATTTTTGAAAAACTTATAATTAACATCATACTTAATGGTAAAAGGCTGAATGCTTTTCTACCAAGGTCAGGAACAAGACAAGAATGTATGCTTTTGCCAGTTCTATTCAAAATTATACTGGAGTTCAAGTCAGTACAAAAAGACAAGAAAAGAAATAAAAGGCATCCAGACTGAAAAGGAAGAATTAAAACTCTTTTATTTGAAAATAACATAATCACCTAGAATCTACAAAATAGCTACTAGCGCTATTAAGTATTTTGGCAATTGCTAAATATATACAAAATTAATATGTAAAGTTCAGTTTTATCTCTATGTAATGGCAATGAACAATCAGAAGTTGAAATAAATATTAATTACAGTAGTACAAATGTACAAAGTAGTTTGAGATAAATCTGACAAAAGATATTCAGGACCTGTGTACACTGAAACTACAAAATATTTCTGAGAGAATGAAGTAAGACCTAAAAAAACAGAGAGATATCCTGATATCCATGTTCATGCTTTTGAAGACTCAATTTTCCAAGATGTCAGTTCTTCCAATATTGATCCAGTCAAAATTTCAGGAGGACTTTTTATAGAAACCAAAAAATTGTTTCAAAGTTTATATGGAAATGGAAAGGACCTAGACTAGCCAAAACAACATTGGAAAAAGAACAAAGTTATAGGACTAATACTGATTTCAAGACTTATAAAATTCTTGTAATTAAAACAGAGTAGTGATGACATCAAGGTCAGCAAGTAGATTAATGGAACAGAATAGAAGATCCAGGTATAGACTGAGCATATAATCTATAGTGACCTAAGGCAGATCATTGTTTGCCTGTGGTTGCATAGTAGCATAGGGTGGGAGGGTGGGGCACATAGAAACACAGAAACTTTTAGGAGTAATGTGTATGTTCATTATTTTTATGTGATGATATTTTTATGGGTGCATACATAGGTCAAAACTTTTCAAAAGGTACACTTTAAATATACGCAGTTTACTGTATGTCGGTTATACCTGAATAAAGCAGTTTTAAAAACCTAGTGCAGCTTTCAAATTACACAGAAGAATAGAAGTAGAAGAATAATAGATGTTATCGTTACTAACATCTACAGAGGATTAGGAAGAGCCAGTACTATGCTAAACAACTGTCTGTCTGTCTGTCTACCCATCCACCTACCCACCTACCTATCTACCTACCTACCTACCTACCTTTATTTTATCTGTTTAACAGCCTTATGAGGTAGGGTGCTGCTCTTAGCCCCTTTTTACAAATGAGGAAACTGAGGCTCCATGACATTCCTACTGCCACACAGCCAGTAAGCAGTGGAACCAGGATCTGAGCCCACACAGCTTTCTCTAGAGCTTAGACTCTGAGCCACTGTGGGCTTTGATTAATTCTCATGTCTTTCTATTGTCATTTGCAGGGAAAAATCACAGAAGAAGCTGCAATCGAGGAACTTTCATCAATAGTCCAAAGTGGAAATACTAGTGAAATAGAGGTAAGGCTTGCACAGGGCTTCGTGTGCTGATTGGTCCTCACGTGGTTTACATCTCCTCACCTAAGTCTGTGTGCCCTTTCCTTCTCCAGGCCTCTCTATCTTTCTAACGAAGTTCATATCTGCCACCTCTTTTAGGGCCTACTCCACAAAACTTCCCTTGATTAACTCTTATTTTATAGTGACTAATCCTTTATTCTCTGTCCCTTGCACAGCTTGGACCTAGAAGTTACACTTCATGCATCAATTACTTGCCACAATTTCAGTAAACAGAGTTTTTCTCTTCTTCCCATTGTCCAGAGAGAAAATACTTTATAGGGCAAAACATTTGTAAGAGTTTTCTGCAACTGTATCAGATGCATATACATACTCATATATACACCTATATGTATTATGTCACTTATCTGCATCCCAGTTTCCAGTAATTGCTCCCTCCTATGAAGGTTCAGGCCAAGGGGTGGAGTATCTTTCTCCAGTTGCTATCCTCATCTTTGTTGGTATCCATTCACCCTGCCCACACCTTCACACGTGGTCCTTTGTTAAACCTGCTTGTCCTCTGGAGTGTGGTATCTATTTTCTGCTAGAAACCTGAGAATTCAGGCAGAGATTGGCAGGGCTCTGTGGATCCTGCTCAGGATTTTGAACTTTTCCTAAGGAGCAGAGGAAGTCTGTGAAGGTTGTAAGTGGGAGAATGACATGATCAAACATTCTTATTCTCTGTTGATGAGCACAGTTCTGAACTTTCAGTGAGTTCCCAAGTGCCTCTTCTTGGTAGTTCAACTGACTTGGCATGAGTCAGCACAAAGTCTAGAGAGCCCTTGATGGGGTGACAGGGAACAGGAGGTTGAATCATCTCAATGTAGGTTGTGGGACAAATTCACTGAACACTAATCCCAGATACTAGAATTCTGAGAGAGAGCCAGATAGATTATCATACCCCTCTCCTCTCCAGATTCTGACCAATTAAGAAGTCTTCACAGAAGTCAACTAGGGATAAAAATACCACTTTATTTTGGCTAAATCTAAACTGGAGAACAAAACTTGGACCTGTAACAGAAATGGATTTCCTACTTACTCCTACAGAATTAAATGTACAAACCTGGCTGTAGGCAGGCCTCACCCTTGGGGCAGCATTTGCCTTCCCAGGCTAAGTGTATGGAGGAGAGGAAAATGCATATATCTCAGAGTAGGATGGGCTGCTACAAAGAGAGTACATTAAATGGGCACAGGGTCCATTTTCTGAATCTCACTTTAGCATGTGCTGTGGGACCCCTGCCCATATCCTTCTGGCACTGCTCATTCCTCATCCTCCTGAGGAACAGGACTTCACGTGCTTGGTCTTTCCCCAGTGCTGTGTCTGCAGGCAGGTCAGAATCTGGAGAGCAGCCATTAGCCAATGACTGAAGGCAGCTAGAGAATCAGTACTCCAGCTCTTTTGTCTCTTAAGTGGGTTCTCCACAATTTCCCAGAGATCTCGGCATAATTGAGTCCACAGTGGTATCCCTCTTGTTAAACACTCTACATTGGTGTCCTTCAGTTTTTTGCCTCACTTCATCTCTCCCCTTGAAGAATTTCCTGGCATCGCTTTCCAAATAAACTTAGTTCAGAGTTTGCTTCTGGGGAAACCCACATTAGGGTACTCACTCTTTGTTCCCTGGGAAAGAGAAAGTGAGACATGCATCAGAGGGGAGCAGTTTTCTCTTTGCTATTTCTAAGAGAGTAACCATTCCTTTAGGAACCCAAACAAGGATGTGGCGGGTAGGGGAGATGGTTCCCATTGCATTAGAAGTACTGAAACTCCAGAGGGCATCTGGGTCAACAAGATGAATTGATCTCTCTCTTCTGGAAAAAAAAAAAAAACCCCACTGAAATGACAGTAAAGGAATAAGAAGGGTACAAATTTACAAAGACAATGAGACTAAGAGAGGAGATTTTGGAATATGAGCACTTTAAAATGTTTTAGAGTGAAGAAAATCGATGGCGGAGTTTACACTGGCTTAGTACAGCTGAGGAAGGTGAAACTCAGGTGCCATTATTAGGGTAGAAAATAGTGAAAAATGTATGACTTTTCTGGTTGTCCTCAATAGGCCAAGGACCTTGAGCTTCTGTGGAAGATGGGGCCAGGCTGGTACATGGCATCTATTTGACAATCTGATATGGAGTGTCAGGGGCACTAGATTCCCTGCAGATGGCACTTAGCTTGTCATCTATACCCTAAGTGAAATGACCAGATGACTAATCTCTGGAGAGATTGAACAGAAGCAGCTCCAAATTCAGATTCAGCCTGTATATCTGAGGCTAATGGGAAAACAGAGAAAAGACCAATAAGTGGAATTTTCCATTTCAAGTGGAAGAACGTGTCAACCTCTTCTCTTGCCATATTTCCAAATGCTAAAAGCCATATCTTTGTATTAGTTTTTTATTGCTGCTGTAACAAATTACTATAAATAATGGCTTAGTGGCTTAAAACAACATAAATTTATTATCTTATAGTTCTGGAGGTTAGACACCTAAAAGAGGTCTTACCGTGCTAAGATTCGGGGGCCCTATTCCTACTGGAGGCTCTAGGGGAGAATCCAATCCCTTTCCTTTGCCAGCTTCTGGAAGCCATTTGCTTTCCTTGGCATGTAGCTCCTTCCTCCACCTTCAAAGCTGGTAGTATAGCATCTTTCAGTCTCTCTTGGACTCTGACCCTTGTTCCTCTCTATTATAAGGACTCCTGTGATTACATTGGGCCTACCCAGTAATCCAAGGTAATTTCCTTGTCTCAAAATCCTTAACTTAATGACATCTGTAAAGTCTCTTTTGCCCTGTAAAATTAACACCCTCAGGTTCTGGGGATTAAGCCATGCACATCTTTGGGGGCCACTGTTCTGTCTACCAGGAGACTGGAGAACTTACTTCCCGCAAAAACCTGACAGTCCCAGAGAAAAGGCTTCCAGATAATGTCCCTGGAGATGGTCACCCAGTAAAATGTCAGGTCTGTGTTTGATCACCCCACGAAGTGCCCAGTTAGCTATTGTGCTTTGCTACCTACCAAGCACTGTTAGTTTTAGGAAATGGAAATGTGTTCTAGTCATAAAGAACATACACCACAAACAAAGAAGACAACAAAAGGACCTGGAACTGAAATGGGTGCTGCAAAACAGGAAAGCAGGTGGTACAACAGGCAAGGTGAGCAAGGCTAGATCAGAGGATGGAGAGAGGAGAAATGAAGTCATGGATTACCTCAAATGCCTGGTTGTCTGGGAAACAATACAGACAAACACTTGGCAAATCTGACAAAGCATTTGAAAAAATTTAGGAAACCAAGATAATCAGAGTATATAAATGAGAACACAGTCATACTATACTTCTTTGCTCAGTAACAGTGATATTTACATACTCGTAATAATGTGAATACTTGCTGTTTTAACCCTGAATTGTGCTATACATATAACAGACAATCTGGCGATCAGTACTTGCCTTGCTTGAGGGATGGGGGATTGTAGAATATGGGGAAAAGGTAGTATAAGAGGGTTACATCTATCCATCACATTAATATCCAAAAGGAATTTCAAAAACTGAAGAATTAAGAAATAGTATAAGCACATATTCAGAAATATAGAGGTAAATTACAAAAAAAAAATGAAAAAGTTGAAACTGCTAGCCAGTAAGGAGATGGACTTGGGAGGACAGAGGACTCCTGATTTTCTTCGTAAGTTTTTAGTGGCAGTATTATTTTAATTTTTACTATATGTATGTATTACTTTGATTTAAAAGAACTCCAAGATAGATCTCAGAGTTAATCATTTAAGGTGAAACTGGAAGGACTCAATGCTAAGTTTCTAGGTGGCTAAGGGCAATTGGATCTCCCAGGCTCTACCTTACCACCAAACTGCCTGAACAGTCCCAAGATTTAAAAATTCTTGTAGTATAGAATTACAGTGAAAACACTTTTGGGGACAGATGTATTTTGCCTATAGAATTAATATGTATATACTACTACTATACTCCAACCTCTACCCAGTGGTGCAGTTAAAATATTGATCCTATATCAAAGACCAAGTGAAATCATTCGTTTTTCTGACCTTCATGTGAGAACTTTTTTCAGTCTTTTTATAAATTTTTAATACTTCATTAAGAATGTCTCCTTAAAACTAGGACTGGCTCAGGATGATTTGTTTCAGGTGAGACAATCACATCTGTCCTAGGAACATAGAGGTGATGCAACCACTAACCCATTAAATTGCAGAAAATAAATAAGATTTCCATTTGGTTTCTCCTCTCTGCTTGCTCTAGGACTTAGAAAATCTTGGTCAAGAGTCTACTGAGGATGATACAAATTACTATGGTAGTAACGTGAGCTCAGCATCTATCTCACTGTCTGAGGAGACCAACTACTTCCGCCCCATCTACATGGGAGCCTCTGCTGCTTTTTGTATTCAGCTGTTTTGTATTGATGAGAAACACGAAGCAAGGCAAGTACTGAACCCCAGATTGTCTGTTAAGGTAAGACACTCTTATGGCATTGGTGGCCCAACATTGTAACCTTGCAGGGCCCAAACCCAGCACATCCTAATCTCCTGGGAAGCTCTTTTAAAGGAACAGATTCCTGGGTCCCATTCCCAGAGATTCTAGTCTGTAAAGTTTGGATAAGGCCCACAGAACTGGGCTGCCCAGGGTCTGGCTCAGTTGGGGATCTAGAAAATCATCACTTAAGCAACCATGTGCTGCTCCCCATTTTTGAAAGTTATTGTGGGAGAACTTTGGATTTAGGTTGCTGCTTGTCTAGAGTTTTTTGGTTTTGACTAACAGAAAATCCAACTCAAACTGGAATAATTGAAAAAGAATAATTGCCTCACCATAACAAAGGATAAGTCCAGTGGCAGGACTGATTTTCATTATGGCTTGGTACAGAACTTAGATAACCCAATCAAGGACCAAGTTTTTCTCTCTACCTCCCAGTTCTGATTCCCTGCTACTGGCCTCAATCTCAGAGCAGTGTCCCCACTTAGAGCCAAAAAAGCAGACAGTGAGCTCAGGCTGTGCACCAAAACCTAGTGAAGAGGACAGTCTGGTTCAGACCTAGCTTTCCAGCCAAAGCCCCATTGGGCCCAGCTGGGCCATGTGCTCATTCCTGAGATGATGGCCAGGGCCAGGCTAGGCCATGATGACAGCTAAGTCTCTTGCCTCATTCTACCAGCTGAATCTGCAGATGGAGCCTCACCCAAAGGTAATCTGAAGGGGGATAGTAGGACACCAAACAATGGTCTAGGGCACCTGCTAGAAGGAATAGGCCTGGTGCCGGCCAGACAACTCAGTCACCCCATTTTCTGTCCCTCCAGAACACCCAGATATTCACTGCTTGCTCCCCCTTGTTGTCTGGATATAGACCTCTGCCCTTGATGCTTAGAACCCACATCTCCTTTATGATGCTTAACTGCTCCACCATTTTGTCCACAGAACAATCTTGAAGAGGAAAAGAGTGGCCCATTTCTATAGACTGGAAGGTTCTAGAGTAGTTTTAGGTGACCAGGAGCACTGCTGGACATTTCTTTTTTAGAGGGTATTTAAACATATTCCCAGTCTCCCAGCCTCACTTAGAATCATATTTTACTTACACTTTTTCCTCTTAAGTTTTCAATTTCTTTGGACATCTGAGAGGTTGAAAGGGGGAAATCCTTCTATATTGATTATATTGTAGACATCTAAAAAGCCTACAAACCCATCTAGATTTGTTGTGTATATTTATTTTCTCTTATGCATTCATATATGATTATGCTTAAAATGTGATTTTTGAATTTTCAAACAGAAATTCGATGACCCATTATGATTTGCCTGTGAATATACATCTGTAGCTGGTCAGAAAATCGTTTGCATATAAAAGAGAAAGAGATCAGAGTAGTTTATGGTATGCCTACATCTCCCCCCAGCTCTTCCACAATGGAAGGGAAGGATCATGTCCACAGAATGACTATCTTGGTTTTTGAATGTGCAGAGATTATCGATTGCTATAACAGTACCTTCAGTTCTAGAAAAATACTTTATTACTGATGTGTGAAGCTATGAAGCTTATGACTGCTGCAACTGATTAATGTTCAGCTAGACACAAATTCTCACTAGTGATTGGCTGACCACTGCCTGAGGGAGAGAGAGCCATAAATCTCTTTAAATATACACCCATGCTGCATTTGCTTTCAGATCAGTGACAATGTTTATTGTTTTGTTTACAGGTCACTGGATTTTATGAATTTTGTTTTCAGTCTATTTCCTGTAAGTACATAATGAATTTTAGTAACATAATTGGTTTTGTAAGCTAGAAAAGTAAAATGCCATAGTCATTGTTCAAACATTTAAAATGCTATGAATGTTGAGATTTGAACTGTTTCTGTGTTCTGAAAATAAGGTTGAATGAAATGTTATGAACTCGTAAAAGTAGAAAATACTGCCATTTTTGATGTTTTTAGTCATGCTGTTTTAATAGTTTTCTTTCAATGCATAGTTTCTTTTCGAGATAATGTTACTCATGTTTTATCAGAATCAAATCATTAATAGAATGATGGTAGTACATGAAAATGTCAAAAATTATACTGAAGCGAATTAGACTGTTATATTACTTTGTAGCTTACATTAGCTTAAAGAATTCTGAAGCCATTATATTGCTTCTTCAAGGGTAGGAAAGTGGGAACTTGTGCCTGATTTTCTGCTTGGCCCTGCCTAACACAGTGCCTGACTTGTTGGAGGGTCTACCCCCAAGCAAGCATCCAAGTACAAACAAGATACTCCATTGCAGGGTGTCCTAGCCTCTTCCTCTATTTTTGTTTCATTCTTGTCAAGGGATGGGGATACTAACCAAGCTTTATCTCTTTACCGGAGGGAAGAAAGTGGGGAAAGAAGATAACTGAAGAACAAAATGGATTTTTATAGACTTTTTCCATGTTGGCCTATCAATTAAGTAGAGTTAACAACTGTACTTCTTCAGTTGGCTAATTATAAGCCAAATTTCTATTGCTTTATTTTTCCTTGATATTCTTTACACTGAGACAAAAACAAATATGGTTTAATTATGTTGCCTGAAACCATAAATTGCATTTCTTCATTTTGTTAATATAATGAAGCCTTGCAATAATGTTCTCCATAATATTTTTAGATTGATATTATGGCATTTTGAAGCTCATAAAGCAATGTAGATTATCCCAAAGTAGGATTTACAAAGTTGGTTTCCCTCAGAGACACCCCAAACTAACTTCACTGTTAGTTCATTCCTATTTTGAAGTCCATGTTAAGGCAGATCTTCAGCGTTACAAAAGCAATGCTGGCTTTAAAAAGGTAAAAGACATGCTTACTTTTTAATTCTATTTTATTTCAGGATATGGGGAGACAGGAACAAAATACCTTCATTACTTCATCCTTAATCCTTCAGATCCAAGTCAAAGCAACTCATTATAGTCTCTTCCTCCCAGAGGAAGCCAAGGGAGACTTGGCACCCAACTCTTATTTTTACCTTGAGTATTTGACAACTTGACTCTAAAGTCCCAAAAAGGCGCTGTGTTATTTTGCTAGAAAGAAGGAAGATAAGGTCAAACAATGGTTCACTCCTTTGGGTTACACAAATGTCTCCAGGGTTTTGGTTTAGCACAAGTAATACCTTCACAGGGTTCAGGAGAAGGCGAGATCCCAAAGGGGCAAATTAGCTCTGGGAAGAGCAGGCCGCTTCTGCAGGTACCTGGCAGAAAGTCAAGTGGGATATGTGGAACACAGACAGCCTGTCCAACAGGCAGCAAATTCAAACTACATAAGTAGTAATTCTAAATGTTCCAGCAGATACATTAAAACAAGTGAAAAGACACAGGTGAAATAAAATTCAATAGTATATTTTATTTAACTCAATAAGTCCAAAACTTAATCATTTCAACATGTAATCAGTATGAAAAATTATTAGTGAGATATTTTACATTCTTTTTCTCAGTGTTTGAAATCTAATGCATATTTTATACTCACAGCCTATTTTCAATACAAGCACTAACTTTTCATCAGGAATACTTGATCTGCATTTAGATTTTATAAAATTTACAGTTGAATAAGTAGATTCATATTTCCAAGTTGTTCTAGACATACATAAAACTTTTCAAATAACTGAATTTAATATCAGTTTTTAAATTTAAATTTAAATTAATTGTATGAAATAAAATTAAAAAGTCATTTCTCTAGTCACACTAGCCATGTTCCAAATGCTCAGTGGCCAACGTGGCTACTGGATACCATATTGGACAGCGCTGATCTAGAAGGTGAGTGGTAGCCATCAGGACATGTGGATCCTTCTGTGTCTGCTGACTAAACCCACTACTCAGGGTAAACATGTCCTTAGAGCTGTTCACCCAAACAGGATCATGTCATGATAAAATACACAGACATCTGTTCATGTATAATCACAAGATTTTAGAACAGAAAAGTCCTGGAGCACCACTCTCTCATCTCACAGGGGAGAGGACCACAGCTGGTACAATATTACTTAGTAAGCCTGGGGCCCTTGCTGTGACACCACACTGCCTCATTTACTCCTTATTGCAAATGAATTTGCAAGCACAAATGTCCTTAGTTTAAAAATCTACTTCCACAAAAGAGCTGTGAAGAATGGGTTCTATTGTTCATAGTATTTATTTATTCAGGTTTCAGTCAGACTCCATACTCTTGTGGTTGCTTATCCCCCTGAATTTTATATGATTACTTTCCAAATTATAGGAAAGTTTAATTTGAATCCCCTCTCCTTTACACATTTTATTCCTATTTTCTTTAGTGTATTACAGTAGGAATTTGTTCAGTGATAAATGATTTCTGATTTTCTTTCTTGTGTTCTGCTCCAAACATGTTAGGACAAGAACTTCTGCATCATTTCCCTGCCACATCTCACCCCTGAGTTTGTCCTCATTCAGAATTTTGTGAAGATAGTCCCCTTCAACAACTGCACCCTGGAGCAGGATCTCTATGTCTTCCATCGGGCTGGATTACTCAAGTAAGTGGACACATATTTGGCCAAAAGACAATCCATGAAGTTTAAAAAAAAAAAAAAGAATGGAACAAGGAGCTCCTTACCATTTTAATTTAATGATTTATTTTTAAAATTGGGTTGATCAAGTGATTTCTCCTTCACCCCAGAAGTTTTTTCCCCCTTCTTTATTGAAATATACTAGATAATTAGTTGCTTGTATTACATTGTAAAATTCAATGAGTTTTTTAAAATTATAGTTGGCATACAATAATATACCAGTTTCAGTTGTACATCATAGTGATCAGAGATTACTTGAAAAGTGGTCACTCCACTAAATCCAGTACCCCTCTTCCCCATTTTATATTTATTACAATATTATTAACTATCTTCCCCATGCTACACTCTTACATCTCCATGTCTATTCTGCAACTATCCATTTATACTTCTTAATCCCTTTGCCTTTTTTTCTATCCCCCAACTCCCCTCCCATCTAATAGCCTTCAAAGTATTCTCTGTATCTATGAGTTTATTACTGCTTTTTTTGTTATTGTTTAGTTTCTTCTTTAGATTCCACATGTACGTAAAATCATGTGATATTTGTCTTTCTCTATCCAACCCATTTCATCCAGTGCAATACCCTCCAGGTCCATTAAGGCAATATCTTTTACCATCCCCTTCATTTTAGTCTCTGTGTGTCTCTTAACCTGAAGTGAGTTTCTTGTAGGCAGCATATGTAGGGGTCTTGTTTTCTTATGCATTCAGCTACTCTGTCTGTTGGTTGGAGCACTTAATTTTTTTCCACTTGAGGTACTTGTTGATAGGAATGTAGTTATTACCTTTCTTTATTCCTGTTTTTGATATATGTTTTTTCTTCTTAAAGAAGTCCCTCCAACATTTCCTGTAATATTGGCTTGGCGATGATAAATTCCTTTAGCTTATTTTTGTCTGGGAAGCTCTTAATCTGTCCTTCAACTCTAAATGATAGCTTTGCTGCATAAAGTATTCTTAGTTGTAGATCCTGGGTTTTCATCACGTTGAACATTTTGTGCCAAGCCCTTCTGTCCTGCATAGTTTCTTTTGAGAAATCAGTTGCCAGTTTTATGGGTGTTCCCTTATAGGTAACTAACTGCTTTTCTTGTGCTGCTTTTAAGATTCTCTCTTTGTATTTAAACCTTTGGCATTTTAATTATGATGTGTCTAGGCATGGGCCTCTTTGGGTTCCTGGTTTTGGGGGCTCTCTGAGCTTCCTGGGGTTTTTATGTCTATTTCCTTCACCTGATCAGGGAAGCTTTCCATCATTATTTCTTCAAATAGCTCTTCAACATCTTATTTTCCTTCTGGTACCCCTATGACACAGATATTTTTACATTTAATAGTGTCCCATAGGCTCCTTAAATTATTATTATAGTCTTGGCTTCTTTTTTCCTTGCCATTAAGATTGAATTTCCTTGGCTTTCCCATCCTCTATACAAGTCATTTGATCCTCTATTCATTCTGTTTATTCCATTTAATATACTTCTCATCTCAGATAATGTGTTGTTCATTTCTGACTGGTTCCCTTTTATAATTCCCATTTCTATATTTATGTTTTTTATCTTTTTGTTAAAGTTCTCACTGAATTCATCTACATTTCCCATACGTTCATTGAGCATTTTATAACCAGTTTTGAACTGGTTAATCTGTTAGATTGCTTGACTCCATTATTTCTGGATCTCTGTTCTGTTCTCTCATATGGTTTCTGCTTCTTTGTCTTCCCTCTCTATTTCTGTTTCTATGTACTAATCAAAGCTCCTAAGTCTCCTGGTCTTATTAGCATGACTTTGTGTAGTAGGTATCCAGTGGCACAGTCCTGAGAAGGGTTCAGCTGCAGGCCAAGTTTAGCCCCACCCTGTGCCCTGCCAGGGCCACCTGTTAAGATTCAGCAAGCAATCCACAGATGCTGTGCTTATAGTTGCCTCAAGAGGCCACATCAGAAATCGAGGCTAGCTGCTGCTAGTGTGAGTTTAGGTGCTGCTCTGCAAGGGGCACCTGACTAAGCGAGGACACACCTGGATATGTATTGGGTGTGGCCACGAGTTGGGAGAGATGGAGTTTCAGGGAATCTTCTGGGTGGAGTGACTTTGTTATCCAGTTTGATGACATCTATGCTATGGAGGTACTGAGTCCGGGCACTGGGACAGGGGAGAGGTCAATAGAGGGAGGAACAGTGGATACCGCTGGCACTTCTGTACAGAGTGAGTTGTCGGCCCTCACTCAGACAACTCAGTGGACAACTCAGTGTCTCCCTATAAGTTCCTGGTGCCCCCTGTGCAGCTAAACTGGTGCTGGTGCTCAGAGCAAGTAGGTCTGTCACTGCGAAAGTTCACTCGCGGACACGGACCCTTTAAGAGGCGTCTGCAGCTGCTGTCTGCCGCTGCCCATAGCCTCTGTCCCACTCAGTCACTCGGGACCGGGCAGCCTCACATCCTCACCCTGTCCTATCTTCTGCCGTTGCAGGTTGATTTCTTAGTTCTCTCGCTAGTCGTATGGCTTGTTCATCTAGATCCCAGGTGATTTTCCTTGCTGTTTGCTCCTTGTTTCTGTCATAACTTTGATTTGGTTGCCAGAGGGTAAATAGAGCACCTCTATCATCCACACCATTTTTTCCCCCTCTCAATCAAGTGATTTTAACCAATACATTTAGGGTCAGAATCATGTTGAGAAGTTGCTTGTACAGTCAGATATTAAAACATAATATTGCTCCACAATAATCAAAACAATGCCATATTGAGAAATTCTATGGGTAGAACAATGTAACACAAAAAAGAGTCCTACCACAGACCCTAACATAGTAAGAATTTAGTGTATGTATGTGTGTAAAGGTATGTGTAGACATACATATATGACAAAATTTGTGTAACAACAGTGGGAAGAGGGTTATTCTGTAAACAGTGGGACAAAATAAAGATAGACATGTTGTTCATATACAGGAAAATAGATTCCTAGGTGATTGAAGAGCTGGGTGTTTGTTGTGACTCCATTGCTTGCAGTTCAGTTTCTTGCTCTGCCCGCTTCTTCTTCTGTCACTCCCCACAGGTATTGAAGGTCCCAGAGCTCACTTTAATAAATCCTCAGCATGCAGATCTCTGTGTGAGGCTGCTGTCAGGGAACCTAGCCTGTAACACTAGAGACGGTCAGTGATTACCTCTGGGTGTTAGTATGAGCATGATGCATGATTTTTAATTTACTTCCTTACATTGTCTAAATTTTGGATTTTTCTACATCAAGCTTGATATAGAAAAGTGGTAGAAACCCATCAAATTGGCTTAAGTAAATGGAGAATTTATTCGTGTACAGAGTAAAGTAAGAATCCAAGGGCAGTGCTGGTTCCATACTTGGGTTAATCAGAAAGCCAGCTCTGTTTGATTTGTCTCTTCCATGTGGAATTCTTCTGAGACTTGTCCTTCCTCTGTGGTTGCAGGATGAGTGAGGTAGTTTTAGACCTTGTATCACTCCAAGTCCAACAGGAAAAGAGTGCTGAGTATGCCTCTTTTCAGAAGCCCCAAAATAAAAATCTGTTTGTATCTCAGTGGCTTAGATTGGGTCCTATGCTGACCTTGAAGTCATCACCAGGCCCAAATGCTGCTGGTTGCCATTGCCTAGGTCTGGTCCCAAAGTCTAAGGGTTGAGTAGCATAGGATGCACTACCAGATACAAATCTTGGGGCATTGCTGGAAAAATGAGTAATTGAGTTCTTCCCCAAAGTTCTATTCCAGGACAGGATGATCTCCATCAATAGAAAGTGATCAGTATCTCTCTTATAGGAATAATATCAATACCTTGCATTTTCTATAAGTTTTTAAAGTTGTCTTATATATGTGGTCTTATTCTTACAAAATATTATGGAGCTCATCAAACTGCATTTAAAATGAATGTATTTTATTATATGTAAATTAGACCTCAAAGTTGCTTCAAAATCTTATGATGAAGATATTGGTGGAGTAGATTTAGAAAGTTTTCTCTATAATTGCTTTTATGTGAAACTTTGAGAAACATCCTAAATGATCACTTTTTAGTTGGGGCCTGGTTAAATGAGTTTTGGCATGTTCATTCAGTATGTTATTATGCAGAATTTGAAAAAGTAAAAACCGATCTATATATTTCGCATGGAATGATGTCTAGGGTGGTGAGAAAAGAATGGAGTCAAATAATAATAGTAACAATAATAATAGTAATAATAGGTTACATTTATGGAAGTTTATAAAGTGTTTCAGGTACATTCTTAATTAATTTTCATGCAGTAGTATTCATGGTGACCTTATTAGCTAGGTACCATTATTATTATTCTCATTTTAAAGGTAAGGAGACTGAGACTCAGAGAGCTTAAGTAACTAGTCTAAAGTGCACACAGCAGAAAATGGCAGAGTTGGAATTGGAACTAAGGCAGTTAGCTTCCAGAGCCAATTCATAACCACCTCACATACTGCTTCTCTAGACTGTTTTCAATGTAAAGCTGTTGTAATAGAGAGACCCTAAAACACAATGACTTGAGCCAGATAGAAGTTCTGCCTTTATCACACGACAGTCCAGACATGAGCAGGTAGTCTAAGGAGAATAGCAGCTTTTTCTATATGAAGTTGTCCAGAGACCCTTCTGTTATTGCTTCTCCATTTCATAGAGCAAGAATATTTAACACCTGCATAGAGAGTCAGAGAGTTCTGTGAATTTGAATGGGAAGAAAAACTACATTTTTATTTTACTAAACTCTAGTTGAAATCTAGTGTGTCCTTCCATTGTGAGTGGAGGCAGAAAGCCTCAGAAGTGTTAGCAAAACCATGACGTTGTAATCAGTAGAAATCATGGATATTTTCATATCACATTACAGTTGTTGCTGATATCGCAAAACATGTATGCTCATCCTACTTTAAAATTTCAACAAATGTGTTTTCAACCAGAACTTGTTATTCAATGTGTTAATGAAAAGATACAGATATTACTAAAACACACATTTTTTAACATTTTGATAACTATATTTCAATATAATTTGTTGTCTTTTATTTTACACATTTAAAAACATTAGTCTGAGAAGGGGCCCCTAGCATTACCAGACTGTCAAAGGGGTCTATGGCATGCAAAAGTTTTAGACCACTGACAGAGGGCCTCTTTTCCTCCTCATGCTGTGAGCTGTCTCAGAGTACCATAACCACATTTCAGCCCACAGGGAAGGATGGAAAGAGAAGTGGAGGGAAGCATTTTTCTCTTAAGGAATTTATATCACTCTGTTCATAGTCTGTGGTCAAGAAATTGATTGCATGGTCCTACCTAATTGCAAGGGAGACTGGGGGATGGTAGTTCAGGCCTGTGCCCAGCGAAAACTCAGTTGATCCAGTTATTAAAAAGAAGGAGGGGGAAAAGAATATTGAGGAACCATCATACCTAGTTTTTATTTTGCATATGTATAGAAGTTCTGGAAAAGTACGTAGAGCTTTATTAACTTTATGTCCCTCTGGGAAGCAAGACCAGGAGGTTGGGGTATGTGTAGATGGGGACTTACTTTTTACTTTGTATCTATTGGTTCTGTTTGATTTGTTTTCACTGACAAACTTTTTTTTTAGAGTAATTTTAGGTTCACAATAAAATTGACCAGAAAGTACAGAGGGTTCCTATAAACCCCTTCTCCACTTCGACATACAGACTCTCCCACAATTAATATCCTATGTCAGAGTTATACCATTTGTTACCATAGATGAATCTAATGACTCATTATTTATCAACCAAAGTCCATAGTTTACATGAGGGTCCACTCTTTCTGTTGCAGATTCTCTAGGTTTTTGACAAGTGTATCTACTATTATAGTATTACACAGAGTAGTTTCTAAAAGTCCTCTCTGCTCTGTCTGCTTATCTCTTTCTCTTTCCCCACTACTTCTGGCAACCGCTGAGTTTTTAAATTGCCTCCATGGTTTTGCCTTTTCCAGAATATTATAAAGGGAGTAGAATCTTATAATATGTTGACTTTACAGATTAGCCTCTTTCACTTAGTAATATACATTTTAAAGTTTATCCATGTCTTTTCATGGTTTCATAGCTCATTTCTTTTTAGTGTTGAGTAATATCTCATTTTCTGGATGTGCCACAATTTATCCATTCATCTACTGAAGGACTTCTTGGTTATTTCCAAGTTTGGACAATTATGAATAAAGCTGCTATAAACATTAGTGTGCAGGTTTTTGTGTGGATGTAAGTTTTCACTCATTTGGGTAAAATATCAAAGAGCACAATTTTGGATCGTATGATAAGAGTGTTTAGTTTTGTCAAAAACTGCCAAACTGTCTTCCAAAATGGCTGTACCATTTCACATTTCCATCAGCATTGAATGAGAATTCCTGTTATTTCATATCCTTACCAGCATTTGGCATTGTCAGTGTTTTCAATTTTTTCCATTCTAATAGGTGTGTAGTGGTATCTTGTTGTTTCAATTTGTAATCCCATAATGACATATGGTATTGAGCATCTTTTCATATGCTATTTGCCATCTGAGTATCTATTTTGGTGAAGTGTATGTTGAGATTGTTTGCCCATTTTTAAATGGGATGATTCATTTCTGTTTGATTTTTGAAAAATCATGGGCATGCATTACTTTTATAATAGGAAATAGTTAATTTTTTGTACACTGGGATTTTAAATTTTATTATAACTCAAGTAGAATTTTTATTAAGATGTATTTTACACCCTCTGCATTCTTAAGTAGAGTGTATTGGTGATATTTTCTTATGACTTGGAATTATCTATAAATAAACACACTGGAGATGGAGAGCAACCAGATGACATGGGATCTGACAGGTCATGAGTCTGGCTGTAGTAGTGGCCTCCTTCTTAGTGGCTTAATTACTTAATTAACATTCATATTCATTTCTCTCACACTCTCTCTTTTTACTATGAACATGTATTGCTTTTACTAAAAATATAATAAGATTTTCAGTACTCATCTGGAAATTAGTCCTGTTTGCAGCAGAGCCTTGACTTTGTAAGCATTTGTATTGTCAGCCTCATTTTTAAAATTACTTATATATGAAGCTGGAGCAATTATTTACACATGGGTACTTTTCTGAAAGTTAGACTCACACAATCCCACCCACTAATGAGTCAACAGCAGTCAAGGCTCAACTACAACAGGAAGTCACACACAATCCACATCAGGGACACTCCCAGTGTAGGTGATCAGGTAGACTATGCCCCTGGGCCTCACAGGACACCTGCTACCTAAGGCCACCCAGCCAAGAGGAGGAGACATAGCAGATCGACCTAATACATAGAAACAAACAAAGAGGCAGTGAAAATAAGGAAACAAAGAAATATATCCTAAATAAAAGAACAGGAGAAAATTCCAGAAAAAAACTAAATTAAATTGCAGCAAGCAACCTACTAGATACAGAGTTCAAAACACTGGTTATAAGGATGCTCAGTCAACTTAGGGGAACAATAGATGATCTCATTGAGAACTTCAGTGAAGTAAGCAAAAAAAGACATAGAAACCATAAAAAGAACCAGTCAGAAATGAAGACTACAATAACTCGAAAAATACACTAGAAAGAATCAACAGCAGAGTAGATGAAGCAAAGGATCAAATTAGTGATTTGGAATGCAAGGTAGCAGAAAACACCAAATCAGAACAGCAAAAAGAAAAAAGACTCCAAAAAAATAAGGGTAGTGTAAGAGGCCTCTGGGAAAATATCAAGTGTACCAATATTCGCATCATAAGGGTACCAGAAGGAGAAGAGGAGAGCAAGGGACTGAGAACCTATTTGAAGAAATAATGACTGAAAAATTCCCTAACCTGCCAAAGGAAATAGACGTACAAGTCCAGGAAGTTCAGAGAATGCCAAACGAGATGAACCCAAACAGGCCCACACCAAGACACAGTATAATTAAAATGCTAAAGGTGAAAGACAAAGAGAGAATCTTAAAAGCAGCAAGAGAAAAGCAATTAGTTACCGACAAGGGCACTCTCGTAAGACTGTCAGCTGATTTTTCAACAGAAACTTTGCAGGCCAGAAGGGATTGGTACCCAATATTCAAAGTGATGAAAAGCAAGAACCTACAACCAAGACTACTCTACCCAACAAGGCTATGATTAAATTTAAGGTGAGATAAAGAGCTTCCTAGACACAAAAAAGCTAAAGGAATTCATCACCACCAAGCTAGTATTGTAAGAAATGTTAAAGAGATTTTTTAAGAAGAAGAATTGGGGATAGGGGTGAACATAAATATGAATAATAAAATGGCAATAAGTATGTACCTATTAATAATCACTTTATATGTAAATGGATTAAATGCCCCCAATTAAAAGACATAAGATAGCTGAATGGATTGATAAACAAGACCCATGCATATGCTGTCTACAAGAGACCTACTTCAGACTGAAAGACACACAGGCTGAAAGTAAAGGGATGGAAAAAAGTATTTCACGCAAATGGAAACAAAAAAACTGCAGTAGTATACTCATATCAGACAAAATAGACTTTAAACAAAGGCTATAGTAAGACAAAAAGGACATTACATAATGATAAAAGGATCAATCCAATAAGAGGATATAACCCTAGTAAACATTTGTGCACCCAACATAGGAGCATCTAAATATAGAAAGCAAATATTGATGAGAATAAAGGGAGAGAGATCAGCAGTAATACAGTCATAGTAGGGGACTTTAACATTCTATTGATACTAGTGGACAGCTCTTCCAGATAGAAAATCAACAAGGAAACAAAATCCTTTAGTGATACACTAGGCTAGATGTATTTAATAGATATTTTGAGAGCATTTCACCACAAAGCAGCAGGATATACATTTTTTTTCATGTGCACATGAAACATTTTCCAAGGTAGACTACATGTTAGGCCACAAAACAAGTCTCAAGAAATTTAAGAAGATTGTAATCATATCAAGCACCTTCTCTGACCACAATGGTGTGAAACTAGAAATCAATTACAAGAAAAAACTGAAAAACACACAGACACATGGAGGCTAAATAAGATGATACTAAACAATGAATGAGTTAACAATGAGATCGAGGAAGAAATAAAGACATACCCTGAGACTAATGAAAATGAAAACACAATGATCTATAATCTAGAAACAGTGATAGCAGTCACAAGAAGGAAATTTATAGCAATACAGGCCTACCTCAAGAAATAAGAAAAATCTCAAACAATCTAACCTTACACTTAAAGGAACAAGAAAAGAACAGCAAACAAAATCCAAAGTAAGTAGAAGGAAGGAAATAATAAAGGTCAGAGTGGAAACAAACAAAATAGAGTCTAGAAAAACAATGCGAAAGATCAATGAGACCAAGAGCTGATTCTTCGAAAAGATAAACAAAATTGATAAACTTTTAACTAGACTCATCAAAAAAAAAAAAGAACCCAAATAAATAAAATCGGAAACAAAAGGGGAGGTGACAACTGACACCACAGAAATACAAAGGATTATAGGAAAATACTATTAGCAATAATATGCCAACAAATTGGACAGTCTGAAAGAAGAAATGGATAAATTTCTAGAAACATACCATCTTACAAGACTGAGTTGAGAAAAAAGCAAATCTGAACTGACCAATTACTACTAATGAAATCAAATCAGTAATTTAAAAACTCCCAACAAACAAAAGTCATGGACCAGATGGCTTCACAGTTGAATTTTACCAAACATTCAAAGAAGAATTAACACCTATTCTTAAACTAATCCAAAAAATTCAAGAGAAGGAAGTCTCCCAGTCTTTTTCTATGAGGCCACCATTACCCTGATTCTAGAACCAGAGAAAGAAATTACAAAAAAAGAAAATTATAGGCCAATATCCCTGATGAACATAGATGCAAAAATCCTCAACAAAAGATTACATTAAAATTCAGAAATTCAGCAATACATTAAAGGGATTATATACTATGATCAAGTTGGATTTAACTGGAATGCAAGTTTGGTTCAACATCTCCAAATTAATTAATGTGATACACCACATAAACAAATTGAAAGATAAAAATCATATAAGCATATCAGTAGATGCAGAAAAAGTATTTGACAAAACCCAGCATCCATTTATGATAAAAACTCTCAGCAAAATGGGAATAGAGGGAACATACCTTCACATAATACAGGCCATATATGACAAAGCCACAGCTACCATCATACTCAGTGGTGAAAAGCTAAAAGCATTTTTTTAAGATCAAGAACAAGATGAGGATGTCCACTTATACCACTTTTATGCAATGTAATATTAGAAGTCCCAGCCACAGCAATCAGACAAGAAAAAGAAATAAAAGGCATTCAAATTGGAAAGGAAAAAGTAAAACTGTAATTATTTGCAGGTTCTCTATATACAGAGAGCCCTAAAGATTCCACCAAAACTATTAGTATGATAAATGAATTCAGTAAAGTAACAGGATACAAAATTAATATTCAGAAATAAGTTGCATTTTTTATACTAATAATGAACTATTAGGAAGAAAAATTAAGAAAACAATCCCATGTACAATTGCATCAAAAAAATACCTAGGAATAATTTAACCAAGGAGATAAAAGACCTGTATTCTGAAAATTATGACATTGAAGAAAGAAACTGAAGAAGATACAAATAAATGGATAAATGTAACATGCTCATGGATAGGAAGAATTAACACTGTTACAATGTCCCTACTACCTAAAGCAATCTATATATTCAGTGCAATCCATATCAAAATACCAGTCATATTTTTCACAGAACTGGATCAAATAATCCTAAGATTTACATAGAACCACAGAAAAACCACAATAACCACAGCCTCCCAATAACCACAGCAATTTTGAGAAAGAAGAACACAGTTGGAGGTATCATGCTTCCAGATATCAAACTATACTACAGGGCTATACTAATCAAAACTAGCACAAAAACAGACACATAGATCAATGGAGCAGAATAGAGAGCCCAGAAGTAAACCCATGCCTAGTATGTCATTTAACCTATGACTAAGGAAACAAGAATATGCAGTGGGGTAAAGACAGTCTATTCAATAAATGGTGTTGAGAGAGACAATCTTTCCCCTAAATAGTATTGGGAAAACTGGAGAGAGAGAGAGAGAGACTAGACCATCTTTTTACACCATATACAAGAATAAACTCAAAAAAGATTAAAGATATAAATGTAAGACCCAAAACCATAAAACTCCTAGAAGAAAACATAGGCAGTAAACTCTCTGACATTGTTCTTAGTAGTATTTTTTTCTGATATATTTCCTTGGACAAGGAAAACAAACAAACAAAATAAATAAGACTACATCATACTAAAAAATTTTTGCACAGCAAAGGAAACCATTAATAAAACGAAAAGACAACCTACTGAATGGGAGAAGATATTTGCCAATGATACATCTGATAAGGGATTAATATCCAAAATTTATAAAGAACTCATACAACTCAACACCAGAACAACAACAACAACAAAATTTGATTAAAAAAATGGGCAGAGGATCTGAACAGGAATTTTTGAAAGAGGGCATACAATAGACATATGAAAAGATGTTCAACATCACTAATCATCAGGGAAACGCAAATTAAAAACAATGAGATATCACCTCATACCTGTCAGAATGGCTGTCAACAATATATAAAAAAAACAAGTGTTGGCCGGGATGTGGAGAAAAGGAAACCCTCATGCACTGTTGGTGGGATTGCAAATTGGTACAGCCCCTGTGAAAAAGTGTGGAGGTTCCTCAAAAAATTAAAAATACAACTACTTTATTATCCAGCAATTTCACTTCTGGCTATTTATCTGAAGAAATCCAAAACACTAATTTGAAACAATATATGCATCTTTATGTTCACTGCAGTGCCATTTACAATAGCCAAAATGCGGAAGCAACCGAAGTGCCCATCAATAGATGATTAGATAAAGAAGAAATGATACATATATACAATGGAATATTACTTGGCCATAAAAAATGAAATCGTATCATTTGTGACAACCTGGATGGATGTAGAGAGCATTATTCTAAGTGAAATAAGTCAGAGAGAGACAAATACCATATGATTTCACTTGTATGTGGAATCTAAAGAAGAAAATAGATGAACAAACAAAATAGAAACAGATTCATAGATACAGAGAACAAACTCATGATTGCCAGATGGGAGTGGGTTGGGGGCTGGATGAAAAAGTTGAAGGAATTAAGTACAAATTGGTAGTTACAAAAACAGTCACAGGGATGTGAAGTACAGCATAAGAAATATAGTCAATAATATTGCAATAACTATGTGTAGTGCCAGGTAGATGCTAGACTAATTGGGGGAATCACTTCATAAATTACATAAATGTCCAACCACTGTGCTGTTTGTGTTTTTGTGATACCTGGCAGTAAAACAGCCTTATATTTCACTAAACATTTACTGAGCAACACTCTGGGCTAGAAAAAGGCCTGGCCTTTCAGAGTTGACCATGATGTGATCTGAACTTTGAGCCTTGTCAGGGAGAAGATGGTCACAATCCAGAAAGCAAAAGATATCATAATAGAGATATGCAAAAATATTACACATTTATTCACTCTCCAGCCATCTTCAACACTTAATAACCCAGTTGTTGCATTTATCTTATATAGAAGCATAGGGAATAATGGTCGATGGCCATCAACATTCAAGCTGCATAATCCAGTCATTTAACAAATATTCATGAAGCAGTTATTATGTGCCAGGCATTGTTCTAGCCAGAGGGGTGCAGCAATGAGCAACTAGACCAGAATTCTTATTCTCATGAAGTTTTATTTTAGTGGGAGGTGAGAAACAGTGAGCAAAATAAATAGAAGTTAGAAAGTACTATGGAGAAAAATAGAGCAGGTAAGGAAAGTGTCAGAGTTTCTAAATTTTTAATAGGGCAATCAGGATTAGGGAGGGCCTCATTGAGAGGATGAATTTTGAGCAAACACTGATGTTGAGGTGAAAGAAAAAGGCTTGCATATTTGTGGTGGAGGAGGCAGAATTCCAAGGAAGAATGGCTGATAAGGGAGTGTGCCTGGAAGATTTGGAGAACAGCAGGGAGGCCTGTGAAGGGAGCAGGGAAAGCAAGAAGCTGACTATTTGGTGATGAGTCAGGAGGAGAAATCCCAGAGAGAGGGCACAGGAAGGAAGCTCCCATCTTGGAAGGGCTCTTAGCCATTCTAGCACTTGGGCTTTTACTTGGAGTGAGATTGGAATCATAGCTGGGGTTCTTAACTTTGGTCTGTGGGTTGAATTCAGGGTGAAAATTACATCTTTATTTCCGTAAAGCTCAACTGAAATTTAACATTTCCTTCCATTGTCAAAGCAGGCAACAAACCACAATAGAATCAGTAGTACCTGTAACTTTCTTTTAAATTGAAATGACAGCCATTTCCCTATCACATTACAGGATTTGCATATATCTTCATATATTATTTATGGCTTCAAATATTATTTATGCTCATCTACAGAGCATTATTATACTACTACCGAATCATGTTACTTAATGATTCCTATTCTTTCCTCCCCTAGCTCCCTGGCATCTAATTTACTTTTTGTCTCTATAAATTTACCTACTCTGGACATTTCAGATACATGGATTATACAATATGTGGCCTTTGTATGTGGTTTCTTTCACTTAGTATAATGATTCAAGATTCATCCATGTTGTGACGTGTCAGTACTTCATTCCTTTTTATGGCTGACTAATATTCCATTGTATGGATAGATCACATTTTGTTTATCCATTCAGAAGTTGTTGGCTCTTTATGTTCTTTCCACCTTGGGGCTATTATAAATAATGCTGCTATGAATATTTATGGACAAGATTTTTTGTCGGTGGACATATGTTTTTAATTCCCTTGGATACTTCCTAGTACTTTTGTGATCTTGTTTTTTACATTTACATCTTTAATTCATCTGAACTAGATTTTGGTGTAAGGTGGCTGTATCAGAACCAAGTTCTTATCCTTAACTTAAAAATTATTCATAAATATAATTGTGATATTAATTGATAATTTTTATACCAGCTAATTTTAAATGTAGATTATTCTTTGCAAATAAACCACTCTGTCCATAGTATAGGAGCATGCATTACAACTTAAGCACAAATATTCACTATAATTGAAAATTAAGTCAGTTAGAATATTTTACTTTATTTTAATATTAGGAAGAATAGCACTGTTCAATTTAATAATAATACCCAAATAACTAGAGAGCTTTCAGTGCAAGGCCACTACATAATATGCAGGTCCCATTACAAAATGAAAATGTGGGGCTCTAGCCTAAGATGGAGAAACTGTCTCCCCTTCCCATGGGCCCAGTGCTCCAATGCATGGCAAACAGGCATCCCCCAACAGCTGGCAACCTTTGCTCTAGGATGCACAAAATACCTGGGCAGGGGATGAGTAAGAGGTCCATGCTGAGTTGCCAGCTGAACATGCCACGGCACTGCAGCCCCAGATTGGGACGTCAACCACCTTACTCTGACTAGAGACTCCACTGGACATGCTGCCCCCTGATCCTTTCCATACCTGTGTCCAGGACGCCACTGAGGGTGGAGTATGGTGGTTGAATGTGGGCCTTCCTCACTGATGCAACCGGGGATGGAAACCCAGTTGTCACCTCTAGGAGGGTGACAGCAGTAATGGGGCAGGGATGGAGAGACCCCCTTGGGGCCCAGTGTGCCAAGGACAGGAAACAGATGGGAGAGAACCCATTGTGGAGTGATTATGAGAGATGGGTACTACGTGTGAACCAAGGCTCCATTGTCTTACTTGACTTCACATAAAAACACAAAATCGAAGATAAAATTATTAAGAATTAAGACTTATGAAACCAAAGTTCAGTGTAATTTCTTAACTTCTTAATATACTCTAAAAACTTGGGGAAGAATGTGGCTTTGTATATGAAGTACAAATGAAATAAAGCATGGTGCTGAACATATTAAATGAATTTAAAATGTAACTTGGTATTATCTCTGGTTAATGGCATTATCAGTGACTTTTACCTTATTTTTTGCACATCTTTTATGTTTTTTTTTTTTTTTTGCAGGTCTTTTAGGATGAAATGAGTTATTTTTGTAATTAATTAAACCCCAATGTTATGCAAAGACATTTCACGGATACTATTTTATATAAATGTGACATGTTATAATTCCGTCTCCATTTCTTTGGGGGAAGGAATATGTATTACTTTAACCTAAAAAATGCATTTCTTTTTACCCAGGACCATTAATATAAGATTAGCCAATTTATCAGATACTCCTGGTGTTGAAAATCTTGTCAGCACCCTCATGCTAAAAACAAGCATCTTGGAGGATTTAAAGCAATACAATGAGGCTCGCAGAGACCCTGTAAGTACTTGCTATGACCATACTGGCTTCCTTTTCTTTATGCTGTTGGGTCATTATGATACATGTTGATTCAACTCTGAAGTTTCCTTGGACCTAAGTCGGAGAATCATGTGGTGGGGAGTGGCAGAGCGGGGTTGGAAGATAGGAGCAAGAAGAGAAAAACAAAAAAGCTGAAGTTTAAGGAAGTGAAGCTTTTCTCACTGGTGGCCCCAAGGGGGCTGATAAGATATCCTAAATCCTTATCATGGGGTTGGAAAACTTGGGACTTGATTCAGACAAGTATCACAAAATGAGATTAATCCCAGTGCTTAGAATAGGCAGAGGGTAGTGAATGGTAATGAATGGTGGCTCAGGAATCTTTCGGTGCCTGGTGCTCAACTTAGCAGCACTGGATATCAAACTTAGGACATGGGACCCCATTTTACTCTACTGGATGCCGAGTCTATCTTACACCCTTTTTTTGAGCTAGCTGTATCCTCAAGAGTTGAATGGGCTGGGAAAAATCCTGTCTGACAAATGTTGGGTTCTTTTTCTAGTATAGTAACTATATTTTTGCCATGGCAATGGGAAAGCTAGCAGTGGTTCTTACATTAACACTGCTTTTTTAAAGATCTTGCAGTTAACCAGACATGGAACAATGCATGTAGTTGGAGAAATGCTTAGTTAATTTTTAAATAAATTTTATTTTTTAAATGTTATTGAAGTATAACCAGTGAATAGTTTGATGTACTTCACAATTTGAAGACACCATGTAACGAACACCTATCAATAAACAAACTAAACCTAGCACACCAGAAGTCCCCCCTCATGCTCTCATTCAGTTACTTTCCCTCCAGGTTAATACCACCTTGACTTCTAAGACCATAAACTAGTTATGTCTGTTTTCGAACTTTATTTAAAGGAATCATGCAGTATGTTTTCTGATATCAGCTTCTTTTACTCAGCAACAGGTTCGTGAGATTGATCCATATTGTGGCATAAAGTATTTTATTGCATGAATATGCCACAATTTGTTTCTTCATTCTACTGTTAAGGTCATTTGGGAGTTCTCAGTTATTGGCTGTTTTGAATAAACCTTTTAGATCATTTTTAAGTCATCAAAAGGAAGATGCTAAACATCTAAACACAGTAAAACTTTTAATACTTATAAAGGCATTGAAGTAAAATAAAACTTCCTCCAGCCCGTGTTATTTTTTGTTTTGTTTTGTTTTCATTTGTCTTGGTCTTCTTGGTCTTCTTGATTCTTCATTTTTTTTAGTTCGCCAACACGGTATGATGTAGTGCCTTGGTTCTCAAAATGTGGTCTAAGGAACCCTAGGGGTCTCTAAAACAAATTTTCAAGAGGTCTATGAGGTAAAAATCATTTTCATAATAAGAATAAGAAATTGGTATTTTTTCCTGCTATACTGATTTTAGCACCGATGGTGCAAAAGCAATGGATGGACAAAACCTCAAGAGCCTCAATGTGGGTCAGGGCAGTGGCAGCAAACTTCCGCGTGGTCACCGAGTTCTTCACTGCCACACACTCACAGTAACAACAGGAAAAGAAAACCCACAATGAGATATCACTACACAGCCAACAGAATAACTAAAATAGAAAAGAATGACATCAGTAAATGCTGGCAAGGGTACCAGGAAATCACATCACTCATATGTTGCTGATGGGAATGTAAAATAGTACTGTCACTCTGGAAATGGCTGTTTCTTAAAAAAATGAAAATGCATCTATCATGTGACCTATCAATTACACTTAACCTTATAGGGTTGGAGTGAGGATTAAATGAACATAGGGAGAGCATTTAACTTAATACATGGCCCAAAGGTGGCTCTGACTATCATTATGTGATCATGATTAAAACTCATTATTGACTGCTTACAGAAACATTAATAGCTACATTTTCAAGGGTCTTAAAGCATATGCTTATCTTTCAGGATGGAACACCACTGCAGGCATTTGTAGCTGATGTAGCAGAACAAATTGTTGGCATTGCAGTGATCAGAAATGAAATGGTAAATTGTAAAATGGATATTAATTTCCTTGATTGTGCCTTTTATATCATGAATTAGCACACAATGCCTCTTTTAAAGTTTCATTTTTACTTATTTAATATGAATGCCTTCTTTTTCTGAAGGATATAAATCATCATACACTTGCATCCCACTTGGCAGCCTTTCAGATCTTCATTTATTTTCAGTTCAAAATGTTGAAAATATTACAAAAATACATGAAAATATTTGCATTCTAAAAATTCAAATAACTCCACCACTACCACCACCACCAAAAAAAAAAACAACCTCTACTGCTTTCCCCAAAGGATGATTACTATTGATATTTAGGCAATTTCTTCCAAAATTCTTCCTTACACTTAATTACATCATATATGTGTGTGTATGTCTTTCTATCTGTCTGTTGTCAAGCGGACATCTGATTTTGTTTGTTCCCAATCCA